>NC_050574.1:141676760-142002405 GCF_011100635.1 Trichosurus vulpecula | reverse complement strand
ATGTAAACAGTTTAATCTTATTCAATAATATTTTTTTTCTTTCCTGTTTGCTTTTTTAGGCTTCTCCTTAGTCTTGCATTTGAAGATCAAATTTTCTGTTCAGCTCTGGTCTTTTAATCAGGAAAGTTTGAAAATCCCCTATTTCATTGAATGCACATCTTTTCCCCTGAAAGATGATGCTCACTTTTGCTGGAGAGTAGATTCTTGGTTTAATCCAAGATCCTTCTGCTTATGGAATATCTGATTCTTCAATGTAGAAGATGTTAAATTTTGAGTAATCCTGACTATGGGATATTTGAATTATTTCTTTCTGACTGCTTGTGGTATTTTTTCCTTGACCTGATAGTTCTGGAATTTGACTACAATATTCCTTGGAGTTTTCAGTTTTGGATATCTTTCAAGAGGTGATTGGTGGATTCTTTCAATGACTATTTTACCCTCTGATTCTAGGATATCAAGGCAGTTTTCCTGGATAATTTCTTGAAAGATGTTGTTCAGGCTCTTTTTTGATCATGGCTTTCAGGTAGTCCAATAATTCTTATATTATCCCTCCTGGATCTATTCTCCAGGTCAGTTGTTTTTTTCCAAGGAGGCATTTTATATTTTCTTCTATTTTTTTCATTCTTTTGATTTTGTTTCGGTGACTCTTGATGTTTCACAGAATCATTAGCTTCTACTTTCCCAGTTCTCATTTTTAAGGAATTATTTTCTTCAGTTAGCTTTTGTACCTCCTTTTCCATTTGGCCAATTCTACTTTTATAGGAGTTGTTTTCTTCAGTGGATTTTTTTCCCCATTTGGCCAATACCATTTTTAAGGAGTTGTTTTCTTCTGTCAATTTTTGTGCTTCCTTTTCTAAACTGTTGCATCTTTTTTTCATAATTCTCCTGCATAACTCTCATTTCTTTTTCCAATTTTTCTTCTGCTCCCCTTACTTGATTTTTCTAATCATTTTGAACTCTTCCAAGAGAATATTTTGGCCTTGAGATCAATTTATATTCCCCTTTGAGTCTTCACATATAAGCATTTTGACATTGTTGTCATCTTCTGAGCTTGTGTAGTAGCTTTCTATGATCAGGTCTCTTTTTGATTTTTTGCTCATTTTTAAAATTTCAGTTCTACTGCTGGAACACAGGGGGCACTGTCCCAAAGTTCTTGGGCTGGAGGTCAGGAGCCTGCTACTGGTTTTCTGCACAAGAGCCTCAGGCACTTATAGCTTGTCTACTTTCCTGGTGTGGCCTGAACTAGTCGAGCATGTTGTGTTGGAGTTCTGGGCCTGACAATTTGCCTTCTGGGCTGGCACGGAAGGCCCCACAGCTAGCCTGCTGTGCCATTACCCTGATGATCCAGGATTCAGATACCTTGGTTGCTGATCTGTGCTGTGGCTGAAAGCCTCCCACTGGCTTGCCCACATACCGTCTGTGCTAGGCTGTGCTTCCCTTTTACCCAAGTGACACTGACCTTTCCTGAGTCCTGCTAACTTATCTTAAGCTAGAAAATTGTTTTACTCCGTCTTTTCGTGGGTTCTGTTGCTCCACAATATATTTAGAGGCTTGATTTAATGTTGGTTCTAGGGGAAACTGAGGAGAGCTCAGGAAACTTCCTGTTTTCTCTCTGCCATCTTGGTTCTACCTGGAAGGATCTTAAAAGGGCATCCTTGAAGTTGACTTGCCCAAGTCACGGAACTTGTAAATGGCAGAGCTAGATCTTGAATCTAAGTGTGCATTCTATCCTCCCATGCTTGCTACCAATCATTTATCTAAAGATAATTTTTGTATCTGAACTCAAATTTAGATGTTCCATGAGAAAATAAATGTAGATTGGAAACATTGATGCCACTTATAGCCTTAGAGAGTTGCTTGAGGCACTGTGAAATTAAGTAACTTCCCCAGCATGGCTCAGTGGCCTAGTAGTCAAGAAGACTAGGTTCATATCCTTTCTTCAATACCTCTTGTATTGGCAATTAGTAATCCATGAATACATCCCATTTGTGAGAGTCAGTGTGGTGCAGTGAATCAAAAGATAGTTGCAGGGTCAGAAAAACTCGGGTTCAGAAATGCCTACTTCTGACACATGTGGGCCATACAATCACAGATATCACTAATTCTTTCATCTCCCTGGGAAATTGTAGGGGAGATGCAGATTTCCAATGGTGTAAAAAGTCTCCAAAACAGGATTGTCCAGCATGATTTCCCTACTCTAAGAGATATCTGCACGTTGATAAAGTGAGCCAGTCAAGGCCAATGAATAAAACAAAACAAAAAATCCACTTTCATCATTATTGCATTTAAATAGCCCCCAAATTTTGCCACCTCTAATGGTATAACATCTTTAAAATTCACCTCTTTTGTTTCATCCCTCTATATCCAGATCTAGATCCCAGTAACATCCAGTACCAGGATATTATATACCTGATCTAGTCAAACCCTAACCTGAATAATGATCCCCTCTACTACATACCTAACAAGTGGTTACATAATTTTAGTTTGATCACCTCTACTCAGGGAGAATACTAGTGATGTGATCCTCAAACTTTTGGAAAGCTTTGGTTGTTATAAAGTATTTTTTTCCTTACATGGAGCTTACATTTGTCTCTTCTTATCTACCATGCATTGTTCCTATTGATGCCCTCTAAGGTCAAACCTAAAACATCTCTTCCCTCTTCGATGTAAAAGCTTTCAAACCGTTCAGGTTAGATAATATGCGAAGTCTCTTCCCCAACACACACATGCACGCGCACACACACACACACACACACACACACACACACACACACACCCCTCATGAATTTTCTTTCCTCTAAATTCGTTAGAAGGTATCATCAGGGGATGTTTATGTGGAATTAATTTAAATTAAATGGCATGGGTCAAAGCTCTTCACAATTTTGGTTGCACTCCACTGTACACTTCCCACAAATATGAATGTCCTTTCTAAAATGTAGTACCTGGAACTTAAAAAAATACTACAGATCATGTTCTGACTAAGGAATGTCAAGTCAGGCCTGTTTCCTCCCTAGTTTTGGAAGAGAACAAGCATTTATCAAGTACTATGCTAAGTGCTTTACAAATATTATTTCATTTCAGGCTCACAACAACCCTGGGAAGTAGCTGCTGTTACTATCCCCATTTTACAGTTAAGGATACTGAAGCAGACAGAGGTTAAGTGACTTGCCCAGGTTCACACAGCTAATACATATCTGAGGCTGGATTTGAACTCAGATCTTTCTGACTCTAAGCTGTGATCTGCTATCCATTGCCCCAGCCAACTTACTAATTCCTCTCTTACTATAACCTAAAATTTCATTAGCTTTTTTGGCTGCCATATTACACTGTTGACACCTATTGAGCTTGCAGTACTGTAAAAATTCATATAGTTTCACGAGTATTTCTAGTAGATACATACCTTCCTGTAACATTATTGGTTTTCTTCTTCTCACCTTCATCTTCTTACTAGAACAAGTATTTCAAAATGTGTATCAGCAGTAGTGGGGGCCACAGGAATTTTGGACCTCAGCATAATTTAGGTGATATGAACAGTTGTTTTCTAGAAATGAGGACAAAGGATAGAACGGAGAGTTGAAATCCATAAATACTCCAGAATTTTATTTTAGTTGATATTGCTCATCTTTTCTTACTTAATCTTCTGTCCAAACCACTGCAGCATAGCAAAATAGATTGATTTTAATTTTTTCTGCTACTCACCCTTTGAAGGGGGTGCTAATAAACAGCAAAATGTGAACAGCAGGAGGGAGGATGGAGGAGCCTGAGGGTAACATATAAATTATATAATTAAGCCTCGGAAAAGAAAGAGACGATTGTGTTTCTTGCCCTCTTGAAGTTGATGTGTGTATTATTGGTGTCTTAATCTATACTTTCATAATTTTTGTACATATAAATTGCCTAGAATGCATAGATTAAGTATGAATCCCAGTTGAATCTAGAGTCATAATAATTTCCAAATTTCGTATAAAAATGAAAGAATGAAGTGTGGTCTTCATATTTATATATACACACATACATGCATATGTATGTATACATATGCTAATTTTAAAATTACTGTTTGCTAATTAGATTTATTTTAGGTTTCCAAAGATAAAGTTAACGATTCCGTGCTGTTCCTTGTTTTGTGCCTTAAAATCCATCTTAGCACGTTTACCAAGAACAGAGGTACAGTCATATTTTTTTCTGTTTTTAAAAGGAGTATTAAGAAATAGGTCAAGTTCATAAGTTCATATCACTTGAGGCTGGAACACCCAGTAGAACATAATACACTGTCACACTCAGTTGATGTGTTGGTGAGTGTTACTGAATTGCTTTTCTTCCCCCATCCTCTTTCATTTTAAGCCTTTTGCAGGATATGGGAGGGAAGGGGAGGAAAGAGAGAGGGGAAAAAAAAACAGTCTTCAGTTTTTTATATCAGTTTTTCTTTTGTGCCCACAAAACTATTTTACCTTCTGAACATAAACAATATTTAGTGACAGGTAATATTGCATTTAAAAGATCCTTGAGGTAAGAATGATATGTGAATATGCATGTTATGTACATATGTATATATGTATGTGTTTCATCTCTCATGGTTAAAATTCTATTGCAATCATAATTTATAAGTGGAAATTTATATTGGTGACATTTCATCTCTACTTTTTATGCACACCCACATCCCCATTACCTTTTGGTCTTGCCATTTTGTTCTGATACTAACAGGGCTAGGCTAAACATAGTACTGGAGTGATAAAAAAATCTTCTCTTGGAGATATTTGTTTTGAATATAATTTTTCATGAAGGGTAGAGGAAAGGTATTAGAGAAGGAAACCCCTGAATGAGGCTCCATCAGACTATTTAAGTAACACATTGCCTTTAATATAAACATCATTTTTTTTCTTGTCTTGGCATGACCTTTATCTTTCCATCCAGCTGGTCTCTGTTGTTATTGTTGCTGTACCTTTCCATATTATACTCTTCTGCTTACTTGCACTCTGTCAGAAATCAACAAATAAAACTGATGCTTAAGAAGGAAAGAAAAAGCCCCAAAGGAAAGAGGAAAGGAGTTGTTTGAAGAAAGCTCATCTGTGATTCCAGCTACAGTGGGAATTGATTTCATTTCTCCTTTCTCTTAACTCCAAAAGCACTGATTTAAATAGTCCTATATACTTAGCATTTATGTACCGTTTGTGGTACAGTTCTCTAATTGTTTTATTTATTCATTTGTTTGACCAGCTATGTTCAATTTCTCAAAGGGAAGGACTGCATTTCTTCATATCTTCAGTAATGTGCTGGATTAGTGATTAGCCATCAGGGTGGGGGTAAGAGAATGTACTTATAAAATAATTTTAAATTTAATCTGAATTATTAATATTTTCTCCATCAATTTCTTAATTAAGCCCAGAAAATGATAATAATATGATAATGCATCAGCTCTAATTTGTAAGTTTGCTGATTTCTGAGGTGTAAATACTCACTCTGAAAATTTAACAATTGCCGGAAAGCTGATTCAAGCTAGATCCAGCACCCATACTGCATATTTACCCTTTGCTCCTGATGGTACCTGAATCCTATGACTTAATTTACTCTATGATTTAAGGGATACTCACCATCATAGTAAGTGTTACCATGTTCCTATCTCATTTATTGTCTATTTCTTTCTGTCTTTGTCTCTGTCTGTCTGTATCTATTTCCCTCCCTTCTTCCTGCCACCTCTCTCTCTCTCTCTCTCTCTCTCTCTCACTGTCTCCTCTCTCTTTCTCTCTCTTTCTACCTGCCTCTGTCTCTTTCTCTCTCTGTCACTCTGTCTCTTTCTATTACTCTATCTCTCTCCCTTCCTCCTTTTTTCCCCTCACTCCTATTTTTTCTTCTCTCTTTTCTCCCTTGCTCTCTCTCTCTCTCTCTCTCTCTCTCTCTCTCTCTCTCTCTCTCTCTCTCTCTGTGTGTGTGTGTGTGTGTGTGTGTCTGTCTGTCTCTGAATCTCTCTTTTTCTCTCTCAATCTGTCACTCTCATTAGTAGCACAGGCTCCCCATTGCCTCAGTGTCCCCAGCAGCAGAATACTAGAGATTACAGATGTGTTCTAACTCACCAGTATTAAGTGATAAGAAAGCTTTATTGGCATTTTTAATGGAATAAATGGAGAGAGAGAGAGAGAGAGAGAGAGAGAGAGAGAGAGAGATTTTCCAAGGGTTTCAGAGGTTCTTCAAAGACTAAACAGTTCCTCAAGTGTTGCTTGTCATAATTCTATTCCCCTTTCTGGTGATCCAGGTGTAGAATTCATATAGAAATAAAGACAGATCCATGTCTCCCTGAACTTGTCAAAGATGAAAGCTAGAAAAGAAATGAACCCTTAAGTTAGGTTCAATTACTGTTTATTGAATACTCAGCAGATGAAACATTTTCCAGTCTATGAATTTACTTTTTATAAATGATGCTATGTAGTTAGACTTATGAGTCCTGGAGACAACAATGTTTTTGTCCTTCAGCTTATACATTGCTGGTGTAGTCCAGACCATGAGATACTACACCTTGGGGATTAGAAGGAGACAACTAAAATGGTACTCTCACAGGACAGGTGTAGAACAATAGACAAGAAGGAAATGTACTGGCAAAGTTAGAACCTGGACCTAAAACCAAGTACTGCTTCCCATAAAATTTCCACAGTTAAAAGCATATACTGACCTTGTGTCAACCTTAAAGCTAAGCATCTAATCTAAAAGAAATATATTGGAGCCTTAAAAAATAAGTCATTTGAAATTTATCTTGGTACACAAATTAGTGCTTCACAGAATGACCTCCAAGGGACATTCTTTATATGAAAAGAAGACACATTTAAAATTAAAATAAAACACCAATATTTGAATTGCAATCTTATTAATAAATGCTGATTTAAATGCATAATTCATGACCTAAGAGAGAAATCCAACCTCAGAAGGAGTAAAGGACATATGAAATATATCATTTCTCTTACTTTTAAATGACAGTTTGAAAATGTTAAGCATAAAAACCTATATAAGAAATTGTAGATATTATCTTAGGAAAAATTAGCAAGTAAAATAAAACTATCAGAATTGTGGAACTTACATCTTTAAAAAAAGAATGAGTATAAAATATTTTTTAAAAAAAGAACAAATTTGTTTTGGAAGACTTTTTTAAAATGTCTAAAGATTTGTAGGGTGAGTTTTGTTTTGATTAGTATCATTTTGCAAATCATTCTGCGCATGAGAAGAGGCCACTGATTCACCATGTACTTAAAATGTGGCAATATCCTAGTGGGAAAAAAAAAACTGACCCATTTTGCTATTTGGCCTTTATGATCTATTGGATTTGAAGTCATCATTATTGGTGCCTTGAGCTTGGTGTCTGGCCAACATGCATTGACTCCTTCATTTTCATTACCTAAATCAAATAATAAACTTCAAAATTATTTGCTTCGATTATTTCCCATGACAATTCATCTGAGGTAGATAGTGAAGGTGTTTTAGAAACTCAAAGTTTTATAAAGCTAACAGGTCATTTCTTTGACATATGTGCTCTATGATAACTTGGAATGCTTCCAGTAAATTTGGAGAACTGGAGATTTCCCACACAAGACAAAAGCAACCCCTTTCTAACTATATATTTATGTAGCAAGAACTGTAAATAAACACTTGGCTTTAATTATCAAGTGCATTTATAATTCATTAATGTGAAGGATGTAGAGAAGATTTGGAAATGAAATAAGGAAAAATAAAAGTAGTTTTCAGTGAACTAGGCAAACATAGATAAAAGAGAAAAAAAATTACTTCCCCCCATTTTTGTGAGTTAATGTTGTACTCCCCAGCATCTTTTCAATGAATACTTTCTAGTAGGGTCTTTGATTTATATCTTGAAAGAAACTTAGAGACTATCAAACATAATGATTTTACAAATGACAAAACAGAGGTTCAGCAAGATTTAGGATTTGTGCAAGGTCACAAAAATAGTAAGTGCCAGAGATGGGATTTGAACCTGATAAGATCCTAATAAAAATATTTCCAATGTATTAGAAACCTTAAAACTGAATATAAATTAATTAGTATAATTCCTTTTTTGCTTTCTATCATTTATATTCTGTTCACATTCATTTATCCCTAAATTTATGTTTTTTTCACTTATGGTTTTCTTCAAAGTTCATATCCTATAAGGTTTAAATTGGCATTTTCATCATTTCCATTCACGTTGAAAGTGTTCTATAAAATTAAAGTGCTTATTAATTAATTGTTCATTTATTATTGAAACAAATTCTTCTTATATAACTTTCCTGTATATTAATGTTAGTCATCAGGGTATGTCCTATAGTTGTATATTTTATTTATACACATGAATTACAGTGTTTTCTATACTGAAGACATATATCCTCCCTCCTTGGATAGAGATTCTAGTTTTTTTTTAATGAAATCCAATTCTTAGCTCTGTTTTTGCTGCAGGATAATAATAACTGAAGATGTGAAACATTTTTCCCCTTGAATTTTTTGATCTCTAAATTGAAATCACAGTAGAGCCACAATCCTATTAACTTAGTACCGTGATTTAATAATGTTGTTTTCTGTATCTTGCAATGTCCCTAATATACAGAAAATATGTTTTCCTTTACTCTATAAGATAACTGTGACTTCTTCTCCATTAGGAAATAGTTATGAACACATATATGACAAACACATACATTAGGCCTTAGTCACAGAAGCCTTTTCACCTTGGAAGATCACTCTGCTTCTACATCTTCTTCCTCTGATGGGTCCTCCTAAAACCCTCATCTTAAGGAAAGTGCCCATACCCACTAAGATCACTTCATCCCTCTCTTCTTTCTTCAGCATCTCCTCTCCCAAGCCTGATTTTCAGCTTCCTTTTAAGTGTTGATTTCTCAATTAAAATATAAGCTCCTTAAAAAAAAGGACTATCTTTTTTCCCCTTGTATCTTTATTCCTACTAGTTCCTCCCCCACCTACCTATTCCTCAACCTCTTGCAATGTAATTTCCAGCTCCACCATGGTTCCTGGAAAACACATACCACTAAAGTAGAATCTCTAGTTCAACACCTTGTCATGAAAGTGAGCCTGGTTTCTGGAAAGATCCTATTTTCTAAATGCATGGACCTCAAGTTCTAATATAGTGTGTCAAAACTGAATTACTCTATGTCTAGTGGAAACTATATTTCTGCTTCTGAGGACCAGCTTAGTCAAGTTCTGAAAAGTGTCACCATCGAAGGACTGACCACTAGATGGTTATTTTTTAGACCATCACAACCAATAAGTGATTTAGAAGAGATTGCAGTCTTTATCAGATGAGAAAGTACCAATACCTGTTAAATCAGCTATTATGCAAGTATAGTGGAAAGAATATGATACTGGGATTCAGGAGGTTCTTGATTCAAATTCTATCTTTCACACTTTGTGTGTGAATTTGGGCAATTTACATTACTTTTTTGACCTTCAATTTCTTCGTATGTAAAAGGGTATGATAATACTTGCAATACATACAATACTTTACAGGAAAGTGCACTATTAACTTTAAAGCATGATGTCTGTGTGTGTGTGTGTGTGTGAGAGAGAGAGAGAGAGAGAGAGAGAGAGAGAGAGAGAGAGAGTGATCTTTCTGTCTATTGCTTGTACTTCTGTCCCTAGAAACACTTGGTACAGTGCAAGGTACAAAGTAGATTCACAGTGCATACTCAGTGACTGATACAGCTTTGAAATATATTCTTTTTGGCTTCTTTCTTTTCTGTGATTCATTCTTCATCCTTATGTCTGGTTTCTTTTTTTACTGACATTTTATTTTATACCCATTTTATCAATTTTTAACTTCATTTTCTTACTTATACTTTTTCCTTTTTTGGCCATTTTTGTTTGATTTTTCATTCTTTCTTTGAACTATATAATGGGGAAATTCCATAACATGGAAGAACTCATTCCATATCTCTTCTAGACCTTCATTAAACTACATTTTACTTCCATATTTATAGTATTAAAATATAAGAAAATTCTGCCCTCATCTTTGCTTCTTGTGATGTTATTCCTTGCAGAGCTGACTTAGTGTCTTCTCTCACTTTTATTTTAAAGGAGCAGTAATGCATTTATTTTTAAATAATTTACACGTATCAAATAAATTTAAAATATTGAATTCTTGATACTTGCTGCTGCTGCATCTTCCCCATCTACTCATTTCTTAACCTTTTGTAATTTAGCTTCCAATTCTACCACTGCCAGGAAATTATTCTTTCCCGTGTCTCCTGATTATTACCAATTTCAGGGGCCCTTTTTCAGTCCTCATCCTCTTTAACCTTCTGTAGCATTTAATACCCTTTCTCTCCAGGATTCACTTTTCATTTGGTTATAGATGGCACTATTCTTTCCTGTTTCTTATTCTCCCTGCTTAATCACTCTTTTCATTTCTAGTTCCTTGCATTTGAATATTCATTGGGGTTTTGTCTTCATCTTTCATAGAATCATTTATCCAGACTAGCAAGGGACCTTAAGTGAGATAACAAAGATGTATACTCTCTTCCTAGGTCAAGAGTGTATGAGGCAGAGTGGATGTTCTATAATACTTTCAGGCGGAAAATGTTGATTCAAATCTATCTTCAAATACTAGTTGTGTATGTGGGCAAGTCATAGGGAGGATAATATGCACATTATTTAACTCACAAGGTTGCAATAAGGGAAATGTTTTGCAGACCTTAAAGTATTGTACAAATGTAATTTATTATTAAATAAATGTTTTCTCATGGTTTTAATTCATTTCTATATAGATGACTACTAATCCCTTATATTAAGTACTAGTGTATCCTTTAATTTCCAGTCAGACATGTTCAACATTTCCAGCTAAAATTTATCTCCTGATCTTCTACCCTTTACTCCATTTTCTCCTCAGTTCCATATTTCTCATGACAACAACACCATCCTTACAGTCATTCAGGTTCAAAATGTCTATTTTACCCTTTGAGTAGTCACTTTTTTCACACAGTCCAAACAAATCCATGTAATTCTATCTTCATAATATCTCTTCCTCTACACACACATTGCCATGACCTCATCACCTCTTACCTGATATATCTTAATAGTCTATGAATGGGAATCCCCACTCCAGTTTCACTCTCCTTTCTCCAATCTAATATTGACTTAGTTGCCAGAATAATGTTCCTGATTCCCAGTAGTGATATGATCAATGTTTTTGTCAAAAATCATTAGTGGTTCCTATTTACCTATAAGATAATATGTTGTGCAGTCATTTCAGTCATGTACAACTCCTTGAGACCCCATTTTGGGGGTTTTCTTGGCAAAGATACTGGAATGGTTTGCCATTTCCTTCTCCAGATCATTTTACAGGCAAAGAAACTGAGGCTAACAGGATTAAGTGACTTGGCCAAGGTCACACAGCTAGTTAGTGTTTGAGACCATATTTGAACTCAGGAATATGAGTTTTCGTGACTCCAAGTCCAGAACACTATCTACTATACCACTTAGCCACTCCATAGGGTAACATACCAAGTTCTTAATCTGGCCTTGACACTCCATGATCTGGCTTCAAACACATTTTCTCTTCTTACTTCTCATGACATGTTCAATGCATTCTTTGATTTAGGCAGGCTTGGCAATTAGCTTTTTCCCTGGCTGTTGTCCTACCCTCTTCTGCCTTTTTGCATTTGCAAGGGCTATCACTCACATGAGGGAGCTATTTTCTTCCTCACTTCTGCTTGCTATAATCATCCTTTCTTCAAGGCCATCATCAAGGTTACTTATCCTCAATTTTTCCTAGTTCACTTTGGGTATTTGGTTTGCCTTTAAAATGATTCTAACTTGAATCTAAAGTCTTACTTGAATAAATGTTATATGTCTCCTATTTGACCATAAGCCCTTTTAGAACAAGGACTGTCATTATTTTCATCATTGAAAGTGACTACCACAATCTTTTGTAAAACAACAAAAAATGTACTGAATCAATGTTATTAATTGAATTTTTTAATGGGCCAGAAGCTGAAGGGTCCCGGGAGGTCTGCCTGGAAGTCACAAAAGATAGTTCTGGAAATTCTGTACAGGATATTTACAGATTATTATCTATGACAGCCAAGGTTCCATAAACATTGCATTTACATGCAGCACTCACTTCAACTAAATCATCTAAATTTGCTGGAAATACAAACTCCCTGATGATTAATTACTCAGCTTGCTAAGAATTCATAACTCACATACTTTAGGTCCACATTTAGAAGTGTAAAAGACAATGTTTGTTACTGTACTTCCTTTTTCTCTCCTCATATCATGTAAGCATCTATGAAATGTTTGTTCTATAGCTCAACTCCCAGCTACTCCAAGGACTGATGTCTAACACATATTCAGTAAGTAACATTTGTTAATATTGTCAACTTCTTCACAGATGCCACATTTCCCTAGAAAGTATAATTTTATGCTAAAATTTCCTCTGTTTTAAACTGTACTTTAAACTATTTCATTTTATTTACTTGAAATAATACAAGACATAGGACCATATAGCATAACGTAGAATGAAATAATGTAATGAATCAAGGGTTTGTTTTCATTTAAAACTACAGTTATGTCTGACATCTTAAAGAGACCAGCTTTACATTAAAATTAAGATGTGCAAAGCCATCTAACTTCTTGTAATAAAGTGCTCCTGACAATACGTTAAAAGTATGTCATTTTAAGGTTTACTGAGTACTTTAAAACATTATTGAATTTATCGTAAAAAGACATGCAATAGGTTATATAAGTAATATTATGCCAGTTTTGCAGATTATAAAACTTAAAATCAGACAGTTTTATTGCAAGATGTTATGCTAGAATGATTGTTGAACTTGGGACCCAAGAGATTTGGGTTCAAATCCCTATGCTGACATTTTATTAATTGTGTGTTTATAGACAAGTTACTTCACTGTTCTTAGCCTTGGTTTTTTAATTCATAAAATGGAAATAATAGTACTTATATTATTATCTCTCACTGGGCTACTGAGAAGAAAGTAGTTTGTAAGCTTTAAAGTGGCATATAAGTACAAGTTTATTATTATTGAGTCACCCATGGTAACATGGTTATTTTTAGAGCTGCCAGAACTCAGAATCAATTTTTCTGCTTCCAAGTCCAGTGCTGCTATTGAGACACTATGAGGTCTCCAATTTGACTTTTAAATAGATTTAACCTGCAACATGGAATTCGAACTAATTCTCATATATTCAGTCCTAGAAGATTGCTATTCCATAGATTTTCTAGCCAGGATGGAAATTGGGAATTTGATTACAACGCTCATCCATCTTTTTTTTCCCTCTGATTCAAGTCCAAAGATAGTGAATCATTTCACATAGAACACAAAGTACAGTGATGCTCAATTTCTGCTCCATTCAGCCAGGATTAAATCAGTGTATTGAAGTCACCACTTTCTGAGACACCTAGTTTCCTCAAAATGATGCCTCTAAATTTGAATACAACATATTCAGGTAGTTGACTGTCAGACTGGTTATAATAGATTAGTTACCTCAGAAGGCAAGGAGAAGTAACTTTACGTCTATTATTTAAAATGTAGTATAAATCATTTTAGACATTTTTATAAAAGTGCAAAAATGCACAAGACATCCCATCACATAATATAGCTTCAAATTAAGGACCTTGTTTAAGGAATATCATACACATACACATGCTGTATGTATGAAAAATAATCAAACAACAAAATAATTTTTAGTCATATAGATAACTATGTGGCCATATTTATATGAACTTGAGTTTTATTATCCTTAACTGTAAGAGATAAAATTTCATAAGAAATGTTAGTAACTTTTAAGATATTTAAAATGCTTTATTCAAAATAAAATAAGCAGCAGAATTATTTTCTTTCCATTTGACAGATGAAGAATCTGAGACTCACAGTGATTAAGTGATTTGCCCAAGTTTATATAGATATCTGTTGGAATCTAGAAATAAATCCAAATATAATCATGTTGATTCCAAGTCCAGCACTCTCTGCTCTCATGCAAAGTATTTAAAAGTAATAGGAGGAACTCCAAATCCAGTAGAACTCTAAGTCTGATACTCTGTTGACTACACCAAAAGCTAGCCTCTATAATGTACAGAGAACTAATCTTGGAGTCAGGAAGTCCTGTGTTCAAATCTTTTCCCTAACACATACTAGCTGTGTGACTACCATCGAGCAATTTTACCTCTCAGTGACCCAATCTTTAAACTCTTAACTATCAATGAGTGGTAGCCATTTTGTTTTGGCAGAAGTCATTTCCCCACAAGGAGTTACCCATATACATTAAATCACAGATTCAGATGAGAAATAGAAATGGATCATGCCATCTGCATTCTCTAGGACCCAAAGATTTTAGTATTTTTGTACATAATACTTCATCACCCACCTCAGTACTTTTTTGGTATCTTAAGCAATTAGCATAGTGCGTAGAACAAAGTGAGCTTCTAAATAAGTACGTGTTCATTTGGCTACAGGTTAACTTGATGTATGTACAATCAACACTTGAAAAGCCCATAAGTTCAGTCTTGAGAATGATCATAGCATGTGCTTCTTATCAAAGCACAATAACCGAAAGTGTAATTTTAAAATAAGAATCCTTGAAAATTTCCCATTATATAAGAAGTAGAAATAAGCACATCAAAAGATAGTCTGGCATCATTGAAAAATGAATTTCATATTAAAGCCAACTCCTTAATGATGACTTGTTTGTGCTTATTCAGTTTCTAGAGATTTAAGCAATCATACCCCTAGACCACATTGAGTTAGGAATAGGGATATTACCTGTTATTTTCTTCATATGAGTAAATGAAACTCTCTCATCAATTCAAGTCAGTGTCTTCAATACAAATCATAGTGTTAGAAAATTAGCTTGAGCACTGAGAGGTTAAGCAAATTGCCCAGGTTCACACAGTCCATATGTCTCAGAGTCAGAATTTGAACCTGGATCAGTTCAAGGACAGCTATGGCCTCATAGCTTAGTCCACATCTAGTTTTTCATAGTTTTATGGGAGTTTTTAGTTCCACAGACTTTTGTAAAGTCTATAGACTTTACTTATCACAACAACTGTGATGATCACGATCAGGCCTCAGCTGTTCTGAAATTGTCATACACTTAGTGAAAATGGATGGCACCAGGAAGCTAAAGCAGTTCCTATAGTGTGAACTGCAAGAGGGCAGTTGTAAACATAGTAGCCTGAAGAAATGTTTGAGGAACACATTGGAACTCTAGTGGAAGCAATGTAATGCTGATGTTGATGGATGGGAAACAAAAGTAGCAGACAGATCCTGCTGACGCAGAGCAATCAGAGATGCCTTAGCACAGGTGGATCAACACTATTGTGGTAACCAGGATACTTAAAAGGACCTGCAGGCAGAGTTGAATATATTAGCCCCAAAACTGGCTCTATAAGCTAACAATGAGCACCTGCTAATCACTCATTATTATAAACTGAGTTTTTACTCAGAAAAAGTAATATACACATACATTTATGACTGTGAAGATAGCTTTGATAAGTACAAAATATTTTTATTTAAAAATTTGCTCACTAGCAATCAAAACTGTCATTTTGCATTTATCAATAACACATGATATATACATCATTTTGAATTGATTTTTTTCTCTAATTGACTTCTATTTGACTTTACTTATCACAACTCCCTAGATTTTTCAAAATCTGCATCTATAACCTCTCAGTAGTTACAAATTTGCTATTTTTTCTCCCCGCTACCTCCTAAGAATCTCATGCAATCACTTACCTTGGTTCTTTTTTCTCAGGGCTTTATTTCTCTTCCTTTATAGTTTCTTGATTTTTTTAATTTACTTTTCAGCATTGATTTTCACAAGAGTTTGAATTACAAATTTTCTCCCCATTTCTGCCCTCCCCCCCACTCCAAGATGGCGTATATTCTGGTTGCCCTGTTCCCCAGTCAGCCCTCCCTTCTGTCACCCCATTCCCCTCCCATCCCCTTTTCCCTTTCTTTCTTGTAGGGCAAGATAAATTTCTACACCCCATTGACTGTGTATCTTATTTTCTAGTTGCATGAAAATTTTTTTTTTGTTTTTGAACATCTATTTTTAAAACTTTGAGTTCCTAATTCTGTCCCTTCTTCCCTTCCCACCCACCCTCCCTAAGAAGTCAAGCAATTCAACATAGGCCACATATGTATCGTTATGTATAACCCTTCCACAATACTCATGTTGTGAAAGACTCACTATATTTTGCTCCTTCCTAACCAATCGCCCTTTATTGAATTTTCTCCCTTGACCCTGTCCCCTTTCGAAAGTGTTTGTTTTTGATTACCTCCACCCCCATCTGTCCTCCCTTCTATCATCCCCCCTTTTTTATCTTTTTCCTCCTTTTTTCCTGTGGGGTAAGATACCCAAATGAGTATGTATGGTATTCCCTCCTCAGGACAAATTTTATGAGAGCAAGATTCACTCATTCCCCCTCACCTGCCTTCTCTTCTCTTCCTACAGAATTTCTTTTTCTTGCCACTTTTATGTGAGATAATTTACCCCATTCTGTCTCTCCCTATCTCCCTCTCTCAATATATTCCTCTTTCATCCCTTAATTTTATTTTATTTCTTTTAGATATCTTCCATTCATCTTCAACTCACCCTGTGCCCTCTCTCTCTCTCTCTCTCTCTCTATCTCTTTCTCTCTCTCTCTCTCTCTCTCTCTCTCTCTCTCTCTCTCTCTCTATATATATATATATATATATATATATACATATATATATATATACACACACACGTACATATATATATATACACTCACATATACATATATATATATACATAAAGATATATGTGCATATTCCCTTCAGCTACCCTAATACTGAGGTCTCATGAATCATACACATCATCTTTCCATGTACGAATGTAAACAAAACAGTTCCACTTTAGTAAGTCCCTTGAAATTTCTTTTTCTTGTTCTTTTTCTTGATCACCTTTTCATGCTTCTCTTGATTCTTATGTTTGAAAGTCACATTTTCTATTCAGCTCTGGTCCTTTCACTGAGAAAGCTTGAAAGTCCTCTATTTTATTAAAAATCCGTATTTTGCCTTGGAGCATGATACTCAGTTTTGCTGGGTAGGTGATTCTAGGTTTTAATCCTAGCTCCATTGACCTCTGGAATATCGTATTCCAAGCCCTTCAATCTCTTAATATAGAAGCTGCAAGATCTTAGGTTATTTTGATTGTGTTTCCACAATACCCAAATTGTTTCTTTCTGGCTGCTTGCAGTATTTTCTCCTTGATCTGGGAGCTCTGGAATTTGGCAACAATATTCCTAGGAGATTTCTTTTTGGGATCTATTTGAGGAGGCGATTGGTGGATTCTTTCAATTTCTATTTTGTCCTGTGGCTCTAGAATATCAGGACAGTTCTCCTTGATAATTTCTTGAAAGATGACATCTAGGCTCTTTTTTTGATCATGGCTTTCAGGTAGTCCAATAATTTTTAAATTATCTCTCCTGGATCTATTTTCCAGGTCAGTGGTTTTTCCAATGAGGTATTTCACATTGTCTTCCATTTTTCATTCCTTTGGTTCTGTTTTATAATATCTTGATTTTTCATAAAGTCACTAGCTTCCACCTGCTCCAATCTAATTTTTAAGGTAGTATTTTCTTCAGTGGTCTTTTGGACCTCCTTTTCCATTTGGCTAATTCTGCCTTTCAAGGCATTCTTCTCCTCGTTGGCTTTTTGGAGCTCTTTTGCCATTTGAGTTAGTCTATTTTTTAAGGTTTTATTTTCTTCAGTGTATTTTTCAGTATTTTTTGGGTCTCCTTTAGCAAGTCATTGACTTGTTTTTCATGGTTTTCTCGCATCCTTCTCATTTCTCTTCCCAATTTTTCCTCTACTTCTCTAACTTGCTTTTCCAAATCCTTTTTGAGCTCTTCCATGGCCTGGGACCAGTTCATGTTTTTTCTTGGAGGCTTTTGTTGTAGGCTCTTTGACTTTGCTGACTTCTTCTTGCTGTATGTTTTGGTCTTCTTTGTCACCAAAGAAAGATTCCAGAGTCTGAGACTGAATCTGGGTGCATTTTCGCTGCCTGGCCATATTCCCAGCCAACTAACTTGACCTTTGAGTTTTTCAGTGGGGTATGACTGCTTGTAGAGTTAAGAGAACTATGTTCCAAGCCTGGGGGGAATGCACCAGCTCTGCCACACCAGCACTCTTCCTGCCCCAAGATCCCCCAACCCAGACTGGACTTAGATCTTCGGCAGGCTCTTCACTCCTGCTCTGATCCGCCACTTAATTCCTCACACCAGATGGGCCTGGGGCCGGAAGCAACTGCAGCTGTAGTTCTGTAGCTGCCCCACCTCCGCTGCCCCTGGGTCGGAAGCCGAACCACGAACTCCTTCTGTAAACTCCTTCCACTCCGCAGCTTTTCCCGCTAACCTTCTCTGTTGTCTTTGGTGTTTGTGGGTTGAGAAGTCTGGTAACTGCTGCAGCTCACTGATTCAGGGCGCTAGGGCCTGCTCCGCCCGGCTCCTGGTCTGGTTGGTCCATGCTGCCCATGCTGGGCTCTGCTCTGCTCCGCTCCCAGCTCCCAGCTCCATGAGTGAAAGACCTCACCCAGAGACCATCCAGGCTGTCCTGGGCTGGAGCCCTGCTTCCTTCTGCTATTTTGTGGGTTCTGCAGTTCTAGGATTGGTTCAGAGCCATTTTATAGGTTTTTGGAGGGGCTCAGCGGGGAGCTCACTCTAGTCCCTGCTTTCCAGCTTTCATCTTCTCCTTTATAGTTTCTTAACTCATAATAATATTCTTTCCCTTTAATCTTTTCAAGATGTCTCAAATGGTCTTCATTCTCTTCCTCATCTTATTTTTGAATTTCTATATGCCTTTTTTTCCTTAACTGGATCTTTTCTAATTTGTCAGCATATCTTTTCACATTAAAGGCTCTCAATAAATAACTGTTGACTGAATGTGTCACCTTCATCACCCTAGAAATGTTACTCCATCTCCCTTCTCCTCATGTTCTTTATTGTTCTAAAGCATTTCCTTTTTAATTGAAAAATAAAAATTATATATACCATTAAATACGATCTCTGGGAAGAAAAATTTTATAGTAGATCGTGTTTGCCTTTAAATTTTCCTTCTAGATTTTAATTCGGCATTTTTATAGATATGAAATCCCTTTTGTCCATGCTTTTTCCTTTGCCTGGGGTGCTTACCCTATTCATTTCTGACTCTTGGAAATCCTGACTCTATTTAAGTATAAGCTCAAATGCCCTTTCCTTCATGAGGCTTTTTATTGATTTTCGCACTTTTTAGTGCCTCCTCCAAAATCACTGTGCACTGTATTTACTTTGTACATCTCCTGTTTGTATTTATCTGTGATTGTGTTTTTCCCCTAGTAGAAAATAAACCCACTGGGATACAAATGGAGCTGCTAGACCATGCCTTAAACTCAGATTACTCTGGCTCTCACTGATTGCCCAACAGCAGTGCCTAGCCCAAGCTTCAGTTGGTCAATGTTTGGCTTTTGATGGCTCAGAGTGAGTGTAAACAGCAATTGTGTCCTGAAACGCTGAAGATCTAGGGTTTTTTTTTGAGTAGGAAAACTAGGCCTTCTTTTGCCTCATTTCTTACCTAGCCTGAGATCACTGAATGGGTGTTGTCTCAGACAAACTGAGAACTTGGAAAGACCTTAGCTTAAAAAGGTCAAGGTCTCCCACTGCATCTGGGGTCATCTCTAGTCTTCCTAACTTATGTCTTGCCACTGGATTGATATGACCCTGGAGGACAGAAAGAGGCTGATGACTTTACATAGCTCTGCCTCACTTAAATCCAATTTACTTGCCAGTCAAAATAACGCCCTCCTGATGTCAATGGTCCTCTTTGAGAATGAAGGACAAACAACTACACTTGCTATAGAACCCAGCACAGATTAGAAGTTTAATAGTTTCTTGTTGATTGCCTGATTGAGAAGATCTATAAGAGAAATAAAGAGATAGTGTGAAAAGAAAGAAAAGTTTTTTTAATAGGTTGACAAATGAACTAAGGTGTTTTTTGGTCTAGACCTGTGACTTTATCATTATATAGAACTTTTGAGGAGGAAATTCCCCCTACCATTGCAGATTCACAACTGTTCTATAACTTACTGTCTTAGAGAGTTGCCTGGGCACTGAAAAATTAGATTTGCACAAGGTCACATTATCACATTAGAACCTAAACCAGGTCACATATCTCATTAGGACCTAAACTTGGGTGTTTCTGACTCTGAGTCCAGTCCTTTTTCCACTATTCTGTACTGCCACCTAACAAAATTCATTAAACTGAATCAAAATAAAGGCATACTGGCCAGAAAGAGGGAAGTGATAGTCCTGCTATATGTCACCCTGGTGAGACCACATATGTATTACTCTTTTTAGTTCTGGACATCGATCACATTTTAGGAAGAACAATGCTAGTGCATTTCCAAAGTAGGACAACCAGGATGATGTGAGGACTGGAGACTATTTGAATATGAATTGAAGGAATTTGTTGTATTTAGCATAGAATTGGGACGAATTGGCAGCCAGTGGCAGGTTGGGGATAGGTGCTGGATGAGCAACCACTATGACAACACTTCTCTGGCACCAGGATTAGAATTACCATGTTTCCCCACATATAAGATGCTCCCATGTGTAAGACGCACCTTAATTTAGGTGCCCAAAATTTGAAAAAAAAATATATTACATAAAGTTATTGATCTCAAGTTTTATTCATCTGCTCATAGCTTTCAGGCATCTTTTGGGCAAGTCTGGTATGTGAACACATGCTTAGTCCATTCCATTTCATGAACCTGAAGCACCAATTGCATCCTTTGAAATCAGTAACTTCTTTTTCATCAGCAATTCTTCTTGCCTCATGCTGAACCATCTTTGTGGACACAGGAATTCCAATTGCCCTTTGCTCTTCTATCCATATCTTCAATTCTCTCTCTAAATTAGGCCATTTTGCTGACTTGCCCCTCATGGCCTTCTTCTGCCTTGGCATTTTCAGTAGGATTTCTTCTTCCTGTAGCCAGTGTAGGATTGTTTTCTCAGTTGGAGGAGGACCAAACTTACGTTCAGCAGCACAATTTCCATTCCCTTTTGCAAACTGGATCACTTTTAACTTGAATTCAGCACTGTACGAAAATCTTTTCTGAGCTATTTCTTGACAGAACGTGGCAAAACGTAACCTAATATACTGG
Source organism: Trichosurus vulpecula (assembly GCF_011100635.1). Classification (NCBI taxonomy): domain Eukaryota; kingdom Metazoa; phylum Chordata; class Mammalia; order Diprotodontia; family Phalangeridae; genus Trichosurus; species Trichosurus vulpecula. The sequence goes on along the minus strand of NC_050574.1, from coordinate 141,981,246 downwards.
TAACAAATGCAAAACAATGAGTGCAAAGACAACAAGCTAAAAAAAGCAGGAAATGCAAGTAAAAAAAATCTACAACCACTGTATAGGACTCACCCAGTTTTTAGACCCCAAATTTTTCAAAAAAGGGTGCATCTTATACATGGGGAAAAATGGTACTCTGCTTTTCTTCAGAGGACAGAACAAGGATCAGTGCATAGAAGTTGACTTTATATAAGGGAAGAAATGTTTCAATGTGTAATGGACTGTCTTTGGAGGTAGTTGATTCCACTTGACTGGGGATCTTCAAGTGAAAACTGTTTGATTATTTCTCAAAACTTTGTAGAATAGCTTCCTAATTACCTCCTGTACAGAGCTGCTCTAGATGACTTCTCACATTTACTATCTTGAGATTCTATAATTCTGATTTTAGTGTTTTAATCTAATTAGATTGAAAAGTTTCCTTGGGAAGAGTGGACTTGCATTATATGCATTCAAATTCAGAAAACTATTGTTTTAGGCACCAGGGATGCAAACATAGACAATCATATGGACCATGGTCTTAAGGAGCTTTCAATCAAATAATGAATACATATACACATATATGCCTGTATTCATATATGTAATCTAATAATAAACATACCTAAATACAAATATGTAGATGTATGCCTACATTCATAATTTTCCTGTAAATTCACGTGTGTGTGTGTGTGTGTGTGTGTGTGTGTGTGTGTATGAGGGTCCTTATACTTTGAAGAACCTGCCAACACATTGATATTTCTGATATGGCCAGAAAGCAAATATTTTATTTAGATTTTTGTAGAAAATTAAGTGGATAATATTATTTGACATCCTACAATCCCAAAGTTTAGCATAGAATAAATGACAATTTTCACTCCTAAGAAATTCACAGTTGTATTTAATATTTGATTAGTTGGAAGTACAATTTGCTTCAAACTGTTTTATTCCCAAACCTTTTTTCACATTTACAATTAAATTCTTAACATATCTAATCGTGCATAAAAGATGGCATAGAATCTTATAAGTGACCCAAATATTATCTAAATTGACTCTGGATTTTACAAATGAGACCACTGAGGCTAGCAAAAAAAGAATTCTGTCCAAGGTCACATAGCTAGTTAGTAAGAGAGACAAAATGAATCCCTTGCCTCTCAGTTTAGTGTCCTTTCCACTACATTGCACTGACTGTCCTACTATATATGACATTTAAAATTTTGAGAGATACATGAAAAAAGAAGCAGATACTTAGTCATTCTTAGAACATTGCTATTTTTCTACACTTCAAACCTTTTCATACATAACCCCATTAGGAATACTGTAGTTGCAGATGTTAAAAATACCCACAAATTCATAGAGATAGAAAGAAAATTTAAATGGCTGATTCAAAGCTGATTATTCAAAACATAGGGAGATAATTACTTTGTACTCTGATGAAATATCTGATGAAAATATATTAGTGAGTCACCCACATTTGGATTTTGACAACTTACTTTGACTATTTATTTCCTATTAAAGGTCTGAACCAAATTTCTGATTAATTTTCACAGAAGAAATTTAAGGAAAGTATTCATTTGCTGATAAAAGCAATAAAGGAATCAGTAGTAACTTTGATGTCATTCTAGTAAATAAAAAACACCTTAATTGTATTTTTGCCTTTGTGTGTTTATTTCCTAATCATTTGTTTCTATATGTTTACTTATCTGTGCTTTTAACATTCCTTTCATTTTACATATTAATTGAACCCCCATTGGTGTCATGTGTGAGATTAAGTAAGCAAATATTGACCTTTTGAAGTTTCAAAGAGTATTAAACTATGTAGTGACACATGGATTGTTTCTATAATAACTCCTTCAGAAGGCTCTTAAGAAAATTCAGAAACTTAGAAACATCTACAATTAAATGAAGTTGGCTTTATAAAAGCAAAATTACTCTTGGCTTTAAAGAAACAATTTAAAAGATTTTTTTCTCTTTTTCCTGCTTATTTGTAATGTTGCTTTCTATAAAAGCCACAGTAGTTCTCATTAAGAAGAAATAAAAATACCTGAGAATTTTTGTTGACATATTTTTTCCTGATAAATTCATTTATGTGCTTATTATCATCTTTTTCTAGTCCTTCTTTATTTTCTTTTCCTTTTAACCATCATATTTTTCTTTTTCTTGAAAGTAACTTATTTGAAAATCACAAATTTGTTGCCAATTAAAGTTGATTTTTAAAGGAAAGCAGTATAAAAGTGGTGAGTCTAGAAGAGAAAGGATGTTGGAGTAAATTAATTAGATAAGAAGAAAAACAACTGTGAACACCCTTTAAAGGAAAAAAAATGTTTCTGAAGTCTGCTTCTGTGTGGGAAGGTGAATGGGGACCAGGAAAAATATAGTGGCCTCTTTATTCCCAAGTATAGAAAAAGAATTTTTTCCTTTAATCATATAGTTGTGCTTTATCTCATATACATATATAATATTTTTTGTGATACAACACATCCCAGCAAGGTAATATTGAAACATTCTAGTCTGTATAGGTTGTTCCATTCATTTAACAAAAATGTATAAAGCACCTACTTTCTTTAACTCATCATGCTAAGGACACGAGTAAATATGGAGACGAATAAAATCTGATCTTTGTCCTCAAGGAGCTTAAAATCTATTCTACTATACAGGGCATATGCACCAATAACTGAATTGAGGTAGATTATAATTGGGGAAAGGAAGGGAACAAGCATTTATTAAGCACCAAATATCTGTGTGGCATAACAGTCCTATGAGGTAGGTGCTATTTCTATCTCCATTTCACAGTTGAGGAAACTGAGGCAGACAGAGGTTAAGTGAATTTCTCAGGGTCAAATAACTAGTAACTAACTGAGACTGGATTTGAGCTCTGGTCTTCCTGGTTCTAGGTTCAATGCTTTATACACTGTCCTATTTAGCTGCCTTTAAGTGCGCAATCGATATATTAATAAAGTAAAATGAGAATTCATAGGAGGGAAAGATTCCATCCAGCTGGGAAGAACCAAGGAAGATTTCATGTAGGACTTGGTGCTAGTCATAGGCTTTGAGAGATGTGATTTTAACCAATGAAGAAGAGGGGAATTCATCCTCGCCATAGAGAAAGATGTAAGAAGAATTTCTGAGACAGAAAATTACTGGATGTGTTCAAGGAATGGTAAATATTCTTTTTGGTCAAGAACATCAAGTATATGAATAGTAGCAGTGATTCAACCCAGGAGAGAGAGTTTGGAACTGGGAAAAGGAGAACCTTGAATGCAAAAGAAATTAGCTTAGATTTATTCAGTAGATAATGGAGTACTATTATCAGGAATAGTATCATTCTCGTTGGTATGGAAAAACAGAAATATAGGTGCCTCCTAGCTTATCACATAGTTATTTCAAAATTTTGTCACAAGAATGATGTCAACCATTTTGGGAAATGGCTTATTAGATGAGAAGTTGAAAGTATTCCAGATTTATGGAGTTTTTAGAATTCTATTTATTCTTCTTGGGCTCCCCTTCTATCAGTGTGGATCATGTTCTACCCTCACCTAAGTGAAAGTCTTGATTAATAATTGTCTGGGTTTTTTTTTAAATTAATCATCCTTAGAGGTTCTATCCATTACATTTAGATTGTTTTAACATTTTGTTGATATTAATACAGTACTTAGGTTTTATTTATTTATTTTTTTGTTTATTTATATTTATACATACATATTTATTTCTATTATGTTATTTATTTAAATTTATACACACATAAATATATTTATTTATTTATACTCCTACTCTAAGACTAGGTCAAATTTTTTAAATTAGATATAAGATCATAGATTTAGAGAGCTAGAAGGTATCTCAGAGGTCATTTAGTTCTAACTTCTCATTTTACAGATGAGGAAATTGAAATCCATGCCCATTAAGTGACTTGTCCAAAATTATTTTGAAACACCTTCTTATTATTTCTCAGATTTTTCATTAAGGATACCTTAGATTTGTCTATGTGCCTTTCTCATAAAAAAATTTAAAAAGATAAATAATGGAAACATGAGTTTAAAGTTGCTGATATCTTCTTGTTTTAATTAGTATTATTTTAGTATTAGTATTCATTTACATTTGTATGTAATTTAAATATTATAATTAGTGTTTTTTTCTATCCCTTTGCAATCTTGTGAGAGCATTGGAATTGTGGGCTAGTGTCTCTAAACGTTTAGAACTTAAAACTCCAGTATAGAGTGTTTCTGCATATATTTAGCCATGCCCATCCACTCTTACAGGCAGCTAGATGTGCAGTGGATAGAGTACTGGGCCTGGAATCAGGAAGACTTAATTTCAAATCCAGCCATAGACGCTTACTCTTTATCCTGGGTAAGTCAGTTAGCCCAGTTTGCCTCAGTTTCTTTATCTGTAAAATGAGATGGAGAAAGAAATGGCAAACCATTCCAGTATCTTTGCCAAGAAAACCCCAAATGGCATGACGGAAATAACTGAAGAACAGCACACATTCTTGGCAATTTCATTTTCATCAGTGACAGTGATATTTCTTTCCATTGAATACAAATTTGATATTTCAACTATCATTGCTCATAAGAGTAGATGTCTGTAGGCTTGCTGGGAGCTTCAATCTATTTCATGTCTATACATTGTTCCTTTTTTCCAGTTTCATCTGCAGATAATACTCTGATGGTGTGGCTTAGTTGGGTTTTTATGTCAAGCTCTGCAGGATACTATTCCCTTCTATTGCTTTTTATGTGTTGTGAGGTCAAACTGCTCTAATCTCTCATCTTCCTCTGCTTTGTAAATGAACTTGTACTATAAACTGTAGTTTCCTTTAGCTGCTAAATCCTTTTGCTTTGCAAGAAGACAAAATTTTTGTTTTGTTGGATTAGACTCTTTTGACTTTCTTGTTGTGGTGAGGATTTAGTCTTTATAAAATGACAAGTGTCTTTCTTTTTGTCTAATTCTCATTTTTAAAAAGATAGGATAGCTTTTAAATATAAGCCAAGTACTATTATCAAGTGTTTTCTTCTCAAAATTTATTCTTTCTTCTAATAGGTAATGATTTTTATCTTTAGCCCAAGTAGTTGATGACCCAGTTGTATATAATAAACTGAATCTTAAATGATTCTATATCGGTGACCAGCCATTTTCTGTCTATGCAAATCAATTAAATAAAAAAAGAATTCTATATTAATCTTCAATTATGTGTAAGACATTATGTTGAGTTTTGGATATTTAGGAACAAAAATAAAATATCTTTAGCTTCAAGAAACATCCTATTTTGAAGGTGTAGTCAGTTTGATTTTTGAGGGGATGTTTTCCACTGCTTATCATGTGGGCCTTTTACCTTTTTTAATTAAATAAACATTTATTATATAGAGATATGAAACTTTATGGTGACATCTAAGAATTCAGCCTCTTTCATTTTCTGGTTGGAAACCATTTTTTTCACTGACTTTCTGTGTACTCACCTTGACATTTGAGTCTTATTGAAAGCTAGCTCAATGCAGTGGATAGATTGCTGGACCTGAAATTGGAAAACCCTGAATTCTATTCATGCCTTAGACTTTGAACAGTCATTCCATTTTTCTGGGCTTCAATTTCCTTATCCAAAATATAAGGGGACAAAGATTTGGATAAAAATTTCACTCTAAGATTATAAATAGCTAAATTAATGTTTTTATAGTTTGGGCAAAAACTTCGTGATTTTTATTATTCTTTTTAAATTATTTTTATTTATTTCATTAAATATTTCCCAATTACATGTAAAACATTTTAACAATAATTTTTTAAAATTTTGAGTTTGAAATTCTCTCAATCCCACCCCACCCCCTTATTGAGAAGGCAAGCAATTTTATATAGGTTATCCATTTGAGGTCATGCAAAACATAATTCCATATTAGCTATGTTGCAAAAGAAAACATAAACAAAATAAAGCAAAAATAAAGTTTAAAAAAGGATGCTTCAATATGCATTCAGAGTTCATCAATTCTATCTCTGCACGTGGATAATATTGTTCATCATAAGTTCTTTGGAATAACCTTGGATCATTGACTTGGTTAGAGTAGTTAAGTCTTTCACAGTTGATCATCATCATATTGCTGTTACTGTGTACAATGATCTCCTGGTTCTGCTCACTTTGCATAAGTTCATAGAAGTCTTCCCAGATCTTTCTAAAACCATCCTTGTCATTTCTTATAGCAGAATAGTATTCCATCATGATCATATGCTGCAACTTGTTCATCCATTCCCCATTTAATAAACATCTCCTCAATTCCCAGTTCTCTGTCACCAGAAAAAAAAAAGATCTGCTATAAATATTTTTGCATAAATAGGTTCTTTTCCCTTTTCTTTAAGGACATTGGGAAGTAGACCTAGTAGTGGCTTTGCTGGGTCAAAGGGTATGCATGGCTTTATAGCCCTGTGGGCATAGTTCCAAATTATTATGAAGAATGGTTTGGGAAGCTCACAACTCCATGAACAGAGCATTAGTGTCTCACTTTCACCACGTGCCCTCCAGCATTTTTCATTTTCCTATTTTGTCATGTTACCCATCTGATAGGTATGAAGTGGTACCTCAAAGTTGTTTTAATTTGCATTTCTCCAATCCGTAGTGACAGAGCATTTTTTCATGTGGCTCTAGATAGCTTTGCTTTCTTTTTCCTCTGAAAACTACCTTTTCATATCTTTTGACCATTTACCAACTGGGGAATAGTTCTTATTTTTTATAAATTTGGCTTAATCCCGTATATATTTGAGAAATGAGACCTTTATCAGAGAAATTTAATGTAAATTTTCCCCCAGTTTCCTGTCTTCCTTCTATTTTTGGCAGGATTGGTTTTATTTGTGCAAAAGCTTTTCAATTTCATGTAATCAAAATTATCTATTTTAATTCCAATAATCCCCTTTAGTTTTCATTTGGTCATAAACTCTTCCCTTATGCATACATCTGACAAGTACATTTTTCCTTGTTTCCCTAATTCACTTATGATTAAGAAGAACAAAATTTATAGCACCTACAGTTTCTGCTGTATTGGTTTTTATAATTGAGTCACTGATTTTACTGAGTTTGCCAATCTGACCTACTTTGTTAACAATTATACATGTCAATGTTAATCAACTGATTTAGCTCAGAGTCTTTACCTCAGTCTACCTGTATTAAACTTACTTGAGGTATGATATCATGCTATATGTCTAAATCATTTATACCTTATGACTTTATCTTGGTATATGGTGTGAGATATTGGTCTAAATCTCTGCCAAATGGTGTTCCAGTTTTCCCAGAAATTTTTGTCAAATGCTAAGTTCTTATCCCAAAAGCTTAGATCTTTGGGTTCATTAAACATTGGATTACTATGGTCATTTACTACTGTGAATGGTATACCTAATGTATTCCACTGATCCATCACTGTATATCTTAGCTAGTACCAATTTTTTTGATGATTATCACTTTGTAATATAGTTTGAAATCTGGAATGGCTAGGCCACCTTCCTTAACATTTTTTCATTGATTACCTTGATATTCTTGACCTTTTGTTCTTCCAGATGAATTTTGTTACTATTTTCTCTCACTCTGTAAAATAATTCTTTGATACTCTGATTGGTATGGCACTGAATAAGTGAATTAACTTAGGTAGATTCATGATTTCATTACATTGGCTTGGATTACCCGGGAGCAATTAATATATCTCCAATTATTTAAATTTTTCTTTATTTGTATGAAAAGTGTTTTATAATTGTGTTCATATGATTCCTAGGTTTGTCTTGGCAGATAGAGCCCCAAGTACTTTATATTGTCCACGGTTTCCCTATTTCTTCTGCTTGGTTTTGTTGGTAATATGTAGAAATGCTGAAAATTTATGTGGGTTTATTTTATATCCTGCAACTCTGCTGAAATTGTTAATTGCTTCAACTATGTTTTACTTGATTCTCTAAGGTTTTCTAAGTATACCATTGTAGATTTTTATTATTCTCAAGCCTCTTTTCTATATCTTATCCATATTCATGGTTGAAGTAAAAAAGAGGTAGAGCACTGGAAGCTGTTTTATATTTTTATTCTTTCAATGATTTTTGTGACTCCAAAATTCATTATTAATTATCCAGCCTTCCTATGCTGTGGCATCATATTTTCTGATCCTTAGACAGAATAGTTTATTTAACAGTTAGTCAGTCACCTCATATTTATTACATGTCTATTAAGTGCTAGGCTCTGTGCCAGTTGCTGGGTCTACAATGAAAGTCCAAAGTTGATCTGTGCTCTAAGGCACTTAGAGTCTAAAGTGGGAAACAACATACAAATATTTATGTAGAAAGAAGATATATGTGTATGTTTATATATATATGTATATACATATACATACACACATATACATATATTAGATAAATTAGAAATAAGAGCAGAGGGAAGATACTAAGATTAATGAGATCTGGAAAGGCTTCTTTTAGGAGGTGGAATTTTAGCTGAGACCTGAAGAAAATGAGGGAATCTAGAGAGAAGAGAAGAAGAGGGAGAGGTTTGTGGAATAGAAAGGAGTTGGTGTCACTGGATTGTATAGTATAAGAAACTAGAAAATTAGGAAGGGATCAGGTTAGGGAGGCTTTTAAAAACCAGAGGATTTTATATTGACCCATCAAACAATCATTGGGATTAATTGATTGGGAGAAGGGATAACAGGGTCAAGATTTTTGTTTTAGGAAAATCAATTTGACAGTTGAGGGGACGGTGTACGCAAGACAGGGAGACCAGTTAGCAGGCTATTGAAATAGTTCAGGCATGCAGTATTGATTACTTGAATCAGGATGGTGGGAATGTCAGAGGAGAGATGGGGCATATAAGAAATTGTATGAAGGATTAAAAAAAAGACTGGACAATTGATTTGGATATTGGTATAGAAGGAACTGAGAAACTGAGGATGACTACTCTGTTACAAGCCTGGGAACCTGAAAAATTACACATAGTAGACATGGAAGCAGCAGCATCTTGCTAACCCCTAAATTCTAGGGATGCAAAGAAAGGTAAATATGCTTTCCCAGCCCTCAAGGAGCTCACATTCTAATGGGTGAGAAAACATTCAAACTATATGCAAGATAGATAGATAGATAGATGTGCAAAAGGTAAGATTTGAGCTGAATTTTGAAGAAGGCCAGGAAACAAAAAAGATATCCAATGAAAAGATTGGCATGTGAGACATGGAATGTCCAGTGTAAAAAAGTGAGGAAACTAGAATTTTGACTATATTCTGACTCCACCACTATGGTCAATGAGTTGTAGGGGTATGAGTGAAAGTACAACTGGTGCTGGAAATGTGGCCAGGAAAGTTATCATCAGAAGAGAGCATGGTGTCAGTGAGAACCAGAGATGGAGAACATGAGAAAAGAAAAAGTTTAAGATGTAAGTAGATTTGTTAAATATGAAGCAGACATTCCAGTAAGCACAGTGGAAGGGGGTGGATAAATCTGAAGTGAGACCTCAATAGGGCAAGATTGAGGGGTAAGGGAGTAAAGGAACAGACCACTAGGGATGGGGGATGGTATTTGTGCAAAGACAGCCAGATATGTTGAAGAAGAAGTATACTAATCATTGAGTGGTGAATCCAGGTAGATTATAAGTGACTGCAGAAGGAGTCAACTAATTAGAATTTTTGAGGCTGTGACTTGATAACCTAAATTGTGGCAAGTAGTGATACGGTGTTCTAGGAGATCCAGGAGGTCCATCTCAAAGCAGGTAGGAACAGGGGAAAATAGATATCAAGAAAGGCAGCAAAGCAGAAACCCTGAGAGCAAAACAAATCCTGATGTTGAAGCAGAAAACTACTGCATTAAGTCCTTATATTTCATTTGCTGAGGAGCAGAATTTTTCCTAGAGTCTGAGTTGATGCTAAAACCAAAAGTGGAATTAAACCAAGGTGGAGCCCAAGCAACAAAGATTAGAAAGACGTCAAAGAAAGGAGCCAAGATAACCATCGTGCCAAACTTTTCAGAACCCTGGTATATACTTGTTACTTTCATTTCTTGACCATCCATTCACCCTTTACACCTCAGGGATCTTCCTTTTTCTGCTTTCATGCTACTGGAACTGTCCAGATTTAGCTGACTTCCTAACCTGTCTACCATAAAGTCTTGATTTCGGATACTATTAACTACACTTATATAACATTACTTTTCTCTTGTTTCCAAAACTTTTCTATTGCCCTTATTTTCCTATTACCCATGCTGAAAAAACCAGCGTGGCTCCTCCTCCTCAGTGAGTTTCTCACAGCCTATATCAATTTCTCCCTCTTCCCACTAGTAGCATTTATTTTTATTTTGAATATGCTACTTTGTACAAATATTTACCTTTTATACATTAGTGTAGAATTGAATGGAAAGAAACCTTAAATCATCACCAAGTACCATCTAACATCTCTTTGATACTGTATCTCTTCAACTAAATTATAATTTTTTGAGTATAGGGTGCATATTTTATACCTCTTTGTATATTATACAATGTTTTCCACATAATAGATACGAAGCAAATATTTGTCAATTGTGATAATGTCATTGTTTTGCTACCTCCTAGGTCAAGGACATTTCTGTGAGTGGTTGAGTTAGCAAATAAATGAATGACTGAAAAAACATTTACTAAGGACTTACTATGTACCAAGCATATTAGGAGCTAATAAAGTTTTGGAGAATTGAAATTGTCAAATTAAATTTATATGGTTTTTAGATTTTTTAACTGGGTGATAATTTAATTCCAAGAAAGTTAGAAATAATCATTATTATTACTGAGGACTAAAATCAATAGGTCAAGAATCCAACTTACATATATAAAGTAAGTTGCACTATTTTTTTAGTACAATAAAAAGTACTGTGATTGACAGTAGATTAAAAACTCATGAAAATTATAATCTATTCTTTAAGAAAGTCATTTGAAAAACAATTTCCTTTGATAATTTCTATTAGATATTATGGCTACAGAATCACTACCAAATCATATCCTAAAATCAAAAGTGGGTAATTAAAGACAAACTTGAAAATTTCAGTGCAAAATTAAGTTATTAATTTTAATTTTAATAACTAATTATGGGAAATGGTTAAACCTAGGGATGAAGAAACATTTAAATTGTATAAACATAGGATTAATATTAGAAAAGTCAAATTCATGAATGAGATAAAATATGAGAAAACTATTCTTTGGAAAGCAATAAGGAAAGTTGATTCAAGTATATTAAGTAGTAATCCCTTCATTTTTAGACTTTCCTAAAGCAGTTTCTCTGGAAATCCCCTTTAGTCATACTCTAAACTGCATTTATGTATGGACAAGTTTTAAGCCTCCTCTTCCTTTATAAATACTCCCCTTCATGTGGGTTATCAGCTCCTTGAGAGCAATACTTGAATGGTTTACTTCTTCATTTCCCAAATATATACATAGATTGTCTTGCATATATTAGAATTTAAATAAATATCTTCGAATTATTCTTTAACCCGGTACTAAATTATAAAATACAAAATCTTCAGCAATTAGAAGGAACAGCTCAAAATAAGACATAAATAAGTATAACTTGTTAAGCCTCTTGTGAAAAACAAAACAAAACAAAAACAAACCACTTTTGGTTTGTTCACTACAAGTGAAGCAGAAAAAAAAAACTGTAATGACAGAGCAACACAATGATAAAAACAAGAGTTTAAGGACTGCTTAAAACAGATATGCTTAAATTCATAGGCACTTATGACTCTAAGAATTCTCAAAGAAGCAATGAAAGCCAGTGATCAACAAAGTTATGTGTACATGCATGCACATAAACATACACACATACACACAGGCGCAGTCATTGTTTGAATTCACTTGTAATCTCAATTCAAATGTCAGAGCAATGCAGGGGAAAGATACAAAAATATTCAACAAAATATCTAAAAATTGCCATCTACGCTCACTGCCTACAGATACATACGAATGAACTAATGCATATATATATATATATATACATATATATATATATATATAGACTCATATATACATCTATATCATTGGTTTTGTGAAAGCAAAGGGAACTAGTTAAGCACATAAGGAAAAATATACGTATAGTCTTCATTATAAGGGGAAGTAGCCTGGAAAAGTAAAACAATTAGATTCACTGGAACTAATTAAGTTGGAAAAACTTTCCAGGCCTAAATCTATGATCCTGTACAAGTAAACTTAGAAGTTAATGGAATCATAGAACATTAGTGTTGAAAGTCACTTTAGAGATTTTCTATTCCTGCCCTTTAATTTTACAATTGAAGAAATTGAGGCCCAAAATACTCAAGTTAATTGACCATGGTTTTTTATGTAGTTCTAAATGGATTTTTTTCCTGTGGTGTGAAGGTGTTTCACAATCTGGCTAGCAGCTTCTGTGGGGGTAAAATATCCACCCACAGCCAGCACCCAAAAAGCTGCCAACAGCACAGGTTCTTTCAATCTGCTTAATTAAGGGAAGCAAGGTGAAGGGGTTGACAAGCTTACTTTTAATTCAAATATCATTCAGTTAGTTCAGGGGAAAAAACCAGCACCCTGAACTTCAAAACAAAATGCAAACAAATTTCAAACATCAACAGACAGACTTTGTCTGATTCAAATCCCAACACAGAGTTACCAGAGTTCAACAAAGTTTCAGCATCTGGGTTTACAAGCTGGAGGGCTCCTTAGCTACAGCTGCCTCTCCTCATCAACACCATCTCCGGAGCCCCGCACAAATGGCTCTGTCCTCCCTTCTTATAGGGCTTCAGACATCAACTTTCATCTGGATCACCAGAGCTCAGGCTCTGGTGATTGGTTCTTGAGTTGATCCCTCCCCTTAGGACCCTGGGAGGTTCACATCCACATCGATTACGTTAACACCTAATGGGGTTTGGGCCTGGGGCTTAGCACATAGTAAAGCTCACTGAGATAAATTGAGTCACTCAAAGAAAACAAAGGCCATTCTGGTTACAGAAGGACTGACCATTGGATAAATAATCAGTTTGCTCCATTTCTGCATACTTTTAATTCCATCTTTCAGTTTCCCTAATAGTTTTTGCTGTACTTAATACAGATTCCTGGAATTGGAAAGCAGCACTCTAACAATGAGAATGTGTTACATTTAAATTTTTTATTATGTAATCAACCATATGGCATGAAAGAATCAGTTTTATCACTTCAACAAGTCTTGACAACAACACAATAATAGAAAGGGAGAGAAGATCAACTAACACTAAATTTTTTGGCACCAAACTAGCTTCTGACTATAAAAATCCTGGTTAAATAATAACTTACTTGAATGGGCTCAAAAAAACCGATTAGAAATAGACACTAATTATCTCAGTCCAATCCATGTGCTGACAAACAGTGATTGCAAAATATGGCGGTTTTATGCAATGTGACCCCATTAAAGAGCAATGGAGGACAAAAATGTACATTATCACTTTGTAATTGAATGTGCTAGAAGATAAGGCAAATTGAACAATCGGATCTCTATTTTATATTTTTGACACTTGAGACACTTTGAGGAAATATGGCATAATATTGCCTCTGAAAGAAATAGTGTTTGTATTCTAAGTAAATATAGTTTTGAAGGTAAAGGAGTTTTTGAGTTGTATTATAGGTACTGTGAACTGCAAAAATTTATATTTGATGTCCTGTTTGAGTGGAGATCTAGGAAATGCATAAAAATGAAGTTTTGTGCTGAATCTTAAACAGTAAAAGTGTCCTGAAATCAAAATCTTTTTTGTTGCTTTTATTCAGAGCTAAACCTTTACTTTGTGCACACCGCCTCTTTGTAAAGCAACACACAGGCATATAACTTTCAGGTGTCTCTTTTTTTACAATGTGAATGCACTTGTTTACTCTCAGGTTGTTTTAATCTAGTATGTTTTCTTGTTGTTGTTAGAATGATCAGGACTACTATCAACAGGAGCTTGTCTTTATCTTAATGTTGTGGGAGAGTTAGAGGAGATAAAAGCCTTTTACCTCATAAAATATATGATGGTTTGTTTTTTGGCTTTTTTTCAGATAGTCCCTAATTGTTTTCTGCTATTTGAACCTGACATGTTCAACTGATTTCATATCCTAAATCACATGAGCATTTTCTTTTGCTTTTGTTTTCCTGAAGTTCTTTCTTATGAATACTTTGCTATTGTTTGTCCTAATTTAATTCAAAGTGAGTCTTTTCATAGCCTCTTGCCATTTATCTTTCTCATATGAATATCTATATCATGAGAATTGATTCAATGGCAGAAGACTGACTGATGTTGGTCTAATAGCTAATTAACTGGACTCTGCCATATGATGGTAAATACTTAAGTGTTTCTGATGAAGCTGATCCAAATGGAATGTGTGTGTAGCAGGTCTAAATCTCACATATATAAAGTAGATTGCTCAGCTTTTTCAGTGTCAGCTTAATTTGTGGGTTATGCAACATTGACGTCAGGTTGATGCTTTTACTTCAAAAGAGGTGCACACTGCTTTCATGTCTTCTTCAGTTTTTTAATCTACTGCATGGAATGTATACACACACACATACACAAACACACACATTATATATAATATATATTATCAGTCATCAATTCTCTTTTCTCTCCACGTACATAGACACAGAAGGATACACAAATTCACAAAATGAATCCATGACCATAAACAACTAAAAAGTAATTTAGAAATGGTTCAAAAAATTATTAAATTTCAACTCATTTGCTGCGTTCAAAACAAGAAAAAAATATACACCTAAAAGACATGCACAGTTGTATGTCTTCTTGTTTTTATCAAGGGCAAAGTGATTTCCCAAGCAGTATTTACTCAAGGGTCTAAGTCATTTTCAGATACGTAAGGAGGTCTCTCTATAGGGAGTATAAAACCTGGAACTAATCATGTCATTGAGGTACCATTAAATGTGTTAATGCTACAGTATCCACTTAATTATAGTCATCATATTAACATTTGTTTGCAAAGAAAGATCTGCAGTCCTGGGGAGACTCTGACTCAGAATTTCTCTCAAGGACTTTAGTAGAACTTGGACTGGGAATTAGAGAGATTTTTTTTAAGGATGATACTTATTCCAACTTAATTCAACCCTGCACTTCAGCTACCTTGTATCTGGCTCCTTCACCACAATTTATAAACATCCTTGCATTTTCCTATTCTCCCAGATTTTTCCCACCCCCATGTTACCTTCCTAAACAATTTTGCTTTCTTGCCCTCTTCCTTGTCAAAATTCTGGAAAGATCTCTTCACCACTACTTACTCATCAAACCCTTATGATCTAATTGCTTAACCTCTCCTGAAAGAGACCTCTCCCAGTGTCGCTATTGGTCTCCTTAAAACTGAAGGCTAAACTCAATTCTCAGATCCATTATCCTCTATTAGTGATTGAAAAGAGGAGGTATGACTATGAAAGCAATGAGCCACACAGTAAGGGACTGTTTTTAAGCTGTTAATATTCACTAAGCAATTACTGGATTCCAGATTGGATTACTATACTTATCCTACATCCTTTACTCATTTTCGTTCATTGTTTCCATCTGGAATTCATTCCTGCTGCTGTCATTGTCCTCAGCAGCAGCATAATTGGTAAACATTTATCTAGCACCTGCTTTGTGAAAGGTGGTATGCCAGGCCCTGTAAAGCCTAATTACATTCAATAAGAATGATACAAACAAAGCTAGGTCTACAGAAACAATGCATTATCTGTCAACTGTTTTGGGAGGTTGCAAACATTTTGATGACATTTGGGATTTATTTTCCTTTTCAACTCAGGGATCACTTTGGTTTCTGGGGAGGAAAAGAACAAAACATTGAGTGTAGCACTTCAATGAGCATCAGGAAACTTATTTATTTAGGGCATAGTTTATTTAATCAATCAACAAGCTTTTATTTACCATCAGACACTATGCTAGTGTCTGGGTATGCAGAAACAAAAATGAAATAGCTCTTACCCTCAAGAAGCTTACCTTCTCTTGGGGGAGATATGTGTATATAGAAAATAAATAAGGTCACTTGGTAATAGAGAATACTAGTGCTTGGGAGGAATAGGAAAGGCAGGGTTGAAACTGAGTTTTGGAGGAAATAAGGGATTCTGAAAAGCAGAGGTAAAGGATGCATTCTGGGCATGAGAAATAGTCAGTGCAAAGCATGGAAATGGATGATAAAGTGTCACTAATAAGAAAAAATACACAAAACCAGTTTAGCTAAATTTGTTGTGCATTTGTTCATCTGCCTGACTATTCATGATCCCATGGACCATAGTACATCAGGTCCCTTATCTTCCAGTCTGTTCAAGTTTATGTTTGTTGCTTCCATGACATTATTATCCTCTTCTCCTTTTGCCTTCAATCTTTCCCAATATCAGGATATTTTCCACTTGGTCCTGTCTTCTCATTATATGGCCAAATCATTTAAGTTTCATCTTCAGTATTTGTCCTTCCAATGGGTATGCAGAATCAATTTATTTAAGTATTGACTGGATTGATCTCTTTGCTGTCCAGGGGACTCTCAAAAGTATTCTCCAGCACCACAATTCAAAGGCTTCTATTCTGTGGCACTCAACTTTCCTTATAGATCAATTCTCACAATCATACATTCCTACTGAAATAACCATACCTTTGACTATATGGACCTTTGCAAGGTGGTGTCTTTGCTTTTCAGTATGCTGTCCGTATTTGCCATAGCTTTCCTTCCAATGAACAAGTATCTTTAATCTCATGCCTGCAGTCACCATCTACAGTGATCTTTGAACCAAATAATATAAAATGTGACATTGCTTCCATTTCTTCTCCCTCTATTTCCCAGGAAATAATGGAACCAGTTGCCATAATCTTAGGTGTTTTTATGTTAATCTTCAAAACAGCTTCTATATTTTCCTCTTACACTTTCTTCAAGAGGGTTCTTAATTCTTTTTCACTTTTTGCCATCAGAATAGTATCATCAGCATATCTGAGATTGTTACTATTTCTCCTCACTCCTCAATTCCAGCTGTTGATTTATTCAACTTGGTATTTCACATTATACACTCTGTATTTAAGTTAAATAACAGCCTTGTCATGCTCTTTTTCCAATCTTAAACCAATCAGTTGTTCCATGTTTGTTTCTAACTTTTGCTTCTTGATCTACATACAGGTTACTCAGGAGACAAGTTGAAGACTCACCACATTTTGTGGTGATACACACTATCAAAGAATTTTGTGTAGTTAATGAAAGAGAAGTAGATATTTTTCTGGAACTCCCTTGCTTTCTCCATAATCCAGGGAATGTTGGCAATTTGGTCTCTAGTCCCTCTGCCTTTTCAAAAACCACCCTGAACATTTGGTAATTTTGATTTTGCATATTACTGAAGGCTAGTTTTTAGTGGAATGAGTGCCATTATTCCATTGTGCCAATGTTGAACATTCTTTGGCATTGCCCTTTAGGATTGGGATGTAAACTTACTTTTTCCAATCCACTGAGCACTGGTGAGTTTTACAAATTTGCTGGCCTATTAAATGGAGAACTTTAACAGCATAATCTTTTATGGTTTTATAAAGCTCAGCTGGAATTTTATCACCTCCCCTAGCCTTATTGCTAGCAGTGCTTCCTAAGGCCCTCCTGACTTCATTCTCCTTGATGTATGGCTCCAAATCAGTAATGACAACCATCATGGTTATTGATGATGCTAAGATCTTTCTTGTATAGTTCTTCTGTATATTCTTGCCACTTCTTAACCTCTTCTACTTCTGTTAAATCCCGACCATTTTTTATCGTTTATCATGCCCATTTTTGCATGATATGTTCCTTTGATATCTCCCATTTTCTTCGAGAGATATCTTGTCTTTCCCATCCTATTGTTTTTTTCTATTTCTTTACTTTGCTCATTTAAGAAAACTTTATCTGTCCTTGCTATTCTCTGAAATTATGCATTCAATTATATATATACACATATGTATGTATGTATATATATATAAATATATATATATATATGTATGTATTACTTTCTCTTTTCCCTTTCCCTTTCCATTTCTCCTGAGTTATTTGTAAAGACTGAACATAAAGCCATTTGGCTTTCTTGCTCTTCTTCTTATTTGGGATGTTTTTTTGTTGCTGCCTTTTGTATAATGTTGTGAATCTCTGTCCATGATTCTTCATTCATTCTAAGGGGAATAATATATAATAAGATTATACAAATAAGTTGGAGCACATTGTATACATATTTAAAAATAAATATTTATATTTGATCCAGAAGCAAAATGACACCATCGAAGTTTATTAAGTACAAAAGTGCCATTGTCACAATTACATTTTAGAAAAATCATTTAGCAGCACTAGAGGACAGTTTTGCAGTGGGAAGATACTTCAGGCAGCAGAACAATTAGTAGAATTTTGTAATACTCTAACAAAAGGTGACAAGGACCTGGACTAAAGTGTTAGCCACGTGAATGGTAGGAAGGAAAGAGATTTCAAGGGATTTTGTGAGGTTAAAAAATTGCCAAGATTTGTTCACTGATTGAATATGTGGGGTGAGGAAGAGTAAAGAATTGAGAATGATGCCAAGGCTGGCAAAATGGTAACTGAAAAAAATTTGATGCCACAAACAGAAACAGGAAAATTCAGAAGAAGGGTGGCTTTGGGGGGAAAATAAAGCATTCTCTTTTATACAAATTGAATTTGAGATGTCTATAATACATCCAAGTTGAAATGTTCAGTAGGCAGATAAGAATGTATAACCAGTATTTATGGGAGTGATTAAGTGTAGGTACATAGATTTCAGGGTCATTTACATAGAAATTATAATTCAACTTATGAGAACTGATGAAGTTTCCAAGTGAGAAATTATAGAGAAGGAAGAAAAGACAGCCCACAACATAGAACTCACTTATACACTTAGCTATTGTGACTCATATGAATGATGAACAAATGAAAAAGATTAAGAGGTATTCAGATATAGGTAAGAGTACCAAGACAGCAATGTCAGAAAAATTCAGGCAAGAGAGAGCATCCAAATTGACTGGATAGTCATTTCCAAATGTTATAGAAAGTTTGAGAAGGATGGAAAAGATAATCAGTTTAAGCAATTAAGAGATCACTGGTAACTTTGGAAAGAGCATTTGAAGAATTATGTCAACTAGATTGCATAGGACTGAGAAGCATGTGAATAGAGGGAGGAAAGTGGAAGCAATATATATAGTCAGTGTTTTCTAGGAGTTTAACTAAAAGGAAAGAGAAAGATATAATGATAGGTAGAAATGATAGAGTAAAGGTTTCTTTTTTAATAATTGAGAACATTTGGACAAGTTTGAAGGCAGAAGGGAAGGAACCAATAGATTCAGATCAGAGACTAGAGAGAGGATGATTGATGGGGGAGTTTAATAGAGAAAATGATAAAGAATCGAATCAAGGGTACATGAGATTGGTTGGCCTTGGCAAGGAGAAGAGTCATGTCATCATCAGCAATTGCAATAAAGAAGAGAATAGCATTGGGGGGAGTTCAAGGAATTTTGACATGTAGAGAACGGGTAGGAAGGAAGCTAATGGCAATTGGTCTATGAATGGCATTATGACACTGACACTGAATTTTTATCATTCAAAAATTCATTTAGAAGAGGCTTCATCCTATGTGGACTTCAAATTAAATGATAATTATTCCAGATTTTTCCTCTAGTTTTATTGCCAAATGAGTATATGTATAGGAAAAATGGAAGGTACAGTAATTATATTCTAATATAGTCATATTCATAAAATAATTATAATATGGCGATGCTATGTCTTTCTTTTAAATTAGAGTATTTTTGCAATTATTTTTATTTGGATTGATATTTCCTAGTGGTAAGAAACTGAACTGTAAATATAGAAATCTAGAATTTAGTCCTGGTTCTACCATCTGATTTGGGCAAGTCACTTGTCTCTAGATCTCAATTTTTTCATCTGTAAAATGAGGAATGTTTGCTATTTTTTATAGCTCTAGTATCATGTGATTCTTAGAAAGTTTATTTTAGTACTCAATAGTGTACACATTGCGTAATCATTCATGCAACATTTTAAAAATACCATTTATATTATATTTTCTAGTCTTTTGTATCTAGGAAATTATCTTAGTTTTACCAATATGAGCAATAAAGTTTCTCAGCATGATTAATTTGTCAAATGTAGATGTTAAGGGTGTACCTTTATTTTTATTATTTTTTTCATCAGTGAAATGCTTTCGATGTTTGCTTTTTCTTTCCAATAAATTTCCCTAAAAGAAACTTTATGTGAACCCCCCAAATTCCCTATTAGTGAATATGCAAAATGAAGAGAAAAATGTGGAAAATGTGTTTTTATTAAAATACGTTTGGTAATGAATCAGAAACAATGATACTTACCCTTATGCTCTAATCAATAATTGCTCAAATTTGGTGATTTACCTCACCAAAAACTGAAGAACCATGTAAATAAATATTGCTAAGTATTTTACATCCTAAATAATTAAGTCTAGTCAGATGTTAGCATGGTGGTAAAAAAATTACTATTGCTCTAGAAAATATTATTGATGAAAATGATTCAGTTCTAACTAAAGTGTAAAGGGGTTATATTAGGAGGCAGGACCGGTACTGTTATTCCAAATGGAATTAAACTTCTCATACCCTATTCCTATAATAACTAGATTGGTTCAATGCCCTTAGTTGCTATTTAAGTATGTATCACAAAAGTTAAGGTACCATTATTTAAGGAGTGGATAAAAATGTTGTGATACACATATGCAATGAATATTTCTGTAACATAAGAAACAAGAAGGTAAATACGAGAACCATGGGAAGACATAAGAATTGATGCAAAATAAACAGAATTAGGAAAACAATATACATTATGACTACAACAATGTAAAAGGAAAGAACATCAAATTTAAAAAATGAATGCTGTGAAAGTACAATGACCAAAGTTGGGCAAAAAGAACAAATAAGAAACAATTTCCTTCCTTCTTTGCAGATATAGAGATACCATCACAGTAGATGACTGTAGATAATGCATGGCTTCTTTAATGTGTTGCTTAGTTTTGCTGAACTTTTTTTAATGTTTTCTTTTTCCTATCTGGTGATGAGATGATTCTCTCAGAGGTGGAGGAAGGAGGTATGATTGGAAAATGAAGGATTTTCATTTGTTTTGTTTTGTTTTTGAGACTAGGTCTCTCTCTTATATGTGGGATGGAAGTTCAGTGGCTACTCATTGGTCAATTCCAATGCTAATCAGCAAGGAATATTTATACTCTTCTATTTTTTCATACCTAGGATGGTTCCAACTTCCTTAAGAAGCAAAGTGGTTCTCCATTCCCTGGCGATCACAATATTAGTGCTATACTTGGGGCAGACAACTAATTTTTAGTCCTTTTGCTCAGAATCCCCTAATTCAAGGGATCTACCAACCTTACCCTCCAACAATAGCAGAGATTAGAGATATACATCACCATGCCAGACTGAAATGCTAGTTATGTAAGGCAAAATTTATAAAAACGTATTTTAAAAAACTAGGGCAAATTTCCTATTAAGTGAGAGAAATATAGGTCAGGAGACATTTTCAAGTATATTACCTACCTGAAATACTCTGCCTAAATGAAACAGTTTATTGATCATTGCTAATACTTAAAAGATTTTATAGCAGAAAGCTCTGTATTTGGAGTAATTGGTGCCTCGTTCAAATGCCAGCTACGTGTATGACTTCTTGCCATGACCTCACCTCTTTTGGCCTTAGTGTTCTGTTCTATAAAATGAATTGAAATGGATGATCTCTAAAGTCTCTTCCATTCTAGCTCTTAGAATTTTAAAATTAGAATAGAGATTGGACTTTGAGGATGACTAGGTGCTTTTACCCACTTCAGTAACCTGGCATTTCACCTGGAAAACATTTCTTGATATTTTGTCCTTTTCTAATTTCCTGTCTTGCTCAGACCTTTGTGGAAATCATGTCAGGTTGGATTTGGGGCATTCTGATTACTGTAACCTCTTTCAGCTGCAAAATCAGCATGTTGGTGGTACACAGAAACATTGCAACCTTTCCTTTGACCTAGATAGCTGCTTAACTATGTTCTTATCTGTGGCATGAATTCATGATCATAAACTGAATAGATTTTGACAGTTAAATAAAGCAATCAAATCAAACCCATGAAAAGAACATCCTGTATATTATAAGACCTAATACCATATACCTACAGAGTGATTCAATGTGTGATTTTTTTGTGATGAGTGATGTAGAATGAATTTTTAAGAGTAATGGTAGTAGCACTTCTGTAGCATTTTAAGTTTTCCAAAGCACTTTTTCACAATACCCTTCTGAGGTAGGTACTATTATTATCCTCATATTACAGATTAGGAAACTGAGGCAGACAGTTTATATGAAGCAGGATACAATTTCAAGTCTTTCTGATTCCAAATGATGTTCTCTCTCTACTGGGCCACCTAGAATACACTAATCTTATTGCTCTATGCACTCATTAAATGTATCGCATAATTTTTTTTTCAGTAGTACCAACTGCTTTCAATTTTCAGTGTTGATAGGTTATTGTCTTGTTTAAAATCATGACTCAGATAAAGTTTCAGTGAATATTGATGTTTTCATGGTAAGTATAAGGAGTTCAGTTTTCTTTTAACATCTTTTTATTTAATGTGTACTTGAGGCAACAAGCAAAATGATACTTGAGAGGCTTCTATGTAATCTGAGGGTAGTACTCAGCAACATTTATGTTTTTTTATCTGACCTACTTTAGTATTATCACTCAGTTATCCTGGAAGCTAATCTTAAGAATTAGAAATAGAAACTCCAAAAGGTTATTTTTTGTTTGTTTTTCATACTTTGTCTACCCCACACAGAGGTAATGCCTTTAAGTACCTGGAAAAATTTCGTAGGTTAATTTGAGTTTTCTGTGAATTTGCATGTCAGTTGGGGAGAACCTGCTCTGAGATTTGTTATCTTTCCAAATCATCAATAGTTGGAGCTTTCCTCTTTTTATTTTTTGGTTTGTAGTAGGCATCCAATTTCTCATATTTACTTCATTTAAGAGCCATGACAAGATTTTTATGCATTGAAGGCAAAGTTTGGAAACTGTATCACAATTGTAGATGTGTACAATGAATACATCTGGCCCCTACCATCCATATGTATAACTGCATACCACCTCAAATGTTTTATTTTTGACCAGAACTTTTGAACTTTTTATGTTATGTGTGAGAAAAGTGAATTATCACAAAAAATAAGCATATGTAGACTTTCCTGATATATAAAAACTGCCCTCATAACAATTAATATTGAAAAGAACCTATTATCTTATAACAAATTACAGGAATAATAATCCTGAAAAAATATAATAATAGTAATTATTGTGGCATATAATGATATGTTACTTATAACTATATAATTATAACATACCATACTGTATTATATATAATTACATTTGATTATAGTAGTATATAGTACATAACACTATGATAAATGTATTATCCTGTAATAAATCCTAAAGGTGACAAAGTTATTTTTATCTTTATATAACTGTTCATCACCATGTTGCTCTAGAACAGAAGTTCTTAGCCTGGGGCTTATGTATTTTCAAAAATATTTTGACAATTATATTTAAATATATTTTGTTCCCTTTTTAATACTATGCATTGTATTTTATACATTTAAGACATTGTATTAAGAGGGATCTACAGGTTTCATCAGATTGTAAAAGGGGTCCATGACACAGAAAAGATTAAGAGGCCATGCCCCATAGTAAATGGTCAAGTGGGAAATCTACTGCCATGATTTCCATTATAGGCTCTAGTATCCTCCATGTCACTGCCAAAGGAATTTTTTTCTTTTTATCACATTAAAGCTATAATAAGAAGTCTTCATTTCTCATATACTTCTAAATAAATGATGAACTTCTAATCTTGACTTTCAAGGCCCTACCCAATCTGACTTGGACCAATCTTTCCAGCTGTATTTTACCAAAATCATGTCTCATGCTCTACACTCCAGTTAGACTGGACTACTTTCTGTTTCCATGACTTCGTATTATATCCTTCTATATCCTTGCATTTGCATATGCTGTTCACCATCCCTGGAATGCACTTAAATTCTTTTCTTTTATAAAACACTTTAAGATTCACAAAAAGCTTTACAAATTATCTATTACTTTACCCTCACAATAACCCTAGAGATGTAGGTGCTATTATCACCTTCAATTTACACATGAAGATACTGAGGAACAGAAGAATGAAGTATCTTGCCCGGAGTCCCACAGCTAGGGAGTATCTGAGGCTGGATTTTAACTCAGAACTTTATTTCTCTAAATACAATGCTCTGTCCATTCTTGATCTATTATAAATTAGGGTAGGTTTCCTAAAGGAATTTAGCTTATGATTAGAAAGTGGAAATTCAGGATTCAGGTAATTGAGAGAAAGTTTAAAAGGGGGAGCAGATTTCCTTTATAAGTCCATTTGTTTTGGGGGATCTTGAGGGGGGCCTCTATTATGGTATGAAAGTCCATTAATTGTTTCCTTGTTGGAAACATTTATTGTTCTTGCTTTCTAAACAAGTTACCGGATTATGATGGTGGGCACAAGTTTTAAAAAAATACTGCTTACTGTTATGAAATCTCATTCTAGGAGCCATAGGGTTTATGATCTTTTGAGGTCTTTAAGTTATTGTCAACCGCACAGTGACTGATCTAGTGCTAAATTAATATTCAAGCATTCCATGCCTGATGCTATTCTTTCGTTCTCTGAAAGCATAAGGTTAAGCAAGAGAGCATTAGAGAATGCAGTCTAGTTCATAAAAATATTGCCTTATAAATCAGTCTCAGTTTCTATTATATATCGTCTCCAGCCACCTGACTTATATATAGAGTGATTAGGCCAAAAGTGAAACTTCACTCAGGATTTGAGATATTTTGGTGGAATCTGGTTGTAATATATCAATAACACTGGTTAGGATAGCATTGCATAGGGTATGCCTGAAGTAAAAAATGAATGCACAGCCTAACAGAATTTGTATCAATCTGTTTGTGTGAATAATGTATATACGGTTTGATTTGAATTGACCAATTTGTCTTAGAAGAGAGAATTGTTATCAGTGATAAAAAATGGATCAGACTTCTTATCCTAAACCTTGGATCATGAGACTAACTTGAGAGAGGGCTGGCAGCCTGTCTAAACCTTTCCAGTGCTATATGACTTTGCTGATGTCTAAGAAACATACTATGCTAGGTTCAAAAAAAAGCACAAATTTCACATGCCACTTTCAGTGTCATAGTGACAAAAACTTGTTTTCTCATCCATTGACACACGTAATTTTATATCTGGTATTTCAGAATCCGTATTTTAGAGCTAACAGGAACTTTAGAGAAATCATCTGGCCAAAAACATTAATTTTTTATATGAGGATAGTGAGACTCAAGGAGATTCACAATTTTCCCAAGACAATAGAGGGTGTAAGCTGAAGAGCTAAGGGTGAATTCTGAAGGTTTCCACTATACCCCATCTATCTTTCTTTCAAAGTCCTTAGCATCTGTATTTTCCCAGATTAACCAGGATTCTGTGAATGTGGTTTTTTAAAAATATATTTTGATTACTATAATTTTAATATAATTAGTTTGCTTTGCAATTCTATGTGTTTTAATTTAAACGTTTAAAAACAATATTCTGATAAGTAATCCATAGGTTTCATCAGACTTCGAAAGGAGTTGACATACAAAAAAAATTTATGAACTCCTACTCTAGAGACTTTTGATTTTTGCCATGGAACAAATCACTTTTATAGTCTAGAACAGATGAAAGTTATTTCTAAATGTCGATTATGATTTTTTCAAATAATGAAGTTTACTGCACTTTACTTAGAGATGTTTGGGTCAAAAATAATATAAATATTTGAATGTCCTTTCAAAACTTACAGATAAAAAAACACCATTAGAATGGGAAAAAATCACTTAAAGCATTTAGATTAAAAATGTTCTTTCCAGACATAAAACAACGTTAAACAAACAAAATTAGGTTTCCTCAATCAAACATGCTTTCAAGTATGTACAAATATTAAAATGTTGAAATTAATTGAATAAGTTTAAATAAAAGGGAATATCTCACAATAAAATAAATAGGGCAAATCATACATTAAAAAATAGAAGAGATTTATCAGTCATGCTTGGTACCATACTGTGTATGTTGCTTCACAGATAAATAAGAAACAACAATTTTAATATGGCATATGATGTCAAAACTGGAGAAAATAAGATATCACATAATATGAAATGGAAGATGCTTGAAATATGAATAGGGCTGGTAATTTAAAGATGTATTATGAAAGAATCAAAATTATGGATTGATAATTCATTTCAATATTGATTAATGAAAACCCAATTTCATAGACAGATGGTGTTTACCTCACTTTAGCTAAAAAAAAGTTTAAGAAGTTCAAGAGAGCAAATAAAATCAAAAAAATAAGTTATGACTCTGCTGAAGGTTAATGAAATGGATTCATTTTGTTCATATTTGACAATACATGATTTTTTAAAAAATGATAGTTTTTCCTAAATATTTGTACTTTTCTATGAGCATTGCTTTCAGCTATTAATAAATAAAAGTAACTTTAGGTTGGTTATATGGGTGGCAAAAGAGAAAAATGGCACCAGCATTAAATGATCAAGTTAAACAAACATTGTAGTAATGATTAATAAAAGATGGATGTAACAAAATAAAAGATCCAGAATTTAGCACAGTTCCTGGCACATAGAAGACACTTAATAAATGTTTATTAATTGATTGACTGAAGACCAATGACAAGTGCTACATCTAAACACATCTAAAATGGGGGGGGGGATAGAAATCTGTTTTGGCTAAAATGGAGGGATCGAAGGACTGAAGAGCTGAATCTGAAGTCAGACTCCACTACTTATGAAACTTTATGACCTTGACTAAGTCTGAACAACTCAACTTCTATTTTCTCAATTATAATATTACAATAAAACACAAACTACATAACTCACAGGGTATTAGTATATATAAGTAATTTCATAACCATCAAGGATAGTAATAATAACTTTGATATTTTTTTAAGAATTTCTCCTAAAAACAGAAAGCATTAAATATAGCAGTATATACTACTAGGAAATACATATGTCTATTTATGTGTATGTATATTACAATTGATTTAATTTAGTATGGAATTCTAGAAATACAGTAAAGTGAATTTGACCACTTATTCACTTTAAATAATGGAATTCAGCCTATGCACACACAGTCAGCTAGTATCCACTTGATAGATTTTTTAATAGGCTAAATTTCATAGATTCACCAAATTTTAGTCTCAGAAGGAACTTCAGAATTTCTATTTTCCAATTCCTACATGAAGCCTGAATTCCAAATACAATATCACCTATGAATGATTATCTACCTTATAACTCAACACCTGTAATGAAGGGGGAATCCTTTATCACAAAGAAATTCCTTCCATGTTTAGTACTTTAAGGTTTAGAAAGCTCTTTACATATATTATCTCATATGATCTTCACAACAACCCTGTAAATGCTCCTATTATCACCAAATTATAGATGAGAAAACTCAGTCTGAGCGTTTAAGTGATTAATAAATGTTTATAGGTTGATTGATTTTGGTTGAAAACCATATGGTTAGTATATTTTTAGATAATTTTGAGAAAAATATTTTTTCAAAAGTTGTCAGAATTACTGATGTAAATGAAAATTCACTATTACTAAAAAAAGTTTTACTACTGTGAAGCATCTCTGTATATACATTCAACCACTCACTGTCAATCTAAATGACCTACAAGATAACTGTGTAGTATATGTATACGCACACATATATCTTATAATTTTATATATATATATATATATGTGTGTGTATATATATATTTGTGTAGTATATGTACATACACATATATCTTTTAGTTATGTATATATATATATATATATATATATATATATATATTTACATATTGTATCCCCCATTAGAATGTGAACTCCTGTTGGGTAGGGATGGTTTTTGCTCTTTTTTAGACATGAAGCACTTAAGGTGAATTGTGAACTTGGTGGCCTTTCAGCTTTTTCATTTTTTAATCCTCTCTGTCTCTCTGTATGTCTCTCTCTCTGTCTGTGTCTCTGTGTTTGTCTCTCTGTCTCTCCATGTGTGTCTCTGTCTCTCTGTTGTCCATCTTTCTGTCTCTCTGTCTCACACACACACACACACACACACACACACACACACACATACACACACCTGTCTTCCTCACCGACCTACCTATATTTGAATTATTTTTTTCTATTTACTCCCTTTCAATATATATGTACCCTATGTCCTGTCAGTTTAGGATTTAATTCTTCACATTAGGTAATTTGATAATAACCTAATCTGTACTGACTGGTAATATTTTGCTTTTGTTTTTGAAATCCTAAAGTTTAACATATTGCTTAGCATATGATAAGCTCTTATTTTTCTCTCTTGTTTGTTTCTGGCAGGCACTGTGGTGGGCAATAGACATATAAAGACAAATGAAACAGACCCTGCCCTCAAGGAGCTTACATTCTCTTGGGGGAGAGATGACATACACACATACATACATACATACATATATATATATATATGTGTGTGTATGTATATATGTATTTGTATATTATATATAAAGTATGCAAAATAAGCATAAGAAAATTTAGAAGATGAGAGGCTACCAGTTGCAAGGGTGGGGGATGATGAAACACTAGGAGAGGGAACTAGTATAGGGGGAGGATGTAGGAGGTGGTATGAAACAAGCATGATAAATTTGGAGTTGAAACATGGATGACTAGAAGAAAAAAAGTCTTTGAACTGGAGCAAAACAAAAGAGGCTCAGTGACTTATAGAAATGATTACTGGTATAGATTCATGAAAACAAGTATGGATAATTTGACCCAGAAAACAATAGCAAACTACAAAGGCAGTAGGAGAGGAAAGTGAGCTATAGCCAAAGCACCAGGTGAAGGAAATTGTTTTGGCAGTGATATTTGGCATTGACTCTAGCTGAGGGAACTGGTAAGATCACAATAGTTAGTTGTGAAATGAACCTGGAATAGTACTATAAATCCAAAGAAGTTTCTAAGAGATTTTTTTTAAGAGGAGGGACAAAATGTTATGAATTTACTGCTAACTGCTTGGAAATGGAGAAAACTCAGTGAATAGCCAAAAATATCCTTAAAATTATAAGCAGTGATTTACACCAAGCATTTATTGAGTGCCTGTTATGAACATGGCTTCAGATTAGTTGCCCTCAGGGATATGAAGCTGTATTAAGTAGATGCATTTGAGGAGCCTAAAGTTAAGTTTGAGAAACTTGTTTTGTCATCAGAGACAATAGTAACAAGATGAAGCACTTTCAGAAGCTGATGAGGGTCCTCAAAGCTAATCTTTGGAAAATTGAAGGAAATGGTCATACCTCCTCATGTTTTATCCTCCTCTCATGTTTATCATGAGGAAAGAAGACTTTGAATGGAATTGATATGAGTTAGAAATTTGAAGGGCTGCCTTAAGCAAAGAGATTTGAGTTGTTGTGTTGGACCTCGTGGGGAAGAATGAGGATGAAAGGGTCAGATCCAGTTTTATGATAAGGAAAAACTTCCTACTAAAGTGATTAAAAAGTGTAGTGGAATTCCTTAGAGAGTAGTGATCTTCCAAATGTTTGCCATTTGTTTTAAATGGATGCTTTATAGTCAGAAATGTTTACATGTAGCTTGTCAAAGAAGTTTTGGTAAATGAAATTCATGATTTTGTAGAAGTTCAACTAAATGATTTATATTGCCTATTCTAGCTCTCAGATTCTATGAAAAGTCAAATGAAAAATTAAACAATGATAGAAAGCAATAAATGAGTAAATATCAAATCAGTGGTATTACTAGAAGTGCTTCAGGAACTCACAAGGCAATGGGCCATTCAAACAGATTTTTCAAAGATTGAAACAAGTTTCTTAAATGTAGATAGTAATGATCATCTAGACTAGAAAAATAGATACTGTATTCAGGGTAGTCAGAGGCATAACAGAAAATTAAATATGTTCAGTAAAGAGTATTAAAAAAATAAAAGCAGAAACCTCAGGGCTGACCCCTAAGGATTTTCCAGAGTCAGTGGCAGGCATAACATAAGGTTTCTATGAGTTTTACATTAAGAAATGGAAATGGATTTACCCTTGAGGAACATCAGTATCTTTTGGGTGACTTTGCTAAAAGAAAGTATGCAAAAGTGTACAAAAAGAACTTGCTAGATATATGCTCTGAAACCAATCAAATGAGGATATATTTCTCAGATAAACATCCTTGATGCTTATTATCCCATATTTCTCCTCCCTTTTGTGGTTAAATTCCTTGGAAAAGTCATCTAATCATTACTTCTGATTTCCTCTTTTCTCATTTTAACTCCACTATCTAGTTTCTAACTTCACTATTCAATCAAAACTGTCTTTTCAAACTTACCAGTGAAATTTCAATTGCTAAATCCAATTGCCTTCTCAATCCTCATCTTTCTTTCTCTACAGCCTTTGATATTGTTGATTCCCCTCTTCTCCTAGATACTCTTTTCTCTCTGTGTTTTGGTGTAACATCACCAAATTTTATTCTTGAACCCCTCCTATCTCTCTGACTATTCCTTCTCAGCCTTTGTTGAACCTTTGCTTGATCTTCATCTAGGATATCCCTGTAAGAATGGGTGTCCCTTATCTATCTTTCTTGGGCCCTTTTCTCTTCTTCCTTTATATTGTTTTGCTTGGTGATCTCATTAGTTCTTGCTGATTTAATTATCATGTTTATGCTGAGGATTATCAGATCTACTTAGCTATCCCTAACCTCTATCCTAACCTTAAGACTCTTATGCCCAACAAATTATTGGACATCTTAAACCAGATGTCCCATGGATACCTTAAACTCACCATGTCTGAAGCTAAACTCATTATGCCCCCCCTCCCCTGTTCCTCCTCTCATTCCTAAATTATTTATTACTGTTGAGGGTATCACCATCCTTCCAGTCACCCATACTTGCAACTTAGAA
Organism: Trichosurus vulpecula; assembly: GCF_011100635.1. Taxonomy (NCBI): domain Eukaryota; kingdom Metazoa; phylum Chordata; class Mammalia; order Diprotodontia; family Phalangeridae; genus Trichosurus; species Trichosurus vulpecula. Next base: position 141,950,286 of record NC_050574.1, on the reverse strand, counting down.
GCTATCCATGATAGCTCACTCTCTCTTGACCTTCCATATCTAATCTGTTGCAATGTCCTATAAATTCTGTCTTCATAACATCTCATATATTCTCCCTTCTCTACTCTGGCACTGCCACTATCTTGGTGCAGTCCCTCATCACCTCACACATATACTATTCCAGTTCCCTTCTTTGAGTCTTTCCCTACTCCAGTCCATTTTCCACTGAGTTGTCAAATTGAACTTCCTAAAATATAAATCTGATCATGTCACTTTCCCTACTGAATAAACTCCTGTGGTTCCCTATCACCTGTAAGATCATTCAAAGTCCTTTGTAACCTGTTCCTCTCCTACCTTGCAGTCTTCATATACCTTAGCCCCATGTACTCTTTGATCCAATAATACTGGCCTCCTTGCTGTTCCACACAAGATATTCCATCTTCCAAATCTGGGCATTTTCACTGGCTGATCCCCATGCCTGGAATTTTCTCTTTTCATCTCTATCTCTTGGCTTCTGTCACTGCTTTTAAGTCCCAGCTAAAATTCTACCTTCAACAAGAAGCCATTCCCCATTGCTTTAAAATGCTAATATCTTCACTTTGTTGACTGTCTCCAACTTAACATGTATATAACTTGTTTGTACATAATTGTATACATCTTGTCTCATTGGACTGTGAAATCCTTGAAGGCAGAGACTGTCTTTTGCCTTTCTTTCTATCCCCAGTGCTTAGCACAGTGCCTGGTACATAATAGGTGCTTAATAAATGTTCATGTCTGCACTAGTCTCTCCTGTGTTTCTCAAAATTGTACAAAGCCCTCTTGTAGCTACCAAAGGGACCCAAGAAAATGCAAAGAACTGGCTCAAACACAGATGTTTATGAGAAATAAGATTAGATCAGGCAGATGTATTCTTTAATGGAATTTAGATGACACAATTAGATGTGCCAATTCCACCCATCTGAAGTAAAGCAGGAGGTAGTACAAGAACTTGCAATTCTTCTGTGTCTTCCCCACTGCCAATCCCAAAGTGCTCTCACCACCTGAGTGAGCACTTGTGGTTTAAAAAAATGTCAATCCTCACTGTCTCTTTAGTTTTGACTTCTAAGATTTAGAAATCGATGATTTAGAATCTCCCTTAGATGCTTGAATTTGAGGAAGAGTGATGCACTATAGTGGTGCGCTAAGGGTGGTGGCCCTCTGTGGTTGTGCTGCTACTCCATTAGTCTGGAGAAAGCCTTGCCACCTCCTTCCTCTCCTTCTCTTCTCTCATCTTCTCAAGAAATCACTTAAAACTCCCACTATTGGGTGGGTGGGGGGAATCTTACCTCTAGTACTAATCTAACAGTACTTTCTTCTCTTCTTACACTAGGAAGAAATACAACTTTCAGTGTTTAGTAATTTAGATCCCTTTACAAAGTGAACAGCCCAAGCCTTAACAGGAAGACTGTTAGACGGTTTTAATGGAAGATTTAGATAAGTCAATTATTCACTTAATGAAGAAACACACATATAATGGGAACACCAGTAATTTGTACAGACTCATGTATATGATAGTAAAGCTAAAAATAACTGCTGCATAAAACATGGAATCTTGTAAAAATTGTTAAGTTGCATCATTTTCCTTAAGTCATTACACAGCTACACAGAAGCTTAACTTGAAATGGTATATAGGCAGAAATCTCAAAGCCTATTGAGTACTGTGGTAATGATTGACTAAGCTTAGATATAACAAGATTGAAGACCAATGAATTTGGTCCAAGGAGTGAATAAATGTGCCATATGCATTTCTTTTTATTCATCTTTGTGAAGATAAAACTATTTCACCTAAACTGGAACATTTCCCTCTAAAACTTCTACTTACTCCTTAAACAGATTTCAGTTCAAATACAGTTGCCTGGACTCTCCTTATGTTTAGTGAATCAGTGTCCTCTATCTTGGCCTATTTCCAAAAGAGAAAGGAGGCTGTTTTGCCTATGGTTTCACCCTTATCTTTCATGTAATCTAGTGCCATTTCCCAGGAACTCAGATAAGGTGGGGTATAGGGATAGTTTAAGATGAGATTGAGAAATATGTCCTTAAACCACATAGATGGACATGCAGTAAAGGTTTTTGTATTAACAAGAAAGCCATATTAACATTAAAAATTGTCAATAATGCATTCACCAGAAAGCATAGTTATCCTCACGAGCATAGAATCTTAGAATAAGAAGTCATGTCAAGAGTTCACCTAGGATAAGGGTCCTTAGCCTTTTTGTGTATCATGGACCCCTTTGTCAGTCTGATGAAGACCCTGAACTTACCTGGGGTCAAGATACTTGTCTTATACTCCTGACTCTGCCAGTGACTTGCTGTGTGACTTTAGGCAATCTGTGTACTTCTCTCGCTGCAAGTTATTTAGTTCAGCTGGCTCATTTTGCACATAAGGAAACAAGGGAAAATACACATAAGGAAGAATTGGCATTTTAAAAATTAAATACTCAGTCCTGAAAAGTTATTCCTTTTGTACCTAGGAGGTAAGATTCCATTTATTTGGAGTGGGAAGGGACATTTCAGGTCATCTATTCCATCGTCTTCATTTAATAGATAAGGAAATTGAGGAACAGAGAGATTAAGTGATTTGTCTAAGTACAAGTAGGTAGTAAGTGGTAGTCAGGGTTCAAATCCAGGTCCTCTGATTTATATCCTGTTTCCCTAAACCAAGCTCAAATATTGTCGTTAAAAGTCTATTTTATCAATTATAGTGACAAAATTTATATGAATTAAAAACTGAGAAATGTCTCTGTGCTTAAAATTGCAAGTGCCCATCACTCTCTGCCCTTTCATTTTCATGCCTCCCTTGTGCATTATACTTTAAAATAGAGAAGAGGAAAGATCTTTTAGTTAAGGACAATCCCCTGAACACAGTTTTGTATAAAAAACGTCTCAGGGTTAAAACATGGGCAGAGTAATCCTTGTCCATAAGACCATTGAGGTAGCTGTCAATATATTATTTGAAGCTCCAGATATCTCCTCCATTTGCCTGGCATGGCATATGAAACATCTTTGGAGAAAAGGGAATTTAGATAGGGAATGGGAGTTTTGATGTGAACCCTGAAGAAAAGTAGGCTAATTTTGGAGCCATGAGAAAATGTCACGGTGGCTGGGGGAGTGTTTCTAAGCAGCCAGGGATCATTATGAATTCCCTGGAAACCTGAAGGTGTGGGTTACTGCAAGGGAAAAGAAGGCCCAGAAAAGGAAAAGGAGAGAATATCTTTGTCTACTTTTCATAATAGATGTTAGATGATGCAGTAGACACTAATGCCTAAACAAAACTATTAATAATGACTTTTTGTAGTAAAGAAAGTCATGAAAATTGAAACATGCAAAGTCTTATTTTTCAAAGAAATGCCACATTAATTCATTTTATCCAGCAAGCATTTAGTCAGTGAATACTCTGCAAGATGCCAGGGAATGAAGATGTGGATGGGAGTGTAACAGGAGGAAGAGATACAAGAATTAAACCAGACAAAATCCTGACTTCACAGGGCTTGTACTCTAACAAAGCAATATTACAATACCCACATAGCATACTTAGAAGGTTCCCTATTTCTTACTCTGAATAATGTGAAATAAGGGTGGAGAGGTAGAGTAGTGTCAAATTATGGTGATCCTTGAATGTCACACCAATTTGTTTGATGCATTATGTAATAGAGAGCCATTGATGTGTTTTTTATTTAATTATCACTGGAATCAATAGTTTCTTATTGGAAAGCAAATGGAAATTTTCATTCCAAACTGAATCCATAAGCACCAGGACAGCACTGGGGATATTTTGACATATCATGTATGCTTACATCATATTGCTTCCACTGGATTTAACACTGATTAAATATTTTCACTGTGAAAAAATCTACAAAGCCCATTCTTAATATAATTTATCAGGCAACATTTGTGCTTACTTGTGTGTATGCAAAAGATGGATGGGTCTTGTTAGCCATGAATGGTTCTATTCATATCTTTCAGTTGTGTAGGGAACAGCAACTGGTAATCAGTCAAGTGAAATGAATTTATTCATCAAATTAAGTGTCTTGACATCTTATTTTTGAACTGGCTTTATTGGTAATGTTTTGATACTGTCAGGTAAAATGTGGAAGTGTAAAGTAGAATAGTTGTCAGTATAAGGAGCCGTATAACTATTGCAATGGTCATCAAAGAAATAGACTTGTTACTCTGGTACCTTGGTAGATTGGATTTCTCCTGATTATAGTCACATCCTGTCCATTCCTAATCATGTGAAATTATTCTCCTTGTCTTTCCATAAATTCTCTATTCAATCCTCACTTATAATACTTGTGACCCTTCCTTCCTTTTTGTGCCTAGGTCAAGGTGTGCCAATATATAACTCTGGCTATCCATATAGTTTCTTTCATTCTTGACATATGACCCCTACGTTTTTCTCTGGCTGTGTTATATTCTTTATTTTTTGAAAAAATTGCTTTAAATTTTTTTCTTGTGGAGTAAAGATGAGTTTTGCAACATAAGCTATCCTTTTCTACCTTTATTTTTAGTGAGCATCATCAGTTGATAATGGCACTTCATGCTTTGCATTTTCCTCAGTTTACATAGTTTAATGTATTCATTCTGACCTCTTCATTATCATGTTTCCCAGCTCTACACTACATTATCAGTTTCCTTCGTACTTCTTAGGTCTAGCTTGCCTCACCACACCTACCTTATGATTCCAACCTTGCCTTGATGTTTCTGTTTCTAGTTACTTAAACCATACCAACACCTCACTGCTTCCATTATTCTGGCAATGACATCTTTTCTCATGGGTCATTTGAGTCTGAATACTTTTCCAAACTTTCCCCTTTTTTATTTTCCTACTGTAGCCATTCTAGCATGGGGCCTCATTGCCACCGAGATAACCTACTACAGAAGCCTTTTAACTAATTTCCTCTTATCTTGTTTCTCTCTCTGCACTAATCCATCCTTTTTATCATTCAAGTTAATCTTCCTTACAAATAGATTTGATCATTTCATCCCTTCAACTCCAAATCCTTCGATGATGTTTTATTACTTCCGAAATCAAGTCCAAAGGCCTAAGCTCAGGTTACATGGTGTTCTAAAACCTGACATCTCCCTGTCTTTCCAACCTAATTTCCTGCTTATTTCCTCTACACATACTATGCCATAGCCAAAGTGGATAATGCACCATCCCTTGCACATGTCTAGCACTTTGCTGCATCTGTATCTTTCTCAGACTTTTTCCATTCTTCTAATACTCTCCTCCATACCATCTCTATATCCTAAAATCCCATCCATCTTCCAAGTGCCAGTTCAAATAATTTTATTTTCAACAGACATAAGGAAATATAAGAGCATCTAGAGAATTAATTGAACCCCAGCACCATGTATACAATTAGTTGCTGAATCACAAATCCTTTCCTGATCTTTCCCATTTTTCCCTCAGTGAAAAGAAATTAATTTTTTCAATCTCAGTACTAATAGTACTTTATACTCGTGGTATACTCCCGACATACGCTATTCTGGAGTAATTATTATTATTTTTGTTGTTATTGTTGCTTGGTCTTATATATGTATAGTGGTAAGCAACATTATATAGATCCAGAGAACAAACCCTACAAATCTAAGTATATGGAAAACCATGATAGCAGAGTATAAGTTCCAATGGATTTTACCAAGCCAAAAAGTTTTGGAAGAGCCCAGTTGTGTCAAAAATTGTATTTTGTTCTGGTCCACCTGACCATCACACCCTTCTAGTCCATATAGTAAGTAAGTTTATAAGTAAGCCAGTATGAAGGAGCAATAGCAGAAAATAAGATTTCAGAGGGAAGTCACAAACAAACCATCCCAGAAATCAAAGGAACATAATCTACAAATTGTATTGTATATTAACTAAAATTCGCATCATGTTGAAATGTGATGAATCAGCAGAATCCATCCAGATGCTGCTTGTCAAGGTTTCTGGTCCTATGATAAGTAAATTCCAGAGAAATTCCAGACTTCCATAGCTCCAGATCAGCAGAATATCAAAAAGGTGCTGATACTTTGAGATAACTTTGATGTGATTTTGATATGTTAATGAACTAATCCCAAGGTTGTCCACTCCTCAAAAAAAAAAACCTATAAAAGTGAGACTTCAAAATTCCATCTCTCCCTACCCCATCCCCCAGCACTCTTCCATCTCCATAGGGTCTATGCGGTCTGGCACTCCAAACTCTAATCCATGATTAAGTGAGTGCTATTCTCTTCCTCTCCCCCTCCCCACCCTCTTCCCCATCCTCTCTGCTTTCCTTCACCTTTCTATCCCCTGTTCCCACATTATATCTTTCTGTAGCCCTGTTTCTGCATCCCCTGTAGTTATTAAAATGTGATTGCCAATCATGGTCTTTCCTGTACGTACCCAAAGAACCATGTGTGCCTACCCTTATTTCATAATTTCTCAATTTTGCGAATTAATTCTCAATTCAATGATAATGGAATATATCTAATCTATATCATATTTGTACAATAATACTGTATATATCATACTCAAAAAGTGGTATTCAATCTTTACTTGAAGATCTCCAAGGACAGGCAACTACTTCCCTAGGCAACCAATTCTACTTTGGAGGAGGCCTAATTATTAGGAAGGTGTTCTTTACATTAATCCCAAATTTGATTACTTCTACCCCTTAATCCTATGAATACTTTGCTTGCATTAACTTTATTCTGTTGTCATATCACATTATTGACTCGTTATGAAACATCATATGATGTAAGCTTTTATCACAGCACTTAGTGACATAAGTATCCTTCTCAAAGAAAATACAGAAGTACCTAAAGCAGAATTATCATTTGGCCAGGTGCTGCAACCCATAGATGAAAAATTCAAAGGAAGCCTAACTCTCAAGGAGTTTGTAATCTAGTAGGGAAGGTGAGATGGTATAAAATAAATAACAATGACATAAAGGAGAATGAAGCAAGAGTAATAACAAGTAGGCAAACAAAATGGAAGGAGAATTTAGAGGAGGGAGAAATCATATAAGTTGGGGGATCAAGTAAGGCTTCATGAAGCCTCCATGATATTTGAGTAAAGCAATAAAGAAAGGAAGTATAATGTAAAGGATAGAAAGTTGCCTCTGAAGCAAAGGGCTGAAATCCCACTTATGACATGTAATGGCTACGAGACCTTAGGCAAATCATTTCATCTCTCAGTGCTCTAGGCAACATATTAAGACCATTAGTATCAGAGAGGATGACACATCTACATTGGTAGGAGTTTTCTTATCTGATAGTTCCCTATGCCAATGAAATCACATGTCCAGTCCTTTTATATCTGTATGCACATCTCTGTGAGATTTCTCTCCCATGCATTAAAGAAATACAATTCCTGGTTCACGAGATTAAATCTACTTTAACTCATAGCTACACATGAATATTTGAATATATTTGTTTCTGAGTAGCATATACACTTCAGAGTCCCATGTTTGAATAGAATGTACATATGCACAGTTTGGAAGAATATTTTTAACTATTGCTCTCTTAATCCCTATGCATTGCCATTAGCTGTCCCTCTTGGTTTCAGACTCCTAGCTTCCCTGGCTTATTTCAAGATTCAATTCAAACTCTATCTTCTACCGGAGGCATTTACCAGTATCCCCCTGTGATGGCTAATCTCTTCCTTTGGAAATGATCTGTCACTGACATTGATACAGTCATTGACTGTATGTATCATATATGTACATAGTCATTTGCATGTCATCTCCTTCATTACAATGCAATATTCTTGAGGGCAGAGACAAAGTTTTTGTTTTTGTTTTGCAGTGCTTAGCATTATTACAACCTGGCATATAGTAATCATTTAATAAATACTTGTTAACAATGATATGAAGAAGAAGTAGAAATGTTTTAATAATTTAAGTTATTAAATGTTCAAAGGGCAGAAAACCAATAGGTACTGGAGTGATACAAAAGTTTAAATAATAAGTGATCTGTGCTCTTATGAAACTAGCACATATAGTTACAATACACAGCATTACAAGATGAATGTATTAGAGTGCTACAAAACAAAGTGCATTAGGGATGCCTAAAGGAGGAAATAATTACCAACAGGAAGCATCAGAGAAGGTTTCATGAAAGAGGCAGAATTTTAATTGTGTTCTAAAACTTGTTTAGGAAATTCAAGAGGCAAAGAAATTATAGAAGTCATTTGAAGTATAGGGAACAGCAACAATAAAGAATAGGAGGAGCCCTTCAAGGAAGTGGTAATAAAGGCATTGAATTGTTTTAGGAGAATAATCCTCCAAGATTAAGTGGCTATTGTTCCTGTTGATGAAGCAAAATTTTATGGGTTGGAAAATTATATTTTATTATTGAGAAATTTCCCTCTGTTAAGAAATATTATAAATGCTACTTCAGTGTTATATTCTCTCTCTCTCTCTCTCTCTCTCTCTCTCTCTCTCTCTCTCTCTCTTTCTTCTCTCTCTTTTCTCTCTCCGTATTTCTCTGTCTCTGTCCCTTGAATTTAAAATGATAAACTAAGACAAATTGTTTCTAGCAGGCTCGGGCCTGTAACACAGAACACAGTATCAACATATTCTTAAATATTTGATAAAGATTATGCATTATGAGTACCAAGAGTTAAATTACTTCCTTCCTATACATTGACTATGAATTTTGTGATTCTTAATCCTGACAGTCCCCTTCTCCATCACTCCTATGCCATTATTTTTGATGCAGAAAAGAATTGTCTCCATTTTACCAGGTGCCACAAGTTTAAACAATTATCACTCCATGGCCAGTCTTCTGGTTATGGACCTCTCAATACTTTGCCAGGCTAGACCTAGAATAACATATAGTCTTAACTAGGACCATATTCTGTCTTTTTGGCTTGTAATACCTTGCCACAGTTAAAATGTAAATACAGTGAAATAGGGACTATGTTTTTCTTCTAAACTTCTACCTCCTCCAGGATATAACAGTGTTTTCTGTATGCGCTTAATAAATGTTATCACTGGCATAACCTTCAAGAATCCATTGTCATCTCCGTGCAGCGATGAGATTTCATTTTAAAATTTTTGTGGAGGTCATTTTTCATACTGAATGAAAAAAGTGCCACATAAAATACATTTGACTATGAACCATCAGAAGGAGTGGAGAAAGTATAGTTTTTATTAAATACCTATGCATATGGCCATGTTCATTTCTATTTACAGTCATCTGATTCAGAACTCTACAACATTATCAAATGAGATATTTGTACAGCACTTAAGCACAGTGCCTGGCATATAGTAGGAACTATTTAAATGCTTATTTCCTTCCTTCTTTCTTTCCTTCCTCCTTTCTTTCTTTCCTTATTCTAATCTCAGGAGGATAATTTCATTATTGACCAACAAGAAAGAACCATAGACCAGGTGACCTCTAAAGTTCTATTGCTGTCCTATCCTGAAAACCAAAGTTTAAATTTTCTCACTAAGTGAAATATGCTCCTTAATATACCTTCATCTATTCTACTACTATAACTATTATAATGTTAAATTTTCAAATACTAAGCAAAAGGAACGCACTCTTTCCAGATTTAGAAGGACAGAGAATAGGAAAAGGGAAGCTCTACTTGAATACCAGTGTGTGACAATATAAGGCAAATCTTTTACTCAGAGAAAAAAATAAAACAAATGCTGATTCAGGTAAGAAGCTTAGCAGTAAAACCCAAAATTCAGCAGTACAAGGCCCTCATCTTTCAGATGAAAGTATTAACCTTCTCTTCTTAATCCTAAGAGACTTCTAAAGAATTGAAGATATAAGTGTCTATGTAAAAAAGGAAATCACTGCATGGAAACCATTTTTAAAGTACTAAAAAAGCTCCTTGGGGGATATGTTCCTACTCTCACTGACAGGCAAAAGCTTCATGTTCTTTTCAAGATTCTCATTATTTCTCAGATGCAGGAAACCTCGTCAATTAATGGCCCAGGTTCTGAGTTGGTTTGGGCTTTCATGTAATTAGGAAAGAAGAAACTAAAGTGTAGGGGAACTTTTCATGAGTAATCTGCTCTTTTTCTTACACTGTTACTCTGTAGGAGAAGTTATTTAATATCCATTTTATAAGGTGAATTAGTGTAGTAGTAGAAAAATTTCCCTCTGCCTTTAGAAATTCCTTGTGACCCAGTTTAATCCCTAGATTAACTATATTGCGTATTTTATACTCAGGCTTCAGAGTTACATCTTGAAGCATACTGGTCAAGTTGTGATAATTCCAAATATATAAGTTCTAATGACAAATAAGCTAATCTTCATTTGTTGCTTTTTAAATTATTTCTTTTTCAGTAATAAGTATGAGACAACAGGATTGATTTTATTAAAATCTTGCTTGATTATATGTGTGCATACACATATCTCTATATATAACATTACAGTATTATATTTGTACATATACATTCATGTATACATACAACTATGTGAATGCACATATATTAATATACACATATAAGCACACATATATACAGACACATACATACATATGTGCGTATGTGTGTGCATATATATATACATACATATATGTGTGTGTGTGTATGTCACAAAGTATGTCAAAGAATGATCAAAAGAAATAAATTAAATTACATTTGTAAAGCGAAGAAAGATTATAGTCTATTAAGACCTGAATAAAAGTTTCCTTTAACTCTACCTTCAGTGATTTTCCACCCTCACACCCTCACCCCCCAGTATCATTTACTTCAACATAATGTGAAATGTATGGCCTAGAAAATAGAAGACTTACAAGGTTGTACTAATAATAATTAGCTAGAATTTATATAGTGCTTTAAGGTTTACAAAGTACTTTACAAACATTATCTTATTTTATCCTCACAACAACCCTGGGAAGTAGGTGACATTTTTACCCCCGCACTGGGAAATTAAATGCCTTTCCTTAGGGTCACATTTCTAGCAAGTGACTAAGGTGGTTTTTTTTTTTCAACTCAGGTAATCCTGACTCTGTGTCCAATAGTGTATCCCAGGAGTGGGGAACCTGTGACCTTGAGACCACATGTGGCCTTCTAAGTCCTTGGGTGAGGCCTTTTGATTGAGTCCAGGTTTTATAGAACAAATCCTTTTATTAAGGGGATTGGTTCAATGAAGTTTGGATTCAATCAAAGGGCCGCATTTGAAGACTTACAGGGCCACACGTGTCCTTGGGGCCACAGTTTCCCCAGCTCTGGCCTAGCTTCTTCATGAAGGCATGAATGACAAAGGCCTGTTACAAAGAAGCCTGATTTGACTTGTCCTTGGCCCCAGAGGGCTCAACTAGGAGCAACTGGTAAAAGCTACTGAGAGGTAGATTTATATTTGATATAAAAAAAGTTATCCGAATGATTAAAAGTGGAATTGGGCCACATCAGGAAACCTGTGAGTTCCCCGCTGCTGAACATCTTCAAGCAAAAATTGGATTAAACCTTCAGGAGAATGTCAAAGATGTACCTTAGTAAGGTATAGGTTGGAGCCAATGGCTTTTGAGGTTGTTTCCAAAGTTTATGTTCTATGATATACAGACTTTTAACATTTTAATGTTTGACTCAAGTTGATACCAGAAAAATGGTCTGGATAGAAGGTACCCTCAAGCATGGCAAGTAGATATTCAGCCCATGCCGATATACAGAGGGATGCAGGATAAATTCAATAAACAGAATGAGACACTTTGGTTTTTTGTCTCCTCCCACCCATTTTTGTTTAATATTTTGTCTATAATATATCTACAATGATTTATTTATGAACTCCAATCTCCCTGAACTTTCCACAATTTAAAACTATGGGGGTTATTTTGGAGGCAATAGGGTTAAGTGACTTGCTCAGGGGCACACAGCTAGTAGGTGTCTGAAGTAGAATTTGAACTCAGGGCCTCCTTATTCCAGAGCCAGTCCCCCATTCACTGTGCCTTCTTGTTGCCCCTAATCCAACACTATGTTGAATAAATTTATAATGTCATTTTTTATGAGAAGGTGCTATTCATTTTGCCTTATTGTTTAAATATTTTGCCTCAGTTCTCTCAAAATATAGATATGCTATTTCCATCAAGTATAACATTTCTTCATCATAAGATCTGGTGATGAGGGGTATGAGGAATTAGAGTCTATTTTGAATACCTGTGGTTTTCACCCCTGGCTGTTAAAGGAGATCAGCATCTATGGGAATCAGCAAATATTTTTCATCTTGCCCATTCATTTTGCTTATGCCTCACCTCTTTGATTCCAGAAAACCTTTATAAGTCAATCCAGTACTCTTTTCACTAAACCACAGCAGTGTTCCAAAAAGAGCATGTTATAGCATACAAAACTTTGAAATCTATGTGTAAACCATAATATAAATGAAAACTATTTTTAATCACATTTTAGTCATATCTTTTCTGATGATGCTTATACTTCGCACAGTGCCTATAACATAGTAGGTGCTTAATAAATGTTGATTGATTGACTGATTTTATTTTTAGGCTTTTGCTGGTAAAATTTGCAAGTAAGTTAATGGTAGCTTAATTACTTAAGTTCTAAGGCATAATTTTAATAATAGCTAACAATAATAAATGACTAACATTTATTTAACATTTACAATGTGTCAGGCACTATGCTAAATGCTTTACAATTATTGTCACTTGATACTCACAACAACTTCGGGAGGTAGATGCTATTATTATCCCCATTTGACAGGGGTAGAAATTGAGGCAAAAATAAGTCAAGTAACTTGCCCAGAGCCACACAGCTAGTAAGTGGCTGAGACCAGATAGGAAATCAGATTTTCCTGACTCCAGGCCTGTGATGACTAGCTGCTCCTAGTTTTGTTTTTGTTTTTTAAAGTACTTTCAACCATTTATAAATATTGAGTTTAAATTTTTTTCAAAGATAAAGTAGATTGTAGGGTAGTTGTTTTCCACAAATTCCTGAAATTTTGTTTTTTTTTCATGAAAATACATAGTACAGGGGCAGCTAGGTGGTGCAGTGAGTAGAGCACTAGCCCTGGAGTCAGGAGGACCTGAGTTTAAATCCAGCCTCAGATATTTGACACACTTACTAGCTGTGTGACCTTGGGCAAGTCACTTAACCCCAATTGCCCTGCCTTTCCCCCTCCAAAAAAAACTACACAATAAAATTATAAAAAAAAAGAGAAAATGCATAGTACAGAATTTAGAAAACTCAATGGACAGTCTTGCCAAAGAAAGGGGTCTCTAAAGGAAAAAAAAATGACCAATTTGCAGATTTTGCTCTTTATTAATAAAAGAATTTTGGTTTACTTTCTTTCCTAGCATAATCTATCTTCATTTTGCTTTGGTGTTATCTCTTTGAGTTTTGACTCATTTTCCTTTCATTATCTATCTTATGATTATGGTTTTTATGCAGGTTTTTTTACTTTGGACTGTTGCACTTTCAGCTTTCTCTTATATCCCTAGTGATCTGTCTCTGATTTTTCTCCTTGTTCTTTGTTCTCTCCACTTTTCTTTGCTAAACTGATTCCCCAAAATTGAGTTTCCTCACTTTTCTTCTTCTGAGATATGTAAGTCAACCTAGGACAAAGTAATAAATTTTAGGGAGGAGAGGACTGGCTATAGCTGGGTCTCCAGTCTCCTTACCTGTTTACCCTCTGACTGGCTCTCTATACTTTTCATTACTGTGAGCTTCCATATAACCGCATTTCCTTTGTCCTCTGACCCATCTATCTGCTGACTGGAAGAAAATATGGCAGGAGAGAAGAAAATGTTAATAAGGTTAAAAGAACACATGGATTCTGAAGGCAAAATTACTGACCTTGAAGTGAAGATGCTCACAAATAAGTAAAGTATTGTTGGTTTTCCCAAAGAACATAAAAATAATAATAATAAAAAACCTGAATGCCATATGTACTACAGCTCAATGCTTGAAACTTTAGGACTTTTATAAGGATTAAATTTCCCAGTCACAATAAAAACAATACATGTTCAAGTAGCCAGGATAAATAATTTTAAGTAGGAATAAAAGAGAGGAGGAGGAAGGAAAGAAGGTGGGAAGGAAAGAAGGAAGAAAGGAAAGAAGAAAGGAAGGAAGAAAGGAAGGAAGGAAAGGAAGGAAGGAGGAAAGGAAGGAAGAAAGGAAGGAAGGAAATAAGGAAGGAAGGAAAGAAGGAAGAAAGGAAGGAAGGAAATAAGGAAGGAAGGAAGGAGGGAGGGAGGGAGGGAGGAGAGGAAGGAAGGAAAGATTTTTTAATTAACTTGCTAAGTCCTGGAGATACAAATACAAGTAAAAAGAAAAACTGTTCTTGCCCTCAGTGTAGCAGGGAATTGTAAGCTTATAGAAGATATATATTAGGAATAGAGCCTGAAGGAGAATGAGACTGGCTTTAGCACAAAAAAATGGAAGCTGCAGAAGGAGGTCCTCTATGGGAGAAGAAGGCAGGCCTTGCCTTTTCCAGGTTGACATAGCTGGTGGTTGGATGTTCCAGGGCAAGGAGGTTCCAGGTGCTAAGGAATGTTCCAGCATGGGACAGCAGCAGAGGCAGGTTTTGAAGTCAGAAATAAGGCTGTGAGGAGCCCTTCAAAATTACCCAGTATTACTCCAAATATGCAAAAATTGAAAGAAGAAATAGAATGGAATAGGATAGAATATTCCAAAAAGAAAAGGAATAAAGCAGCAACCTCAAATAATGTAACCTGCAAAGTTGGGTGAAACAAATTTTGCAAGCATCTATGGTGAGATGAGTTGAATATGTTTCACATCAGCTTTGAGGACTGTTGTGATACTAAGTTCTTTAAAATCAGAATTAACTAAAAGGAGAATGGGTTGTGTCAGGAGGTAGTAGATTTTTCTTCATTGGATGTATGAAAATTAAGATTGGCTAACCACTTGTCAGATGGGTTGTAATGGGGATATCTGTTCAGGTATAAGTTGTAGAAGAGGGCCTCAGAGATTCAGAAATTCTGGTCTTACACATTTGTATATTTGCTGGAATGTCCTACCAATCTTTCTTATGCACATCTGTTTGTAAAAAATGATGTAAACCCTTCAATACTCAGGAAAAAATTCCCTTGGTATCTCAAGAGTAATAGAATAGGGTTACTTAGGGGCAGAGATTATCATAATGGAGACAGTGGAGATATAAAATGATGAGGAATCTGACAATGAAAGAGAATATTTTGTTTTTAAAATGTTAATCACAGGATCAGGACTGTGAAGGAAGGACGTAAAGCCAGAATGGGGTCTCATTTTTATATTTTCCATACTCATTAGCACTACTCTATCTTGTGCAGAACCAGGGTATATGAGCTAGGTGGCTAGGTACTAGAGTTAAATGATTCTTCTTAGGAGAAGAGATAATAAGATCATCAGGTGTCCAATCCAGTCCAATAAATATTCATTAAGTACTTACTATGTGGCAGGCACTGTGCTAAGCATTGGGGATACAATTAATAAAAAGAAAAACAGAAAATCCCTGAACTCAAGGAGTTTACAATCTAATGGGAAGAGGAAACATACAAATGAAGACAGGCAAAAGGGTGGGAGAAGAAAGAAGGGAGACACCGGGGGGGGGGGTGTATATTATTCCATGGATTTAAAGCCAGGCAGATGCAGGGTGGAGGGAACCAAAAAGGCCAGTTGCTGACCTCTATAAAGGAAGGCACTGGGAGGAGTTTGGTACTCTACCCTTGATTGATTTAGCAGCATGTTGATGAGATAAGAGGTGTGCAACTCCTACACTGAGATAGGTGTTTGGTTTGCCAGAGCACATACCAATATCATCAGTTCTGGAGTAAGCTTTATAGATGCCACCAGGACACAGAAAAGTACCACTTGCCTACAGGAATGGCACTTGAGGGTTATGTCAAGACTTCCAATGCCAGAATGCTAAAGAAAATTTGAATCTCTGACTCTCGCAATACCTGGCTTCCTTCAGAACTCAGCTTAATGTCATCTATTCGAGAAGCTGGCTGCTAGTGCTCCCCCCTCTAAGATTAATTTGGATATATTTTGCATGCATTCTTCATACAGCCATAGATGTATATGTATCTTTCCTGCCTCTGTCTACCCCTGCCCCCCATCCCACAGTTAAAATGTAAGCACTTTGAAAGCAGTGACTATTTTCACTTTGTCTTTGTATCACAGGTTCTTAGCACAATTTCTGGAACATATAAGTGCTTAATGCATTCTTGTTAAGTGACTGACTGAATGTTTGAATGATGGCTACTAAATGCATGAGTATGGTCAACATACTTGTTAGTATACTCGTTAATCATAATCATTGACAGACATTTAAGCATCTGGGTCATGAGTTGTGGACTAGGCAAAATCAATGGAGAACAAAAGTAATAACTGCCTTGAATCTTTTTGAATGAATGAATATAAATGGAAAGATATTCATTTTAAAACTATTCTTTCCAGTTACGCAAATTAGCAAGATTTGTCTGTTTTGTGGCATCTATATGTTTACTTTCTGTCTCTTAGAAGGAAAAACAAGTTGTTAATCCAAGAAATAGAAATAATTCCATATATCCAAACAACTTATGGAAAATATTTCTTGGAAGACTCATAAAATATTCTAAAGTTTTATAGTATTTTTTATCATTTGATACTTAAAATATACTACTAAATTTTTATATGATGAATTAGAAATTTTTAGATATTCCATGGCAAATTTGCCAGAAGAAGAAATAAAGAAATCAGTCTTGGCAAATTCAAATAGAATGGGGGGGAGCAAGATGGCAGCTGGAAAGCAGAGCTCTGCCCCAGGACCCTCCAAACACCCATAAAAATGGCTCTGAACAAATTCTAGAACTGCAGAGCCCACGAAATAGCAGAGGGAAGCAGGGCTGCACCCCAGGACAGCCTGGATGGTCGCTTGGTAAGGTCTGTCACACCATGCTGGGAGTGGAGTGGAGCAGAGCCCAGCATGGGCCTGCACAAACCAGACTGGGAGCCAGGCGAAACAGGCCCTAGCACCCTGAATCAGTGAGCTGTGGCAGTTACAAGACTTTTCAACCCACAAACACCAAAGACAACAGAGAAGGTTACTGGGAAAAAAACTACAGGCACAGAGTGAAAGGAATTCCCAGTCCGGCAACCACCCCGGGAGCAACAGAGATGGTGCCACTACAGAACTACAGCTGCTGTTGCTTCTGGTCCCAGGCCCACCTGGTGGGAAGAATTAAGTGGCAGATCAGAGCAGGAGTGCAGAGCCTGCTCAGATCTGAGTCATGGTCTGGGCTGGCAGTTCTTGGGGGAGGAGGAGTGCTGGTGTGGCAGAGCTTGCTGTGTAGAAATAGCTCTGAAAACAACAGTGCAGCCCCTCAAGCTTGGGACAAAGTACTCTCTACTCTACAAGCAGTCATACCCCGAAGAAAAACTCAGGGGTCAAGTAGTTGGCTGGGAACATGGCCAGGCAGTGAAAATGCTCTGATTCAGACTCAGATTTTGGAATCTTTCTTTGGTGACAAAGAAGACCAAAACATACAGCCAGAAGAAGTCAGCAAAGTCAAAGAATCTATATCAAAAGCCTCCAAGAAAAACATGAACTGGTCTCAGGCCATGGAAGAGCTCAAAAAGGATTTGGAAAAGCAAGTTAGAGAAGGAGAGGATAAATTGGGAAAGGAAATGAGAGTGATGCAAGAAAATCACGAAAAATAAGTCAATGACTTGCTAAAGGAGACCCAAAAAATACTAAAGAAAATAACACCTAAAAAATAGACTAACTCAAACGGCCAAAGAGCCAATGAGGAGAAGAATGCCTTAAAAGGCACAATTAGACAAATGGAAAAGGAAGTCCAAAAGACCACTGGAAAAAAATGCTACCTTAAAAATTAGATTGGAGCAAGTGGAAGCTAGTGACTTGATGAGAAATCAAGATATTATAAAACAGAACCAAAGGAATGAAAAAAAATGGAAGACAATGTGAAATATCTCATTACAAAACCACTGACCTGGAAAATAGGTCCAGGAGAGATAATTTAAAATTCTTGGACTACCAGAAATCCATGATCAAAAAAAGAGCCTAGATATCATCTTTCCAGAAATTATCAAGGAGAACTGCCCTGATATTCTAGAGCCAGAGGGTAAAATAGAAATCAAAAGAACCCACCAATAGCCTCTTGAAAAAGATCCCAAAAAGAAAACCTCCTAGGAATATAGTCACCAAATTCCAGAGTTTTCAGGTCAAGGAGAAAATGCTGCAACCAGCCAGAAAGAAACAAATTGAGTATTATGGAAACACAATCAGGATAACACAAGATCTAGCAGTGTCCATATTAAGGGATCAAAGGGCTTGCAATATGATATTCTAGAGGTCAATGGAGCTAGGATTAAAACCAAGAACCACCTACCCAGCAAAACTGATTATCATGCTCCAAGGCAAAATATGGATTTTCAATAAAATAGAGGACTTTCAAACTTTCTCAGTGAAAAGACCAGAGCTGAATAGAAAATATGACTTTAAAACACAAGAATCAAGGGAAGCATGAAAAGGTAAACAAGAAAGAGAAATCATAAAGGACTTACTAAAGTTGAACTGTTTTGCTTACATTCTTCCATGGAAAGATGATGTGTATAATTCATGAGACATCAGTATTAGGGTAGGTGAAGGGAATATACATACACACACACACACACACACACTAACACACACACACACACATATATATATATATATATATATATATATATATAGACAGGGATATAGAATGGAATATATATGTATACATATATATATATAGACAGAGGGCACAGGGTGAGTTGAATATGAAAGGATGATATCTAAAAATATAAAATCAAACTAAGGGATGAGAGAGGAATATATTGGGAGAGGGAGAAAGGGAGAGATAGAATGGGGTAAATTATCTCACATAAAAGTGGCAAGAAAAAGCAGTTCTATAGGAAGGGAAGAGGGGACAGGTGAGGGGGAATGAGTGAATCTTGCTCTCATCAGATTTGCCCTGAGAAGGGAATAACATACACACTCAATTGGGTATCTTACCCCACAGAAAAGAAGGAGGAAGAAGATAAAAAGGGGGGATGATAGAAGGGAGCAGATGGGGGAGGAGGTAATCAAAAACAAACACTTTTGAAAAGGGACAGGGTCAAGGGAGAAAACGGAATAAAGGGGGATAGGATAGGAAGGAGCAAAGTATAGTTAGTCTTTTACAACATGAGTATTGTGGAAGGGTTTTGCATAATGATACACATGTGGCCTATGTTGAATTGCTTGCCTTCTTAGGGAGGGTGGGTGGGGAGGGAAGAGGGGAGAGAATTTGGAACTCAAAGGTTTAAAAGCACATGTTCAAAAAAAAGTTGTTTTTGCATGTAACTAGGAAATAAGATATACAGGCAGTGGGGCATAGAAATCTATCTTGCCCTACAAGAAAGTAATGGAAAAGGGGATGGGAGAATGGGGTGACAGAAGGGAGGGCTGACTGGGGAATGAGACAATCAGAAAATATTCCATCTTGGAGTGGGAGGGAGGGTAGAAATGGGGAGAAAATGTGTAATTCAAAATCTTGTGAAAATCAATGCTGAAAACTAAAAATATTAAATAAATTTGAAAAAAGAAAAAAAGAAAAGAAAAAAATTCAAACAGAACCATCTTAATAGCTGAGTAATGTTATTGAAATATTCAAATTAGCTTGATTTTCCCCTTGTTATTTTGGATGAGGCCATGTTTTCAGGTCTCCTGATTACATGAAGGAAAGTGGTTGTGTTATACAGTTTTATATTATCTAGGGAGCAAAAACTTTCCCTCTGGATTCTCCTTTGTAGTTAGCATCTGAACCATAGCACATGGTACCTAAAAAGGAGTATAAGCCAAAGCATCAGTGCAAACATTTTTTTCTAGCTACTTATTCCAATTGTATTATGGTGTAATTAAATACTTGCATCTTTTCATCTGTAGCTGTTAGAGAAATGGGAAAACAAAGAAAGATATTGAAAAGGATAAATTTATTTTGAAAAACTTAATACACTCAAATAACCACAGTCATTTGATGAATAGCATCCCAATGTCATATTCTTTGATCCCAAAATTAAACCATAAAGTAATTTCAGAAAGGAAAGTGTACTTTTAGAGAACTGCTTTTGAGCTTCAGTACTCTTTCTACTATTCTACAGTGTTTCTCAAGTACTATTCTGATACCTCTTTACGTCACAGAGATAACTTTGGGCTCTTGTTTAGTCTTGATTTTTGGCAGGGCAATTGGGGTTAAGTGATTTTCCCAAGGTCACACAGCTAGTACATGTGTCAAGTGTCTCAGGCCAGATTTGAACTCAGGTCCTCCTGACTCCAGGGCCAGTGCTCTACTCACTGCGCCAGCTAGCTGCCCCAACTTTGGGCTCTTGAAGGCTATGCCAGTGAGTTCTGTCCAGCTGGAAAAATTTATATTACAGACCTGGTTGAATCAGGTCTTAGCATTTTTCTCAAAATGAAAGGGATAATTGATATACTTACCCAACCCAGTTTAATTCCATTTTTTGGCCAGCAAATGCCTCTCCAAATGTGTGTAAATTGTAGTAAATCAATATTCAGACTAGGAAAGGAAAAAGTGAACTCCTATACAAAAATTGCATATCTAAATGAGATTTTTTGAAAGATATTCTTTACAGCAAATCCATGTGTTGGAATAGCTTGAAAGGAGGGAGCTACAGATGTTAGTCATCTTAGATCATCTTATGAGGGTGGAAGTGGGGGTGTAGTAGCTCCAGAGATAACTTCCCAGTTTTCCATTCTCTGACATGTTTCACTTATTTTTCACAATTTTTTCTTACATAGTGAGGGCTCTGGGGAAGCAAGGTTTTATTCATTATCTCCATTCCCAGTCCTACCCTTTGGGATTTTTGAGCATCATAATTGAGTCAAGGGGTAAAATGAAGGGAAAAGAGTATTGGAGGAAGGGAAATTGGATGGAGGGAACTCTGACACCTTCCAAGGCTTGTTTTGTTGCTATTTTCATATAGGATCCTGTTCTCCTCTTGACTGGACTTCAACCAACAATCCCAGGCATCTCTCAGACACGTGGCCATTAGCTCACAAGAAATTTCATGGCAAAATAAAAAACAAAAGTGAAAATATTAAATCTGCTCATGGTTTTAATTTCTACTATAACTCTTTATTCTCTTGGGGCAGTCTCCAAATTCTAAAATATTCTATAGCTTCAATTCATAGTCTAACATTCACTCAGGGACTTTTTGTTTAACACTTCATATTTTCTATCTGTGAAATGGGCCAGAAGGCCCTTAGTAATATGTGTTTATGTGTGTATATATCCTTTCCTCCCTAGCTGCCAGAGACACAGGTGCATGTGTTTTGTAGCATACACATTTACATGTACATTTGCAACAGAAGGATGACATTTCCAGTTATAAAAATTCTGAATAACAAACATATCTGTGTGTGTGTGTGGGTGTGTGTATACACATATGTTGTAGGAAAGGTGGTAGAACCTGAAAAAATGATAATTCATTATGAAGTTATATTAGTCATAGTTTAGTTGATCCTACCTCAAAGGTAATCATTTCCATTTCTATTAAAAAAATCAGCCAATCTAACTTCTTAAAAGGGTTATGGGGGAACTTTCTGTTTTTGTTTTCAGTCATAATAACTTCTAAAGATTGTTTACTAAGTTGTGGAGAAGTTGCAGTCTTCCTCTATGGATGATATGTGCACATAAACAAAATTATAGAGTCTCAAAATATTGCAACATATGACCACCTGGTAAATAATATCTCAGTATCGTATTTCCTTAATGACCCTCAAATTAAAAACTTAGGTAGTTTGAATGATAAAGTAAGACTGTCTAGAAATGTACCTAAGATTTTAAAAATGTGTCTGAGAATACAATGCTTGGCATCGGGTGGCTTGCTTTCTGGTCCCTGTTCTTCTAATGATTTGGTCATTTAAAAATAATAATAATGAATATTAATAATAATAGCATTAAACAGCAATTAAGTTTTGTGAACTGCTTCACAAATATTATCTCATTAAAACTTTGCAAGAACTTTGGGTAAATGGTGCTGCTATTATCCCCATTTTACAGATAAGGAAAGTAAAGTAGACAAAGGTTGAGACTTCCCCAGACTCACATCGCTTGGAAGTGTCTTAGGCTGAATTCGAGCTGAAGCCTTCCTGACTCCAGGACCAAGACACTATCCTTGTAGAGAAGGGGATATCCATACCTATACAGGTATCCTTGGAGAATTTTTGTTAAGAGTTCCATGTGTTGGGTAACATGTAGGCGATAATATATTTGATAACACTTTTAAATGCCAAGAATCCCAGCAGTATCTTTATGTAATTGAATTTAATGTTTAGAAAATAAAATGTACATCTTAGCCACTGAGAAGACAAAAGTGATTCTATCCACTTTACTCTTGATTGCCCTCATTTTTAAGTGTTTAAGCCCTAAGTTCCTCTGTTCACTTTTGAGGCTATAATACTGGAAAAACATTTTAAATTACCATTAGTATGAATGAGATACGGATTTCAAAGATTCTTTAATCTGTTATTGGATAAGACGACTTCTCTGGGTATGATTTATTTGGCCTTTAACATATAATTGAGGACTTATAGAGAATGCTTATATGATAAAGCATAATTTGTCATTTCTCAGACCACAGATATACATCATTGCCTCGAGTATACAATTTATGCTGCTTAGCTACACTTATTCCTTCACATCAACTGCAGTGTTGGCTGTCAGATCGTATGGATGGATTGATACTCAGTCATGCAAATATATACAACTTAAACATACATATTTTATGTATTAGATAAAGAACTGTACTTGGAATCAAGATGACCTGGATTCAAATTCCACCTCATAGATTTACTAGATCTGTGACCCTGAATGGGCTTGGTGAACACTCAAGGTCAACTTTAAATCCATAAAACTGCCTCTGTATCTTTGCATTGATTTGATGTCACCCAAAGTCTCTTTTAGTTCTAGATATTTTCTTCTATCAATCAATCAAATGTTTATGAAGTTCCTACTGTATAGCCTGCTGGTGGGTTTGCCTGTCTCAAGTCTCTCTCCCCAATCCAATTCCCTCTCCAACGCCACTAATGTGATTTTCCTAAAATGCAAGTCTGACCACATCACATACACACACCCCAGTCAGTAAACTTCCTATTTCCTCCAGGAATAAATACAAAAGTTCTGTTTGACATTCAAAGCCCTCCAGACCCCTCATATCTTTCCAGTCTTCTTACCCTTAATTGCCAAAATGTACTTTTCAGTCTATCGACACTGACTTCCTGACTGTTCCATGAACTTTCCCTACTACTTGCACAGATTTCCTCTCTGCCTTCTCATCCTCCACAACTTTCATCTGTTTTATCATAAATCCTCCATAAAATATTTACCCAGTATTGTAGAAGTTCACCTTGTAACCTTTCTTAGACCACAAGGTATATCATGCTTCAATTTGTCATCTCCTATCTCCTTTTCTGATATTGGATGTCCTCAATATTTTATTGAACTTTCATTTGGTTGCCTTTTAGCTTTGCATTGCTTTTTGGTGTGTTTGTAATTCCATTTCCTGATAGTTGAGTTTTGTAATTCCTAGACATTTAGGATCATAAAAACATGTTGATGTTAAAAAGATGGTGATGAACAGTTTGGGGAGCAATGAAAACACTAATTTCCTAAATGTTCCTAATTAATCACATGATTCTCTTAACACTTTTTTTTAGCACTCAGTCATTATTTCTTTATTTCTGAAGTAGATGATGAGCAGACCATCCAGGTTCTTATCATAAACTGGATAACATTCATTTTACATCCATTTGGTTTTTTTTTTGTACACTTTGCAAGTCGTTAGTGCGGTCTCTTGCCCCAATGTGGATTTTGCTAGAGACTGTTTTCTTCCAGGGCTTGACATAATGTCACCTACTAATTTGCTTTTCAATCTCTTTTTTACATAGATGAAAAGACAAGTCAACTCATTCAGCATAGATTATCATAAAATTCTGGATTTAGTGGCATCTGAGTTAGAGAAATTTTATAATATATTCACAAAGCTTTAACAAGACAACACAGTCTTTACCGAAGATAAAACTCTTGACAAAAGATTAAATAATATACTAATGTTGGATAGTACACATTAAGCCTTATTATAATAATGGAATTCCAATTTATAAAAGTTGACATTAAACTTAAGGAAAATGACTCTAAAATGTCATATACATAAATATACAATTTTGATTTGCGTTCTTTGGTGTTAATTAAAACATCCTTGATTGTTAAATCAATAATAGCCTACATTTTAAATTCTAATTATGTAAGATGATATTAAAAGGCACAAAATTATTGAGGTGCTGATCTTGGGGTTCTCAGACCATCTCACAAATTGATGTGGTGGGGTTTCAAATGAGTTCTTTGTCAGAGACGTACCATGCTGTATAAAGAAGGCCTTATCATCACAAAGACAGAATAACCATAACATGTAAGATTATCAAAGGGAGAGGATAGAGGGTTGCTGGGTTCTTCTTGTGATATTCAACAAGAGATTGAATTCAATAATCATTTATCGTAGTTTAGCAACCGAGAAGAGACAGTAACAGCCTCATCAGGGAAATCTCTTGGGAAATATCAATAGTGAAGCTATATCTGTCCAAAATTTTAGAGGTTCCCATGGGTCTGTCACCTTCCATACATGACTAAAATTGCTGCAAGGCTACATAATAGCAGCAAGTTTAGAACTGTTGAAAGTACAACCCTCTCTTCCTCCTCACGATTTTTCCTAACACTGGTAATGGAGAGCAAGCTACACAGCTCAGCAGATAGTAGTTTGCCAAATTCTTTCGCAGGTACTGAACACTCAAGCAATTAGCCTCTCCCACCACTCCCGGTCATGGTGCCAGTGCTAGGCACCTAATAACTACCTGTGAAATTGAAATAAATATATTCTGTGGAGTAGGACCGAAAAACCATAGTGAAATCTAGGGAAAATGATTGGAAATTGTGGTTCCATCTATAAAGAAGACAGGAAAGTCTGTGTATTGCTTGCAGCAATGCAATAAATTCATTTTTCACATTTTCCAAGTTAAAGAATGCAATTCAGGGAGGAAATGAAGATTGTAGGCTTTCAAATAAACAGGTGCGAATTGTGAGTGAGAAAGGGTACATGTAGCCTTAATTAATAACTCGGTGATAAAGTACACACTGCATAAACATGGAAAGAATATCCTGTGTAGAGGTCTATTCTGTTTTTATTGTTTTGTTTTTATTAGTTGCTGGTGTACACCTCTGACTTCCTCCACTTGATTGTAATATCCTTGACATAGGGAATATCTGATTTAATGTTTCTGTCTGCAGGGCTCAGGATAGTTCTGTGTGCACATAGGCACTGTTAGATATTTAATAAATGTCTGTAGTATTAAAAGAGTATTATATGCTGTTTTCCATGGCACATAGATTCATGGTAGGAACAGCATAGGGAATCTTGAAGATTGTTGCAATATTGTTGTTGTTGTTAAGTATTATTCCATCCCATGGATGGGCTAAAGTGATTAATGAGAAAAGAACCGTGCAGTAAAATTCTTATATTTTTCCTATTAATTATATGAATAAATGAGGGGATTTTATTGATCTATTGGCACAGAAATAAGGTCACATTAGTACTTACGTGATCCAGCTTCAAAGGTGTGTCAAAATGAATATATGTGTAATATAATAAAACAGTAGTTTTATTTTTCCAACTTAAAACAATTTTAAGACCCTGCTTCATATAAGGCATTATGCTAGACATACGCAATATTTTCTCTTGAGAATTTTATTTTCTACTAAGTAGGCTGCTGCAACATGTTCAGTGAAGTTATAATAGACTGACTATAAGATACAGCCAAAGGAGAAGTATAAATAAAGGCTCCAGGAAAAATTGAGATGGGAAGATAATACTTTTGAACAGAGTGGGGCAGTTGTGAAGATCAGGGAAATTTTCAGGAATTAGATGTTACCTAGGCAATTTATGTGCTAAGTTTTAAATTGCCTAAGTATTGTGGAGATTGTCCTTCCAAACTGGTCATAGGATGCAGTATTATGATGTATGGAATGATTAATTTTCAATGTTAACTGGAAATTCCATATTTAATGAGTCTCTCTTACTTTATATAAGGATTTCCAAAGAAGTGAATTGCTACATAAAGTTTTTTTAGATGTTTTAACAACATGACTAACAACCCCCCCTCAGCCCCCTGCCCCATGCCTTTATGATAAAATGCAAATTCTACAGCATATCATTTAAAGCATTTCACAGTCTGGCTCCAGTCAACTTTTACTGACATGTTTCCTTTATATATTTCCATATACATACATACATACATACATACATACATATGTATATATATATATATATATATATGTGTGTGTGTGTATATATATATATCCAAACAGTGCCATTTACAGTTTTATGAACTCAGTATGACATACCTTGCCTTGCTGACTCTGCTTAGGCTCTCCTCCATACATGAGATCCATTTTCTCCTCGTCTTTGCCACTTAAGATGCTTCACTTTCTTTAAGGCTTACCTCCTTTCCTATTTCTCCTAGTTGCTAATGCTCTCCCTCTTCAAATAATATTGTATTTAGGTTATTGATATTATATTTCCTCATTAGAATTTAAGGATTTGAGGGCAGGGCCTATTCTTATTATAACACTAGCATACAGTGCCTTACACAGAATAGACATTTAACAAATACTTATTGGATTAAATTAAAGTAAGAATGTATTTCATATAGTTCTTAAATCAGAAAAAAACAGAGTGAGAAATTATTTTAGTTCTCTTAACCATGCATTTGCTACCCTTCCTACCTCTCTGGCTCTAGGAATCCTTGGTATCTTTAAAGACTCAGCTCACTCACCCCCTTCTACATAATTATCCTTTGCTTGTATTTGTACTGGTCATGTGGGAGAAGGATTTAATTCATTCTCCTTGGCTCTGGAAGACAGAACCAGGATTAATGGGAAGTTATTGGGAGGCACACATACACTCTGTGTGTGCGTGTGTACATGCTTTCTCAACAATAAGAACTATGCATAAATGGAATGCACTGCCTGGAGATTGGGTTCTCAGTCATGGGAGGTTGTCTAGGAAATATGGCCCTTGAGAGAAATTAATCGAATGCTGTGCCATTTGATTAATAATAATTTATTATATTCCCTTCTCTGTCAAAAGGCTAGATTGAGAAGAGGCCCCTCCCTGGCTAGAGAATGTCATAGGCATTCCAGTTCTTCTCTAGGCATTCTTTTCAAGGCATCAGGGAAGGACTCCTCCCAAATGAGAAAGCTGATTTCTATCTAAGGCATAAACAGGTTTCCC
The DNA here is from genome assembly GCF_011100635.1 of Trichosurus vulpecula. Classification (NCBI taxonomy): domain Eukaryota; kingdom Metazoa; phylum Chordata; class Mammalia; order Diprotodontia; family Phalangeridae; genus Trichosurus; species Trichosurus vulpecula. The sequence continues at coordinate 141,923,020 of NC_050574.1, read as the reverse complement.
TTTAGATGAGTCCCCTCCCTGGGAAGAAGAGCTCCTGTCCTTCATTGGAGTTCAGGATGACCCAGATCATGAAGGAGAAACCATGCCAAAAAGAACCTCATTGGGATGCCCAGATTTATTGAGGCTACTGAGTTTCATGATCAAGACATGATCTCATCAGGAGGAACTGGAGACTTTTAGCTCACTTTATCATTAAGCGTTGTAACAACAATAATATTTGCCACTACTGTAGCTGTGTAAAGCCAATAACACCAGCGCACAGGAGGGCTACTAGCACAAGTTCTTTGATTTGATTTTCTAAGGAAAGCAACTTTAAGGGGTTTACAGTCTCACTTTAAGTACACATACATATATCATTCAACTAGTTCAGGGGAAAAAGTCAGCACCCTAAACTTCAGAGAAAACACAAACAGAAATTACAAGCAGAAATTATATAAACAGAGCAAATAACACAATTCAGTAGACAGGGCTTCTAACTGTCTGACCATAGCAATACATACAGTTACCAGAGAGAGTAGCATCAACATCTGGGTTTTCAAAGCCAGGAGGTTCCAATGGCTATCCAGAGTCTCATCTGGTCAAATCACATGACACTCTTCCAATGAGTGAGCCCCAAGTAAAATGCTAACTTCAGAGTATATATACACTTCTTCAGGATCAGAAGGCATTAACAATCATGTGACTCAAACTCATGTGACTTAGGCTTTCTTGTGACTTAAGCAGGTCATCAAAGACTCCCAATTCAAAGACTCTTGATTGAAACAAAGGCAAGACTCAAAGGCACTTGATTGCCTTAGTGCTGAAAAGCATTCCAAAACAAAAGACAACAAAAAGTTCCACTTTACTTGCCACTACAAGTGTCCATCAATTAGGATGGCCTTTTTGTGGTCAGGGGGGAGTCCAATAATGTACTGTCAGGAAGACAGCAAGACACTTAAGATGATACAAGATTCTCTCTCTTTGTCCTTGATTACCAAGGGAAATCATTAACCATAAATTTAATTATTATTGGCCAGACTAGTTAATAAACTGATTGATACCTAGAAATGTACCTCGGGATTTTAACTGTGACAGCTTGGCTACCATGAAAGGAAGCTACCACCTCCTTATTCTGTTAATTAGAATGCATTTTATTGGTAAGTTGCAACTCATAGAAAAAACTGAGAACAGATACAGTCCATATATTATTGTTACATGGAGAAGATCTGTTGGGAAGTGGGAGAAAGTCAATCCACAGCCAGAGTTCCTAACGGAAAACTCCCATCGTGGACAAATTTTTCTGCTTGGGACCAATAAAGTGGAGGAGTTTCTGATAAAGATCTGGGGTGCACAGTTCTAATCCCTTCATAGTTGCCAAGCTATCATGAATAAATTCTGAGAGACAAAGTTTCTAGGTATTAATAATCAACTTATTGAGTATTGGCTAGCATAGTTAATAAATTGATTATTAATAACTTGAAACTTTGTCTCTTGGGGTTTCATTTGTGATAACTGTAAGTACAACCTGAGGTACATTGATGCCTTCTGTAGGGATTAATATAACTTCAGATATCTGTTGCAATTCTGCAGTTTTATAAATCCATTAAAACCAAACAATGATTGTACATTGATGATACACGATAGAGTTTATGCTCTAATTTACTATAATTTTTTGGTGGTAGTAAATATATAAAGTTACTTTCTTTACCATCAGAGGGAATCTATTTTATCTGGTTATAACAAGGTTTAATAATAACATACTATTTTAAAGAAAGGGCACCTAAGATATCATCTAATCTGATCCCCTTTTATTACAAATAAAAGGCCTATTTGCTTGGGCAAGTAAATTAATTGAAGTTTTTGTGCATTTTCAAATATTACAAGGATCTTTCATTCTAAATTAAATATAGAAAAAGATAACTTCTTATCTTAATTTTACTATTAGTAGTTTTTTCTTATATTTTTAGTATTAAATAGAAGAGTTCAATACCATTAAATGGTATTAAAATGCAACATTTGAATATCCAATACTGCTGTGTTTTCCTGCAATATCATGCTAGAATTGACTCAAGAAAAAGGGTAAACAGTCATTTGTTTAGAGGTTTAATATAATTATAACACCAATTTTATACCACATTAACAATTTTACATTCATTGTAATGGACAAATAAATAATGGCTCCTAATGTTTTGTGGAATCATGAAAAGTAATTCAAATTTTATTAATAGAGAAAGTAAAATAATGAAATCTTATTAATGCCATAGATAATTTATGTCAGTGATTTTGTTGTTGTTTTGCAATTTACTGCATCTCAATGTTTTGGGTTTTGTTTTATTTTTTTACCCATCAAAGTGATAAAAAGAATTTTTTAGAAATTGAACAAATAACTATTACCCCTTATTTCCACACAGATGTATTTTATACACATGAGTCACCTACTAAGAGAGAAGTCTGTGGCTTTGGTCTAACTTAGATATAGTCAGAAGCTCTTCTAATTCTCTTCTCCATTCATTGAGATCTGGCTTTGGTCTGTTGCCCTAGTAACGTGGGACAGCTTTGCTATGAAACTCAAGGGAAGATTTTGAACAAATTAATGTAAAAAAAAATCTTGACCTCATATAACCTTCAGTAGTAAAGGCTAAAACACACACACACACACGCACGCATGCACGCATGCATGCACGCACATGCAGAGAGAGAGATTGAGAGAGAGAGAGAGAGAGAGAGAGAGAGAGAAACTTTTTTTCATATTCTATCAGAGAGAGTCATAGAACAAATGTCGACAGGCAACTTACAAAATAGGACACAGCACTGCATGAATATGATATCCTACCCTTCACATTTGATGATGATCCTACGGAGGGTAATTACTATCTGTGTGCAGGTGTGGCTAAAAAGACTGATTTATGAACAACAGTCCTTTTCACACGGCATATGTGATGACTATTCTTTGGTTTGCAGCTGCAACTGCTATTTGCAGAACATCTCTTTTTGTGAGTCTGCCACTTGGATTTGAAGTCAGCCCAAAGCCTTTTGCAGCAGAAGAGCTATCTCAGGCTTGTTTGCTGTGTGGCAGGCTAGGCTAGCTGTTTCGGCTATCTCCACTTTCTACAACTATAATATTATATTTGAAACTGTCTATCTATAAAAGCCTCCCTAAACATTTTAAATTCTTTCCCGCTTATACTTGGGTAAGCCTTACATCCATCACATGAAACAATAGACCAAACTATGGTACAATGTATATTATTTCAATTATGCTCAGTTACACCAATTAAAGGATTTTACACTGGCTGCTTGTTTCAGTTTTGTCATTTAATTCTAAGGAAAGCTTGCAAATGACATTTGTAGATCTAAGCAAGAATAGAGATATAGTATCATTGTGGTAGGGTTGTGCCACACAAGCCATTTTGAGTGTTTCTACTTGTTATATTTGGTCTGGAAATAGATGTAACAGCCTATCTCTCAGCTTTCCAAAAGACTTTCACTTTGTGGTTTTGTCAGTGTTTTGTGGAGCTTGATAGAATGGACTTTGGACACTTCACACTGCTCAGATAATTTACTTTGATGCTACAATGCTGTGTAATCAATGTCGGTCCTCTTTCCACTGATGCAGATTGTAAACACTACTGTCTTATCGCCCTGAGCTGCTCCTGCCCATCAATTTCCCCAGATACACCAGGCATGCTGTGAGATCCTTCTTCTGAATCTTTTGGTGTAATGTAGATACCAATTGAGCACAGAGCCTGTCTATCTGTTTATCCTTCACTCTCACTAGATGACCAATATGCTTCATTTTCTGGTCATGTATTTCTAATGATATACTTTACACCCTTTCTGACTACCATAGGCTCTTTGAAATCAGAAAAAATTCATAAAACAAGATTCTATACCTACCCTTCTGAGATAATATCTTCAGAACTTCTTGCAAGTGGTTTTATTCTTCAGGGACTTCATTGTTCTTGTTATTGTTCAGTCATTTTAATCACGCCTGACTCTTTGTGACCCTATTTGGGGTTTTCTTGGCAACGATACTGGAGTAGTTTGCCATTTCCTTCTCCAGCTTATTTTACAGATGAAAAAACTGAGGCAAACTGAGGTAAGTGACTTGCCCAGGGTCACAGGGCTTCCAAGTATCTGAGGCTGGCTTTGAACTCAGGTCCTCCTGACTCCAGGCCTAGAGCTCTATCCATTGTACCATCTAGCTGCCCCTGGGGTGACTTCAAGGGATTTCAAAGCTGAGTAATTCATTTGGTTTGGATTCGATTCTACCTTATCTTCTATTAGTAGCAGACATGTGAAGAGTATGGAATAAGTCAGGCAATTTTCAGCTCAGGAATTGTAGTCATGGATAGTAACAAACATGCTTGAGGTTCAATTGCTACACAATGTGCTATGTTTTCTTGGTAGGTGAATATATGACTTTTATGGTGATGAGTTAAGGTTAGGGAGGATTATTAAACTGAAGCAATTGAACTGAATTGATAGTTACAATCTATGCATTTAAAGTTTTTTCCTCTACGTCTAAGTGTCATTGACAATTTGCTTGGCGAGTACTGGCAGAGTTGCAGTGAGTCTTTCCATTCATTTGGATGCCATTTATTTTGCCTCTTTCACGTTTTTCCATATGGGAGGTGTGTCTGGTAGCCATAGAAGTCTCATATTCCAGTTACGTTTGTAAGATAGATTTTATAGAAGTTTATTGTACTGGAAAGAGCACTAAAATTGAGTGAAAAAACCTCAGTTTTAGTCTTAGTTTTGTCATTTACCTGTTCTATGACCTCAAGCAAGATATTTACGCTCTCTGAGCCTCAAAGCTCTCTGAGCAGTCAGCTCTGGGTGCTAGCTCATGGAGTTGTTTTGACCATCAATGTGTGAAAGCACTCAGAAAATCATAAAGTGCTATATGAATATATGGCATTATTATTAAAGGGTAGGGGTCAATGAGAGTTCTAGACATGTTGTCTCAAAGCGAGCTAGGGAATTATGATATGAATCAGCTTGGTATAATTGGAAAGAGCATTCAGCTTGGAATCAGAGAACCTTGGTTTGAATCTCAGCTCAGCTACTTGCCTGTGTGCCCTTGAGCAAGTCACTTAACCTCTCTAGGTCCTAGTTCCTCATCTGTAAAATGAGGAGTTGGACTTGGATACCTCTCAGATCCCTTAAAAATCTAAGTATTGGATTTGATGAATCTTATTACAAATCTAATGCCTAGTACACTCAGTGTATAATGAATAGAATGCTGACCTGTACTTAGGAGGATCTGAGTTCAAATCTTGCCTTAGATTTTCTATGTGACTTGTTTATGACCCTGGGAAAATCACTTAACCTCTGGTTTCCTCATCTATAAGATGAAGATAGTAACAGGACCTACCTTTCAGGGTTGTTGTGAAGATAAAAAAATTATATTTGTAAAGAATGTAGCATAATGCCTGGCAAATAGTAAGTGCTATATAAATGTTAGTTATTTTTATTAATATTCTTAAGTGGGAAGACTTCTCTATAACAAAGCGTATCCAGTGGTAATATCACTTAGCTGTTTGTCAGGAAGTCTGGAATTATTTAGTATTTTATTGTAAGTTTCATACCCAGATGGACTACAAATTATATGAATGTTACTATGATACACCTAAGTTTAGGATATTGATTCATCAGGTCTAAGTCAATTTATAGCAATCATAAATGTAATTAGTTTGTGACAGCTTTGGTTGTTTTTCACTAGCCTTTACTACCTGAATAAGACATAGAGTGATGAAATATGTGGCCACATAAATTACCTAAATAACACTCCTTGTATTCATAAAGAAAAATAATAAAGAAAAATAAAATAATAATATTAATTATTTTAATGAAATGTTATTCATATATTTGGTTTTACCCCACCTTCAGTTCCAAATACACATATCTCTTCCTAACCCAGGGAACTATCTCTTATAAGAACATGAAGGAAGGAAGGAGGGAAGGAAGGAGGGAAGGAGAGAAGGAAAGAAGGAAGGAAGGAAGGAAGGGAAGGAAGAAGGAAGGAAGGAAGGGAAGGAAGAAAGAAAGAAAGAAAGAGAGAAGAAAGAAAGAAAGAAGGAAGGAAGGAAGGAAGGAAGGAAGGAAGAAAGGAAGGAAGGAAGAAATAAAGGAAGGAAGAAAGAAAGAAGGAAAGAAAGAAAGGAAGGAAGAAAGAAAGAAAGAAAGAAAGAGGAAGGAAGAGAAAGAAAGGAGGAAAGAAGGAGAAAGGAAGAAAGGAAGAGAGAAAACAAAAAAGAAATAGTGTATCAAAACTAACACATCTACTAAATGTGACTGTACATGTAGTGTTCCATATTCATATTCCTCTAGCTATAAGGATAGAAGGTCTATTTTCTCTTCTTTTCTCAAGCTTGATCATGAAAAAAGAATTCTTAATCCAAAGTTCCATTTTCATAGTTGGACATGGCATACTAGACTCACAATATTGTTAGACTCAAAACAATGTATGTTTTTATTAGCCTACAATAATAAAATAAGAAATATAAAAGTATTTTTAAAAGTTTAGTTAAAAAGCTTATTTCATTCATAATTATTCCAATTTTCTGACTGCTTTGTTGCTGTCAAAAACTTGCATTTTTTCATATTTGATAATTCACATATAAGATTGATCCCACAATCAATTGTAACTAATTGCTAAAATGAAATGTTAATAATTAAAGGTTCTGTTTTTAATTTCAAGAATCAATCTTTTAGTAATAAATAGACTGAAACTTCTCTATGCCATGATAAATGTTGTTCATCACTTGCTATAGCAGAAATGCTATCTGCCTTTGGCTAACATGAGCCTCTAACTCAGAACATAGCCAGCTTATTCCTGATACAATAGGTATATAGTCTGTCTGTGGGCCTGTCTATCCTTAAAGCCTTTCTCAATTGGCAGAACATTCCAGTGCTAGTTATACTAGCATCAACTTAGAGAACCTTGGATATCCCAATATTATGACAGTATCAAATTAGAAATTTATTTTTGTGGGGTGGTTATTTTGTATTAATGTTTAATAGCAGTTAAAATTAGCATTCTTTGAATCAAATGAACTTAAGGAAGCATATTAAAAATAAAGGTTCTAATTCTATTGTTTGACAGATTTTCAAATTCCTTCTCCCATATCCTCTCTGCATGAAAAGTTTGTAGATGTTTTGTGTGTGTTCAGGGGTTAGATCACTTCAGCTTTAAATCCTAGAATAGCACATAAAAGTACTGAAAACAGTATGTCAAACCTGATTTCATTTCTCCAAGCAATCATAAATGATTATCAATGAATGTTAATTAAGGAAGTTTGAAAATGCATTACATATTCATTATTCATGATCATTCAGTAATACAGGAACTAGTGTCCTTGATAAATTTAAGTCACCTGTCCCATATGAACTACATCATTGGTTCCTAGAGAACTAGAAGATGTGATTGATGAGCTAGTATTAGTGCTATTTGAAAGATCAAAGGAAAAGGGAGAGATACAAGATTGGAGAAGGGCAAATGTTGTTCTACTTTTCTAAAAGAGAAACACAGCAGAGCCGGCAAAGTACAGGCTTGTGAGCTTGACTTTGATTTCTGTGAAAATTCCACAATAACCTATTGGTGAACATCTAGAAAAGGAAATGCTTATTATAAAGCACCAGCATGACTCAAAAATAGGTCATGGCAGATTAACCTCATTTCCATTTTTTTACAGCAATACTAAACAAGCTGATAAAGGGAGTATTTTGAACAATTTCTACCTGAATTTCAGTGAAGCTTTTGTTAAAGCATTCCATACCTCGATGAAATCAAAGAAAGAGGACAAGGTCTTGTAAAGTACAAAAATATTTGTAGCAGCTCTTTTTGTGTTGGAAAAGAACTGTAAACTGAGGAGCTGCTCATGAATTGCAGAATGGCTAAAGAAATTATGATGTGTGAATATAATTGAATATTGTGCTGTAAGAAATGATGAAAGGAATGGTTTCAGAGAAACCTGGGAAGATGTGTATGAACTGATGATGCATAGAAAAGTTAGGAGAACAATTTATAATATAGCCCCAACATTGCAAAAAATAAACAATTTTGAAAACTTAAGATCTCTGACCAACACAATAATTAGCCATGATTTCAGAAGTCCACTGATAAAGGATGCTCCCCACCTCTTGACAAAGAAGAGACAGTCTAATATTTAAAATGAGATAAACACTTTTGGACATGAACACTTCAGAAATTTGCTTTGTTTAACTATAGTTATTTGTTACAAGTCTTTTTTATTGGAAGGATTGGTAGGGATGTGAGGAAGAAAAATTAACATGTATTAATTTTTGAGAATGTCATTAAAAATGAAGTGTCCCATACTATTCTTGTGGAGAATGTGATACTATGTGGATAAAAAGATAATATGAGTTGGATTCATAAGTGATTGGATATCTGAACTCAAACAGTACTTGTGAATGATTCAGTGTCAGTGGTATGAAATCTTTAGGGGAGTACCCCTATGCTAATCTTTGCTTGACCCTGCTCTGTTTAATATTTTTTTATAAATGACTTAGACAAAGTCACAAATTCTATGAACAAATTTTCAAAGAACACAAAACTGGGAAGGATAGGAAACAACATATTGTGACAGAGTCAGAATCTAAAAAGATTTAGATGGGCTAGAGTAGAGGTGTCAGACATGCTGCCTGCAGACTACATGAGACTCACAACATTCCCAGGTGTAGTTTGAACCAGATTAAAATATAATTGGTAGGTGCTTGACAAAATAAATAAAACTTTAATGAAACATAGATAATATCATGTTTTTAAACTAAATCAATGTATGACCTGGCTGTAAGGACAGGGATCTTTAAGTACATATTAGTGGACCCTGTTTTTATTTGAGTTTGGCACCATTGGGCTAAAGTATTGTAGTGAATCTAATAAGGTGAAATTAAATAGGGATAAATATAAAAAATCTTGGTACACTTGGTAACAAAGAAAAAACCAATATCATAATTGGAAGACTAAGAAGGTATGTTTAGTTACTAATAATTCTGAAAAAGATCTGGAGGTTCTAGTGTACTGCTATCTCAATATGACTCAGAAGGGTGATATGGTAATCAAAAGATTAAATTCAATTTGCTGCATTAATAAGGTCATAGCTTCCAGGAATAAGGTGATTCTAATCCTAATGTACTTTGCCTGCATAAAAGCTCACTTGGAGTACTAATTAAGTTTAAGAAGGTAAACCACAAAATTCTAGAGGAGGATAAGCAAAATTAGATGGGACCCTGATTCCATGAAATGTGAAGATGTTCAAGAAATTGGGCATATTTAGTCTGGAGAAAAGCTATTGTAGCTGTCTTCATGTATATGAAGGCTGTCATGTAGATGAGGGTTCGGACTTCTGTTTGCTACCAGAGGGAAGAACCAGGAACAGTGGGTAAAAGGTGCAGAGGCAAATTTAGGTTCAATATCAGGGGTGGCGAGAGATTTCTAACAATTAAAGCTGTCTATAAGTGAAATGGGTTGTTTTAAGAATGGTGAATTCTGGGGCGGAGGCAAGATGGCAGCTTGAAAACGGGGATTCACTTGAGCTGTCCTCCAAATCCCTCCAAACACCTATAAAAATGACTGTAAACAAATTCTAGAGCTACAGAACCCATAAAATGACAGAGTGAAATAACTCTCCAGCCCAAGATGGCCTGGATGGTCACTGGGAAGGGTCTGTCACACCGTGCTGGGAGCAGAGTGCATCCCAGCTAGGGCTGTACTGGAAGACAATAGACTAGAGTAGACCAGGTGAAGCAGGCCTCAGAGCCCTGAATCACTGAGCTGTGGTAGTTTCCAGACTTCTCAACCCACAAATGCCAAAGACAACTTAGCAGGTCAGTGGGAAAACTGTTGCACGTGGATGAGAGAAGGGAGTGGTCTAGCCCCAGCCCTGGGGTGGTGGAGGTGGCTGCTGCTGTGGCTGCAGCTGCACTGGCTGCTTCCAGAGCTCCAGGCCCACAGAGAGTGGGGGGAATCAGGTGGCAGATCAGAGCCAGAGTACAGGGATCTCTGTCCTGGTGCTGAGGCGGGGTTCTCTTGCATTGCCCTGCTTGAATCTCGGTCACAGTCCTGCTTGGTGGTCTTTGGGGGAGGAGGAGTGCTGGTGTGGCAGTTTGTGGATGTGGAGAGGGAGTCATCCTGGTAGTTACAGGGCAGAAAGGAGTGCTTGCACTCACAGACCAGAGCACAAGCCAGGAGAGGAGTATCATACCCCAGAATAGAAGAAGCTCTGAAAACAACAGCACAAAACCCCTGAAACTTGGGACAAAGCACTCTCCACTCTGGAAGCAGGCATAACTTAACAAAGAGCATAAAAGTGAAGTAATTGGCTGGGAAAATGACCAGGCAGTGTAAAAGGACTCAGAATATAGAATCTTTCTTTGGTGACAAAGAAGATCAAAACATACAGCCAGAAGAAGTCAACAAAGTCAAAGAGCCTACATCAAAATCCTCCAGGAAAAATATGAATTGTTCTCAGACCATGAAAGAGCTCAAACAGGATTTGGAAAATCAAGTAAGAGAAGTAGAGGAAAAATTGGGAAGAGAAATGAGAGTGATGCAAGAAAATCATGAAAAATGAGAACAACTTCCTAAAGGAGACCCAAAAAATACTGAAAAAAATAACACCTTAAAAATAGACTAACCCAAATGGCAAAAGAGCTCCAAAAAGCCAATGAAGGGAAGAATGCCTTAAAAGGCAGAATTAGCCAAATGGATAAGGAGGTCCAAAAGACTACCAAAGAAAATATTGCCTTCAAAATTAGAATGGAGCAAGTGGAAGCTACTGACTTTATGAGAAATCAAATTATAAAATGGAACCAAAGGAATGAAAAAATGGAAGACAATGTGAAATATCTCATTGGAAAAACCACTGACCTGGAGAATAGAGCCAGGAGAGAAAATTTAAAAATTATTGGACTAGTGGAAAGCCATTATCAAAAAAAGGGCCTAGACATCATCTTTCAAGAAATTATCAAGGAAAACTGCCCTGATATTCTAGAGCCAGAGGGTAAAATAGAAATTGAATGAATCCGCTGATAGCCTCTGGAAAAAGATCCCAAAAAGAAAACTCCTAGGAATATTGTAGCCAAATTCTGGAGTTCCCAGGTCAAGGAGAAAATATTGCAAGCAGCCAGAAAGAAACAATTTGAGTATTGTGGAATACTCAAATGACGCAAGATAACACAAGATCTAGCAGCTTCTACCTTAAGGGATGAAAGGGCTTGGAATATGATATTCTGGACGTCAAAGGAGCTAGGATTAAAAACCATGAATTACCTACCCAGTAAAACTGACTATAATACTTCATGGCAAACCATGGATTTTCCATAAAATGGAGGACTTTCAAGAATTCTTGAAAAAGAAAAGACCAGAGCTGAATAGAAAATTTGACTTTCAAATACAAGAATCAAGAGAAGCATGAAAAGTTAAACTGTGAAGAGAAATCATAAGGGTCTTACTAAAGATGAACTGTTTTGTTTACATTCCTACATGGAAAGATGATATTTGTAACTTATGAGACCTTTCTCAGTATTAAGGTAGTTGAAGGGAATATACATATATATTGACAGAAGGCACATGGTAAGTTGAATATGAAGGGAAGATATCTAAGGAAATAAAATTAATAGGTGAGAGAGGAATATAATGGGAGAAGGAGAAAGGGAGAGATAGAATGAGGTAAATTATCTAACATGAAAGTGGCAAGAAAAAAAACATTTATAAGGGAAGGGAAAAGGGGTAGGTAAAAGAGAATAAGTGAATCTTGCTCTTGTTGGATTTGGCTAAAGGAAGGAATAACATACACATTTGGGTATCATACCCTACAGGAAAGTGGAAGGGAACAGGATAAAGGGGAGCAGGATGATAGAAAGGAGGGCAGATTGGGGGAGGAGGTAGTCAAAAGCAAACACTTTTGAAAAGGGAGAGGGTCAAGGGAGAAAACTGAATAAAGTGGGACAGGATAGGATGGAGGGAAATATAGTTAGTCTTTTACAACATGACTATTATGGAAGTGTTTTGCATAATGATACATGTATGACCTTTATTGAATTGCTTTCCTTCTCAAGGAAGGTGGGTGTGGATGGAAGAAGGGAGAGAATTTGGAACTCAAAGTTTTAAAAACAAATGTTAAAAAATTGTTTTTATATGGAACTGGTAAATAAGATATACAGGCAATGTGGTATAGAAATCTATCTTGCGGTGGTGGAGTCAAGATGGTCACATGAAAACAGCATCTCACAGGAGCTCTCTCACAAATTCTGTCAGATGCCTCTAAAAAAGTGAACCTGAGCAGATTTGAGAGAGTTAGAAACCACTAATAGAGTGAGTGTGGCAAATTTCCAAGCCAGGAGAGCCAGTAGGGTGGACAGGATGGATCTGTAGGCTGGGAGAGTGCCCGGCATATGGAACTGCACCAGACAACACAAAAGCTGAAGCAGCTGCAGAACTCAGTCATCCATCCAGGCTGAGAGAACGTTGGATGCATGAAACTGGTGGTGATCCCCACACTTCCCAGTGCAGGACTGGAGCCTGTTGGAGCTACAGGAGGAAGCAGCGCAGTACCTGAGGCCACGAGAACAACTATTCCTGAGACTTGCAGCCAATAGTCTAAAGGTTTTAAAGTTGCCTTCTTCAGCTTCCAGGAACCACAGGTGGCCTAGCCATACCAGATATTAAACTATAGCATAAAGCAGCAGTCATCAAAACTACTTTAGAAAATTTAGAACTCAAAAACTTGTTGAACTGAGTGTTGTAAACTAAAAATTAAAAAAAAAACTTTAAAAAAAGGAAAAAAAAGAAATCTATCTTGCCTTACAAGGAAGTAAGGAGAAAAGGGATGGGGGATAGAGTGGCGTGATAGGAGAGAGGGCAGACTGGGGAAAGGGGCAATCAGAATCCATGACATTTTGGGGTGGGGAGAAGGGTAGAGATGGGTAGAAAATTTGTAACTCAAAATCTTGTGGAAATGAACATTGAAAACTAAAAATAAATTTTAAAAAAGAGTGGCGAGTGCCTCCTTTTTGGAAGTCTTCAAGCAGAGCCTGGACAACCTATTGCTTGGTATTGTAGTGAGGATTCCTTTCATATACGCATTGAACTAGGTGGTCACTGATGTTCTTTCCAACTCTTAAATCCTGTGATTCTCTTTGAGTCAGTAGTGAATTTGAATTTAGGATACTGTGAATTCAGTATACAATTCCTAAAGCATTTATTCCTGTGATAAAATAGCTACTACTCATTCATTCATTCATTCATTCATTCATTCACTAGATATTTTTGTCTACTATATGCTAAACTGGGCAACTATGTGGCATGGTGGATAGAGTGCTGGGCCTAGAGTTGGGATCACTCATCTTCCTGAGTTTAAAACTGGCCTAGACACTTACTAGTTGTGTGATCCTGGGCAAGTCACTTAATCCTGTTTGCCTCAGTTTCCTTATCTGTAAAATTAGTTGTAGAAGGAAATGGCAAACCACTTCAATATCTTTGTCAAAACAAACCCAACAACCCAAAGGGGTTCACAAAGAGTTGAATACAGCTGAAAAAATGACTGAATAAAATATGTTAAGCACTCCTTATCCTCATACAGCTAATAGATTTATATGAAAATAACAGTAATATTTAATAACTATCCTTTCTAATACATAGTCCAGTACTATATTCCTCAAAAGCTAAAATTGCTTTGTTAATAATGGTTAATTTGAATCTCTTCTAACACCACTGAAAAGGCATAAATTTATTAAAATTGAAATATTTGGTCATAATTTACCTTTCCATAGACTTTGTTTTGATAATTAGAGAAATAAAATTGTTCCCAAAGGTAAGTTCTTTTCCTATTTTTAGTCTCACATTACTAAGCATACTAATGTCAGTTCCACTATGTGTCCATCCTTATGTGAAGAACTAGGCCAATTTTCATGGTTCTGTGAACTCTGATCTGTTAGAGAGGGAAAAAAAGGACAGATGTGCTGTCCCCTAGCTATGTGATGGGAATCTTTGTAATGCTGGAAACTAGATATGAAGAAAGAGATGGCTTAAATTATATCTCAAAATAGCACCCAATTTTTGAAAATCTTAAGACATTATATAAATAATTTTATCCACCTGTATAATAGCCTTCAGAACATTAGATGTAAAAGAATATCATGATAGTAACCTAACCTGTCCCAAAACCATTTCTTTTTCAACTCCTTCAAAAAAAGAATTGTTTTAACAATCCAGCTAGCAGCTTCTGTGGGGGCGTAAGATCCACCCACAGCCAGCACCCAGGAGGCTGCCGGCACGCTGGGAAAGCACAGGTTCTTTTGATTCACTTAACTAAGGAGAGCAAGGTGAAGGGATTGACAAGCTTTCTTTAATCCAGCATTCAGTTAGTTCAGGGGAGCATACAGACAAGCATCAACAGACAGACCAAATACAGATTCATTCACTTACTTCAGGGGAAAAAGCCAGCACCCTGAAGTTCAGAACATTCATTTAGTTCGGGGGAAAAATCCAGCATCCCGAACTTCAGAACGAAATACAAACAAATTACAAATATCAACAGACAGACCCAATACAATTCATAGTTACCAACATCTAGGTTTAGCCCAAGGGCTGTCCCAGAGTCACGCTCGCCACCGCTGCCGCGCCAACCGGAAAAGGGATCTTCAAGCTGTCTTCTCCTCTCTTATAGAGTTTTTGACATCATCAAGCGCCACCTCAATGACCAGGGCTGATTGGTTCTTGAGTTGGTCCCTCCCCTCAGTCAGCCCCATGAATCATCACACAGGAAGTTCTCTGCTCCCAGGCATGGGTCTCTGGGCTTTCTGACCCGGAAGAGGTTACACAGGAAGTTCTCTGCTCCCAGGCATGGGTCTCTGGGCTTCCTGCCCTGGAAGAGAAGCAGCAGACCCAGCACCCAGCAAGGCCCAATGACATAAACTGAGTCACTCAAAGAAAACAAAAGCCACTCTGGCCACAAGAACATAAAAATGAGATAGTGATCTATTAGTAATTTGAAATTTATCATTTTTTCTCTATTACACAGTAAAAAAAAAACTTCATCAGATTTAGGGGTGTTTAAAGTATGTCAGAGAACTCTTTCTCCTCCAACCCTTGCCCCAAGAAAAAGCTCCATTGAAACTGTCATCAGCTGTGTCCTCTGACTAGGAGACTCAGTAGTTAGGAATTCAACATTACTTCCCATACCAAATATATATAGAGACGGCAATCATTTTTTAAATTGCTTAATATTTCTTCAGCACATACTTTAAGTAATATGCTATGCATTATAGAAAATATAGAGGAAACAAAATAAAATGACTGACAAGGAAATACCTTTATTTTCTTAAATAACCTTCCTTATGTTTTAGTTATTTCTCCCTTGATATTTAGTTCTTTCTTGATTTTTTCTAGTTTATTTGTATATTTATTATGATATGATCTGTGAAATTAAATGACACAGTTGGTAAGAGAAAGAATTATTAATCTTATAGTGGTAGTATTGTGAGGAACCAATGAAATAACCTATGTAAAGCCCTTTGAATACTACAGAGTACAATACAAAAGTGAGTGGTGATGATTACTATACATATACAATCCTAAAATATGTGTTCAATTGTAGACATGTCAAATTACAGATAGTATTTATGTGTTCTTATGTATGTCCTCGACCTTAGTCATTCTGTGATTTAGGATAATCTGTGGAGTTATTTTGAATTATTTGGTGACTACGAATTTTGTTCTTGTTCTAGTATAATTCTAGAAAATCTGTACTCCTAAAATAAAACTATTTTCAAATCTTATTTAAATTGTCTTTAATTTCATTTTTTAAAATCTTTGAAAAATGCCCAAATTTAATGCTTTATCGTGGTGTGGAGGGGATCCTGGTCTCTAAGAGTGTGCCATAAGATATATACATATAGATATGAATATATGTACATATATGTGTAGATATCTATATTTATCTATATACATGGTATATGTAATATGTATATATGTATATATATATACATGTGTATATATACATATATGTATATACACATGTGTGTATGTATATATGTTCTCTGTACAAGACAAAGAACTGAAAGGTTTACCTCCTCCTTGGCATGGTTTCTGGAGATTGAGGGCAGCAAGTGACTGGAATGAAAAGGCATTATCCCAGGGCTGAAGTTGAAAGTATCAATGACCTTGCAATGAAATTCATGTAATGACAAAAATATTGTAATTTTTCAGTCTTGAAAAATATTTCTGTTGATTTATAGTGTAGATTATTGGATATGTTACTGATATTTTAGAATTCTTTGTACAAGGTAAGAAGCTATCTTTAGAACAAAATGTTATATGTTTGAAATGTTTGAAAATATACATTTACTTATCAAAAACATGCCACAGTAAAATCAGAGCCAAATATTCCTTTCTAAAATAATAATAGGATATTTAAGATAATTGTACAAAGCTAATTGAGCCAATGTTGAGATACTGATAAAATAAAACCAAAAGAAAGAGTTAATGTGAAAGGTTTGCCTGCACATCTATGAATAGCTTAGAGTATATAGACCATTATTTCACCAAGTTTTCTTTCTCATTTGGAAAGGTAGGTTTTTTTATCATCTTGAATACAAAATGAAACTCTGTTGCGTGTTACACTCTTAGTTTTCTGTTTTTATTTTGCTAAATAGGCCCTCAAGACTTTGCCTTTTCCTTTGATACACAAACAAATCCAGCTATTTGAGAAAAAAAATGGAAAATGTCATACATGACATTTTCACCAACTGTAGGCAGAATTCAGTATTTGGAATAATTGTAATATAGCTACCTAAATCACTCTGTTCCTTCATAGTTTAGAATCTATGAAGCTGAACTTGAGGGATCTGTGGAAATTAAAATTTGGTATTGCAATTTTTATCATCAATACTACATAGTGTAATAACAAAAATAAATGTAAAATGGTAACATTTAGGAAAGAGTGTTGATCATTTTATATATCAATTACCTTCATATAGTTGTATTATTATATAGTATAATTTTACATGATAATAAAATAAACATATTTAAATGAGAAAGCATTGAGACAAGATAATTCCATTGCTTATTATATATCTTATAAAAAGGAGTCATAGTTCAGCACTTAATCAATTAACAAACATTTTTAAGTACTTGATACATTCCAGAAACAGATGTTAGGCAAAAATATTCCAAACTCTCTATTAGTACAAAGATAAAAATTAAACAGCTCCTCAAGGACTTTACATTCTATAATGTAGAGAGCACAACATATACACATATAAGTATGTAAAACAAATGTATATAAAATGTATAAGATGAACATGAAGTAATTTAGCAAGGAGGCATTAGCAGCTGGGGTACCAGGGAAGAACTCATATAGGAGAAAGCATTTGAGATGAGCGTAGAGGGAAATTAAGGATCTACGACATCAAGGTAAGGATGATGTCTATTTCAGGTATGGGAGCAAACTATGAAAAGAAAAAAAGAGGGGTATAGGAGGAACAGCAAGAAGACTAAGGCAGTAGATGGCAGCTGGAAAGCAGGGACTTGCTTGAGCTCCCCCACCAAGTCCCTCCAAAAATGTATTAAAATAGCTCTGAACAAATTCTAGAACTGTGGAACCCACAGAATAGCAGAGGAAAGCAGGGCTCCAGCCCAGGACAGCCTGGATGGTCGCTGGGTAAGGTCTATTGCACGGAGTTGGGAGCAGAGCAAAGCAGAGGCCAGCGTGGGCTGTGCCTGGACCAACCAGACCGGGAGCTGGGCGGAACAGGCCCTAGTGCCCTGAATCAGTGAGCTGTGGGAGTTACCAGACTTCTCAACACACAAACGCCAAAGACAACAGAGCAGGTTAGTGGGAAAAGCTGCGGGGACAGAGTGAAAGGTGTTTGCGGGTTGGCCACCACCCCAGGGACAGCGGAGGCGGTGCAGCTCTGGGGACAGAACTACAGCTGCAGTTGATTCTGGCCTCAGGCCCACCTGGTGGGAGGAATTAAGTGACAGATCAGAGCAGGAGTACAGAGCCTGTTTAAGATCTGAGTCACAGTCTGGGTTGGCGGTTCTTAGGGGAGTAGGAGCACTGGTGTGGCAGAGCTAGCTGTGCAGAAATAGCTGTGAAAACAACAGTGCAACCCCTCAAGCTTGGAACAAAGTACTCTACACTCTACAAGCAGTCATACCCCGACAAAAAACTCAAGGGTCAAGTAGTTGGCTTGGAACATGGCCAGGCAGTGGAAATGCTCTCAGATTCAGACTCAGACTTTGGAATCTTTCTTTGGTGACAAAGAAGACCAAAACATACAGCCAGACGAAGTCAACAAAGTCAAAGAGCCTACATCAAGAGCCTCCAAGAAAAACATGAACTAGTCTCAGGCCATGGAAGAGCTCAAAAAGGATTTGGAAAAGCAAATTAGAGAAATAGAGGAAAAATTGGAAGAGAAATGAGAGTGATACGAGAAAACCATGAAAAACAAGTCAATGACTTTCTAAAGGAGATCTAAAAAAATACTGAAGAAAATAACATTTTAAAAAATAGACTAACTCAAATGGCAAAAGAGCTCCAAAAAGCCAATGAAGAGAAGAATGCCTTGAAAGGCAGAATTAGCCAAATGGAAAAGGAGGTCCAAAAGACCACTGAAGAAAATACCCTAAAAATTAGGCTGGAGAAAGTGGAAGCTAGTGACTTTATGAGAAATCAAGATATTATAAAACAGAACCAAAGGAATGAAAAAATGGAAGACAATGTCAGATAACTCGTTGGAAAAACCGCTGACCTGGAAAATAGATCCAGGAGAGATAATTTAAAAATTATTGGACTACCTGGAAGCCATGATCAAAAAAAGAGCCTAGATATCATCTTTCAAGAAATTATCAAGGAGAACTGCCCTGATATTCTAGAGCCAGAGGGTAAAATAGAAATTGAAAGAATCCAATGATCGCCTCCTCAAAAAGATCCCAAAAAGCAAACTCCTAGAAATATTGTCGCCAAATTCCAGAGCTCCCAGATCAAGGAGAAAATACTGCAAGCAGCCAGAAAGAAACAATTTGAATATTGTGGAAACACAATCAGGATAATACAAGATCTAGCAGTTTCTACATTAAGGGATCGAAGGGCTTGGAATGATATTCTGGAGATCAATGGAGCTAGGATTAAAACCAAGAATCACCTACCCAGCAAACCTGAGTATCATGCTCCAAGGTAAAATATGGATTTTCAATAAAATAGAGGACTTTCAAGCTTTCTCAGTGAAAAGACCAGAGCTGAATAGAAAATTTGACTTTCAAACACAAGAATCAAGAGAAACATGAAAAGGTAATCAAGAAAGATAAATCATAAGGGACTTACTAAAGTGGAACTGTTTTGTTTACGTTCCTACATGGAAAGATAATGTGTATAATTCATGAGACCTCAGTATTAGGGTAGCTGAAGGGGAATATACATACACATATACATACATACATGTGTGTGTGTGTGTGTGTGTGTGTGTATATATATATATATATATATATATATATATATATACACACACATATATATAGAGGGGGGGCACAGGGTGAGTTGAATATGAAGGGCTGATATCTAAAAAAATAAAATCAAATTACAGGATGAGAGAGGAATATGTTGAGAGAGGGAGAAAGGGAGAGATAGAATGGGGTAAATTATCTCACATAAAGGTGGCAAGAAAAAGAAATTCTGTTGGGAGGGAAGAGGGGACAGGTGAGGGGGAATGAGAGAATCTTGCACACATCAGATTTGACCTGAGGAGGAAATAACATACACACTCATTTGGGTATCTTACCCCACAGGAAAGAAGGAGGAAGGAGATAAAAAAGGGGGGATGATAGAAGGGAGGGAAGATGGGGGAGGAGGCAATCAAAAACAAACACTTTTGAAAAGGGACAGGGTCAAGGGAGAAAATTGGATAAAGGGGGATAGGATAGGAAGAAGCAAAATATAGTTAGTCTTTCACAACATGAGTATTGTGGAAGGGTTTTGCATAATGATACACATGTGGCCTATGTTGAATTGCTTGCCTTCTTAGGGAGGGTGGGTGGGGAGGGAAGAGGGGAGAGAATTTGGAACTCAAAGTTTTAAAAGCAGATGTTCAAAAGAAAGTTTTTGCATGCAACTTGGAAATAAGATATACAGGCAATGGAGCATAGAAATCTATCTTGCCCTACAAGAAAGTAAGGGAAAAGGGGATGGGGGGGAGTGGGGTGACAGAAGGGAGGGTTGATTGGGAAATGGGGCAATCAGAATATATGCCATCTTGGAGTGGGGGAGGGTAGAAATGGGGAGAAAATTTGTGATTCAAAATCTTGTGAAAATTAATGTTGAAAACTAAAAATATTAAATAAATAATGATTTTTTTAAAAAAGAATACTATAAAGAAACAAAAAAAAGAATAAAATTTAAAAAAAAAGAAGACTAAGGTAGTTTAATAAAATATAGTGAGTAAAAGAGAGCTATAACACTACTGGAAAGGCTGGAGTCAGGTTATCAGTATTTTAAGTACCAAATAGATGAGTTTCTTTCTTTTTCTTAGAGATGACAGAGAACCACTGGAATTTATGCAGAGGGGTGCTACATGTCCAAGTCTGTGGTTTAGGACTGTCATTTTTGCCACTTTGTGGATGATATTTGGAGAAAGGAGAGACCAAGCAGGAGGGTTTTGACGTAACCCAGATGAGAGATGGTAAGGGGTTGAGATAGTTGTGAAAGATATTGTGGATATAGAATCAAGAAGATTTGGCATGTGTAAAATAAGAAAGACTGACGAGTCAAAGACAACTCCAAGTTTCCCAATGGGGGCTACTAGGTGGTGCATTTCACAGAGATAGGGAAGTTTAGAAAAGGATGGGTTTGGGAAAGGAGCAAGGGGGGGATAATGAATTTTATTTTAAATGTGTTGGAGTTGAGGTGGCTATTGTTTCATCCATCACTGATTATGTTGCATGATATATATTTTAATTTTCTGTAATATTGTAGAAAAAGTTCAGATAATAATATTAAAGCATTGTCTAATACTTGTGTTATAAAAACAAACAATACTAACCAATGTAATGGACTGACTCTGTTATAGTAACCATTATTTGATTTGAGTATGAAGATATCAGTGTAGTAATGAGGGAAGATTTGATTTGTTGTATTCAGGAAACCACTATTAACTGATGTTCTTCAGTTCCCTAATTATGTTTCAATGCTTTTATTTCCCTTGAGAATTGTATTTCCCTATACTTGACTAACATTTCATAAAATTTACTCATTGTACTAAAATCCCAACATTCTAATATATTGCACCCCTGAAAAATCTTAGTTCAGTTGGACTATTACACATACTAGAATATCTTGCAATTACTTTAATGTTATTAAAATTCAAATTATATTTTTAATACCCATTGATAGGTATTACAGGTAGCATATCCTTATTCTGTTTCAGTTTTGACATGAGGACACTTAAGAGTGATGGGCCTAGATCAGAGGGAAATTAGGTCAGTAAGTAATGTCCTAGATAGTTATGCCAGCAAAGAACTGAAAAAAAAAAATAAAAAGAATCCTCATAAATCAAATATGTTCTTCATTTCTATATTCTTCATCTGAAAAGAAAGATTATAAAACTTTTACAGGATTAAATGGAGTGACTTTGTGTTAAATATATTCACATTATATTCACTAGGCCATATTTTAGTTATTATATATGAATATATTTCACACAGTCAAAATATATTTAGAAACAAAAAGGGTATATTTCTCCTGAAAGTATAATAAATATTCCTTCAGTTTTGATTACTAATTCCTATGCACTTCAAAGGGGGGTTCTTTTCTTATTTTTTTTTCTTTGGGACGTGTTTCTTCAAAAGTTTTATATGACAGTTATATAATTCATTCTTCATAAAAGAGTAACTGAGTGTTTACAAAGCTATAGGCATTTTGTTGTAGATTGTGGGAGAGACAATGGATAATAAGATGGTATCCCTGTCTACATCTTGGCCTACATTTAAAAAGAGCAAGGTGGTGTGGAGCCAGTCAGTTCAGAAGAAGATAACTCCAAATTCAGGAGCTAGATTTTCCAGGTCCCTGGAATAGAATCACACCTTTTGGGGGGAAGGTATCAGAAGAAAAGATATTATTTCCCTCTCTCTCCTCTCTCTCTCATTCCCCACTTGCCATGTTTCTGGAGAGATTGTACTAGTGGCAGACAATAAATTTAGCTAAAAGTAGAGAGAGAGAGAGAGAGAGAGAGAACAAAAAATAGAAGTTTCCCAAATATAGGCAAATGAGTACTCCAGAGACAAAATAAGCTAGGTTATGACCTTGTGAACTTCAAAATCTCAGAAGACTTGGATGTTCCATAATTATTGCTAATAGTGTCCACCAGAGCTGACCATATCCCAAAGCAGCAGAGACTTATGTCACTAACAGCATTGGGATCCCCTAGACACATCTAAGACATGGAGGAAAGGCAGCTTCAGGACTCTACGAGGACACTATGTTTGGATTCAACAAAGAGCTTTACCCAAGGATAATTTCATGAGGACATCATGAAGGCAGAAAAAGATTTCTAGTAGCCAGGAGCTCTGCATGACTACATTGGCTCACACATTCCCTAGACCTTCCCTCACTATCATTTTACCATAAAGCGTAGCCCACTATCCTCAGAGATCTTGTGTGGTAAGGATAGACTATGACCTAATTTAGAAGAATTTTTCTGTACTTGTTATACCACTTAGTAAACATACTTCCTAAAAGCTAATTGACTTTGGCTGATAGTCAATAGGAATCAAGCCATTGGGGGATTACAGGTGAAAGTATTTAGCAACCCATGCACTCCAATGTTAAACTAGAATGAAAGGTAAGATGCATAGAGAAAATCTTAAAAAGAAAAAATAATAATAATGCAAAATATAATGGGAACATGCAGCAAGAGATATAAAAGACAGTGATTTTTAGAAGAGGAAGAAATAATAGAAAAATGTGGATATGGAACAGATAAAACAAGTAATGTTGTAAATTAACTCATAGTAGGTGGTAATTCTATACAGGGTGTCCTAGTGAAGGTTTAAGCTATTAAAACTACTAAAGCTTACACTCATGCTACCACTTTTGGGACACTGCATATATCTCAGGGGGAAAGATTTGGTATATTCAAATCCTTGTAATATTAAACTTTGAAAGAATAGGGTTATACTGCAGTTAAATAGGCTTACCTATAAATATTCAAATATCAACAGACCCTGGATTTGTGATAGGAAACTGCCAGATGAAGAAATTCATTTTCCTTGTGATTGATCTCTTCTCTGCGACTTTGTATCTTATAAATATGGGGGTGTTTTTTTAACTTCTCAAAAAATACATAGTTGCTCTTCTAAACCATACACTAAAATTGTGATGTTCTAGTTTAATGTTTTCTCTTTCATATGTCTAAAAATTTGTTTTCCTCTTCAGAGAATATAAGCTATTTGAGGAGAAGAACTGTCAATTTTTGTCATTGCATGCCTAGTGCCTATTACAATGTCTTGTAAACGGTGTGTGCTTAATATTATTGTTAAATTAATGATTGGATGAATGATGAGATATTTGTATCTTATAAATTACTTAACACAACTCAGTTCAATTCAACAAATATTTATTAAGCATCCATTTTGTATAAGGCATTGTCTTACATCCTTGGAATATAAAAACAAAACAAAAAAGGCACCATATCTTCCCTCAAAGAACTTACTTTCTACAAGAGAACTGGGGCCAGGGATAGGGAAGAATAAGAAATATACAGAGAGAAAGAAGTATAATATTAATCAAAAAGTGCTGGAGCAAATATAAGAATCTAAAGAAGAGTTTTAGAAAAATTTGGCTGGGCAAAGAAAACCGTCAGCTAGGGAATGAGGGAAGAGCAAGAAAAACTTTAAAGAAAAGATGCTACCAGAGTGGAGCCTTTAAGGAAGATTCTAAAATGCAGAGATAAGGAGGAGATAGGTATTTATAATGGAAAGAAGTTTTGATTTCAAGCAACTAACAGTGTAGACAATATAAAGGCTGAAGGAGATGAATATAAAAAAAGCTAGAAATATAGAGTTAAAACCAAACAAGAGAGGTAGGCGATTGATTGGCCAACTTTTAAGCTCTAGGCAATAAATGCCAAGGAAATGACATTGTCAAATCTGTGCATCTAGAAGGTTCTTTTGGTAGCCTTGTGAAGCATAGATGGGAAAGGGAAGGAAGAGACTGGAGACAAAAAAAAAAGAAACTAGAATCTTACTACAATAGTCTAAGCAGGAAATGAGGACAAGAAATAGGTGGTGGCACTGTGGCTGAGGAGGAGATGGAAGTGAGAAATTCTGTGGAGGTATAAATCTACAGCACTTGGGCAACTGAATGGATGTAGAGGTAGGGATAGAGTATCAAAGAGAGCTCTAAGTTTTTGAGCCTCAGTCAACTAGCTTAATAGATAGTGGTGGATCAGGAGTGACAGTTTTAGTAAGGAAGCTAATTAGCTTAAATTTGGACAGGTTGAATTTAAGTAAAGCAGGGATAACTGGGGAGAGATATCCAGCTGGCATTAAGAAATGTAGGGAAAGTCGTCTACTAACACTGCTTTATGTAGCTTCGTATGGTTGTAATTCAATTAGAAGGAATATAGTACTACAACAGGGAATGAGGATCTCTTATCTCTTTTACTGCTGATTTTGAGACTAAGTTGTCGTAGAATCTCAAATCCCTTAAACTGATATTATTGAGTAGTATGTAATTGTCTAGGTCTGGTTAAACTTGTAGTTGGTCATGAAGTAATCTACAGACAAATAAAGATGAAGAATTTTAAAATGAATAAAATACAATTAGTAGACATTTCAGTTTAACCAGAATAGACCATAATTAATGTAGTGACAAGCAGTGACTATATTACTGTTCTTTGAAATCAAACTGTGAAATCATTGGTGCATGAAACTGCTGCCTAGAATTATGAGAAAAAGGGAAGAAAAGGTTCCCTTTATGGGGTGCACTATTCTTCAATTGCAAAATATTTTAAAAACTGGTTTGTAAATTTGTAAATCATGTTAGTAGAGATTGACTATTACAGCTGACTTGAGACCATGCCCTGTAACTAGTGAATATTAAAATAGTCGTAAGTGTAGTAGTATAAAAAGGCTAATTATTAATTAGGAGGCTAATTAAGAGCTCAAAAACATTGGAATAGCAGGGCCAGGCTTTGCCAATATGTTGTACTTAACAGGTTTCTACTTGCACTGTATGTTTGGGGAGAAAAGTTTACCCTTACTTTTAAACCCCCTGCTTTTCTACTTCTGGATGATGGTGGTAGTGGTGGTGGTGGTGGTGGTGTTTGTCTTTTCAGAGTGGAATGAAGAGACATTTTTGAGTTTTCTTTCATTAGAGAGGAAAGGTAGTTCAGAAATTATTAATTAGTAAATGAATTATTTTAAATGTATAAATAGTAATTGGGCTTAAAAATACTTTTAAAAAATTATGTGTTATGTTTGTTGTTCAGTGATATCCAACTCTTCCTGACTCTATTTGGGGTTTTCTTGGTAAAGATCCTGGAGTGTTTGCCATTTCCTTCTCTGGCTTATTTTACAGATGAGGAAACTGTTTCAGTTTGTTTCAAACAGGGTTAAGTGACTTGCCTAGGTCCGACAGCTAGTAAGTGTCTGAGGCCAGATTTGAACTCAGGAAAATGAGTCTTCTTGAATCCTGGCCTGGCACTCTATCCAACGCACCAACAACCTGCCCTTCAGCATCAAAAACATAAACAGTAATAGGGCTTGAAATTTAAAAAAAGGAGTTTGAAGCCATTGATATAACAAAAGGCCCATTTAAAAATTGTTAGCATCAGACCCACAAGACAAGTTGTAGTAAGTACAGCTGCATCTGAAGTATCAGATATAAGTCAACAGCTTTCGTACCTTATGCTTTACTTCAGGGATCACAGTTGCAGTGAGCCAGTTCTTCTGCTTTCCTTGCTAATATGGAGACCACCAACATTATTAAAGTTTGAGGTTAGTTGCAATATTAGTTATTTTTCAAAACGGTTTAACAAATAACTGCTTTCCATTTGAGAACATGAAAAATAATGTCTTTGATTAGAATCTCAGAATTTTGATATGTTGATACATCACTAAAACATTTATTTTGTTCTGAATGTCTTCAAATAATGTAAATCATACAGTTTAAACATATCAATTCTAAAGAAATGCATTAGGAGCCACATTTATTTAGCATTTATGTCTCCAGAGAATAAGAATGACAATGAATGACAATAACAGAATGAAAGCTGGCCTCCAAACCTGGAAGAATGGAGTTCAATTGTCATCTCTGATATGTACAGTCTGGATGATCTTGGGCATTCACTTAACCTCTTAGCACTCTAGGTAACTCTCAAAGTGTAAGTTGTAGAGAAAGTCTTACCTACATTGGTAAAGGGAGTTTCCTCACCAGAATTTTCCTATACACAAGTTTAGTTCTTATCCATATCCTTTTCTGCAAAGACCATATTTCAAAGTTCTATGAAGAATACAAAACCAAAAAGTACATTCTTGTTTTCAGGAATTTACATTCTAGAAGAGAAAGACATAAACTTAGAAAAAATAAAGTAATAATACTATCTAACAAGTATATACACCTTCAAGTTTTTCAAATCACTTTACATGTTCTCTCATTTTAGCTTCACAATAATCGAGTGAGTTAGATAATATTATTATCTTCATCTTACAGATAAGGGAAACTGAAGTACTGTAACAACAATGTTACTAGCAGCTGCTGTGGAGGTGTAAGACCAACAATAGCACAGAGGAGGGCTGCTAGCACAGGTTCTTTGATCTGCTTTTCTAAGGAAGGCAACTTAAAGGGGTTTGCAATCTCACTTTAATTAAACATACATATATTATTCACTTAGTTCAGGGGAAAAAGTCAGCACCCTGAACTTCGGAGAAAACACAAACAGAAATTACAAGCAGAAATTATAGAAACAGAGCAAATAACACAATTCAGCAGACAGGGCTTCTAACTGTCTGCTCATAGCAATACATACATAGTTATCAGAGAAGCACCAACATCTGAGTTTTCAAAGTGGGGGGGGGGCATGTTAATGGCTACCCAGAGTCTCATCTGGCCAAATCGCATGAACACTCTTCCAATGAGTGAGTCCCCAAGAAAAATGCTAAGCTCAGAGTATATATATATATGCTTCTTCAGAGTCAGAGGGTGTCATAACCATACAACTCAAACTCATGTGACTTAGGCTTTCTTGTGGCTTAAGACTCTTGATTCAAGCAAAGGCAAGACTCAGCCAAAGGCACTTGATTGCCTTAGTGCTGAGAAGCACTCCAAAAGAAAAAACAGCAAAAAGTTACACTTTGCTTGTCATTACGATTACATAGAATTTAAACAACTTCCCCAAGGCCACACAGATTGTAAGTGTCTGAGGTGAGATTTTAATTCAGGTCTTCTGTTTCAAGGAAGGACTCCATCCATTGCACCACTTAGTTCTACTACAAGATTTAAAAAATAGCTGAGAACAATTATGAAATATATAGATACAGATATCAGAGCAAGCACTTGATTAATGACATTACTAAATGGACATTGCATGGAAAAGTATTTTTGGAATTAAGATTAGAAAGATCACAATGGAAGCACAGTACTCAAAGGGCTTATAGAAGATGTGACTTTTAAGTTGGGTCTTAAATGGTGTGTAGGATTGATATAAATTGAAACAATATGCATATTTATAGCACTAAAGATAATATATTACCAATTCAGAAGAGCATGAGATGTTATATGAATAAAATTGAATACTTTTAAAATAATGATCACCATATTTTTCTAAGGTACTCTTTCATATGAGTAATGAACTCTGGCTATACATTTAGCTGTTGCTGTATTCTCCTGAAAGCACTGATTTACAGGGGGAAAAAATCTTGATTTATACAGCTAAACTGTATTTATACTGTACAATAATACCTAATAAATGTCTATTAGTAAAACTTTTAAAATTACATTTCAATTTAGTCATCTTTCAGTCAACTCTTTGTGACCTCATTTGGGTTTTTCTTGGCAAAGATGCTGGAGTGGTTTACCGTTTACTTCTCCAGCTCATTTTACAGATGAGGAAACTAAGGCAATTAAGGTTAAGTGATTTGCTGAGGGTCACACAGCAAGTCAGTGTCAGAGGCAAGATTTGAACTCATAAAGATGGGTCTTAATCATTCTAGGCCCAGCATTCTCATCTACTGCACCACCTTGCTGCCCAAAAAATTATATTATTATTTTTTGCAAAAGCCTATATTTTTAAAGGAAGTAAGAAGTAAAGATGAGAAAAAGAGGACTTCATTATGAAATGGTTACTTCTTTACTATTTTTAATTTTAATTCTATTTTTCTCAATTATCGAGCATTTTTTTCTTTAACACATCTTGTAACAAGTAACCATAATCAAGCCAAACAATTCCCAATATATGTGTCATCCTGGATATTACTC
The DNA here is from genome assembly GCF_011100635.1 of Trichosurus vulpecula. Taxonomy (NCBI): domain Eukaryota; kingdom Metazoa; phylum Chordata; class Mammalia; order Diprotodontia; family Phalangeridae; genus Trichosurus; species Trichosurus vulpecula. Next base: position 141,894,545 of record NC_050574.1, on the reverse strand, counting down.
CAGCACTTCTATATCAGTAGGTAGGTAGCATTGTTCATCATCCATCCTCTAGAATCATTTTTGATCTTTGTATTGGTCAAAATTCTTACGTTTTTCAAAATTGTTCATTTTTACTATATCGACTTTATAGTAAAATAGTTCACCTAGCCTGGTTACTTCACACTGCATCCATCATTCCTTATAAGCCTTCCTAAGTTTCCCTAAGAGTTCCTCTTTCTTCACTTTTTACAGCACAATAATATTTCAATATATTCATATGCCATAATTTGTTCAGTAATCCCTCAACATATGGGAAACCCCTCAGTTTCCAGTTCTTTGCCATGACAAAAGGAAGCTGTTACAAATAATAATATTCATCAGGACCTTTTCCTCTTTCACGCATCCCCTTGGGATATAGATCTAATAGTGGCATTGCTGTGTCAAAATATATACACAGTTTGCTAATATTATGGTTATAGTATCAATGCTTTCAAAAATACCTGAACCAATTAATGGTGCTACTAATAGGATATCAATGTGCCTGTTTTCCTTCAAACCTTCCAGCACTTGTCATTTTCAGGTTTTGTCAAGTTTGCCAGTCTTAAATGTGTAGGATGGAACCTTAGAGTTGCTTTAATTTGCATTTCTCTAGACATGAATGATTTGGAGTCATTATTTTTTCATATGATTGTAGATATCTTGGATTTCTTCCCTTGAGAAGTGCCTATTCACATCTTTTGACTATCAATTGGGGAATGTATTGTTCATAGATCCTTTTATTTTAGAATTTAGCTGGCACTATCTTTCTCCAAATAACCCACAAGTTTATTCTCTGTGATTAAATTCTAATATTTTTTTTATTTTATGAGGATTTGTTAAATGCTAGGATAAAATTTGAGAGGGTATCCCAATGAGGTAGCACTCCTCAAAGTAACACTTCATGTAAATTAAGGAAACAGAAAAATCTCTACTGCTATTGGAAGATCTTTCCATGATCTTGGTAGTCAGGGACTTACTGGACAGCTTCTTGCCAAGAGATCTTTAATCAGTACATCCTCACTAATACAACCAAATCTGCTGACACAAGCTTCTACAAGGGAATGATGTGTATATAATATCATCAATACTCTTATTACTAGTTATGTCTCACTTTGAGATTTCATAACAACTCCAAAACTGTTATGTGTCAGGGAGGAAGGATTATGAGAAAGTGCCTAGTGATTGAAAAAGTCACACAAGCTGGACTGCATTAATTGGCTAGAGAAAAATTCTATATCATACTTCAAACTACATTGAAAATTTACCTTCAGAATACCAAACCAATGTATAAATAGTTATTCTGATCTGTAAATAAAGATAATTCTTTAGATCTCTGACTTTTCTTCTGCTCTCAAACTCTTATCATCCAGTTTTTGTAGAGCTGTGTACATTGGTAACATGCTCTTTGATAATTTATTCACTATCTGCATGATATCCATCTTCAATATTAGGTTGATATGTCTCCAAGTTCATGCAATGACCAGTTGAAGAGAAGGATGTTGAGCTAAGAATTGCTCATTCTGGTTGTGCTTTTTCTCTGAAAACTACATTCTATCACATCAGCATAAAATAGAGATTACATTATGGAATGTACATTAAGACTTCTGGAGAAAGGTAGGGTGGTATAATGAATAAAGTTCTAGATACTGAACCAGCAATTCAGTTTGAGTCAACAAATATTTCCTAACCACTTGTTATGTTCCAGGCACACTGATAGCCTGTGAAGTTACATTTTTTAATGAAACAGTTACTGCCAAGGAGATTACATTTTACTGGTAGGAAGCAATATGTACACTCTTCCAGCGTCTTGGGAAAACTAGGATTCTTTCACCATGATAATTCAGACCAGAGTAAGTGTTTATACTTACCATGTAGAGTTTAGGAAATATTATTGTTTATTGCTTAGGGGCTAGGTATTTTAACTTTCTCATGGTTTCTAATGCAAATAAGAAAGAATTCAGCAAACACATTTGATTTATTAATGTTAAGTAAAAACTATCTTAGTGTTTAGCATATGTATAACAGAAGATAATAAATTATTAAAGAAAAACAAATGGATATTAATGATAGTGATTAAATATGTATTTATTATATAGATTAATTTACTTCCAGAATACGTGAACTTAATAAAATATATTTGTCCAGACATAACTTTAAGTTACTGCTATATATTCTGGTAATTTATAGGAAAAATCAGTTAGTTAAATGTATGCCCCAGAGGTCAGCTTCCCCAAGTCTCCCAATCATTTAAGCTTATTCCACTTTTCTTTTCATCACTGTTTACTTCTGCTCTCCTGCATATATCCTCTACATCTTCAATACCTTCAGAGATATAACACTGCCATCTTTTTTGCATGCATTTCCCAAATCAATAGTCCTTTCTTAGGTTCCAGACTTCCCAAAACTGGGTGCCCTTAGTGCTTAGATTCATCCCCAAAACATATTTCTCATTTCCCCTCTAAGTTCATGCCAAACCTTATTCTTATGTTTGCTAAAGCTCACCCACTCTGGATACAGAAAGCCTAGATCAAAAATTGAAATATTGCATTAATCCACCAAGATGTAAGAAGATAGTAAGAAGGTAGGGGTAGGGGGCAGCTAGGTGGCACAGTGAGTAGAGCATTGGCCCTGGAGTCAGGAGGACTTGAGTTCAAATCCGGCCTCAGACACTTGACACATGTACTAGCTGTGTGACCTTGGGCAAGTCACTTAACCCCTATTGCCCTGCCAAAAACAAAACAAAAAAACAAATAAAATTATAAAAAAAGAAGGTAGGGGTAGGGCACCAATGTCAATGCTTCAGAGAGTCCAAAGATAATAAAGAACAGGGAGTGGCAATTGGATTTGGCATGAAGAAACTCATTAGAGAATACCTTTAATAGAATGAAGAAAAATGATTAAAATTTGAGAAAAATCAATATGGTATGGATATGTCTTGGACCTCATCCAAGAAGGTTTAGTTACTAAAATACTGAAAGAATTCAATATAAAAAATCTTAGAATTAAAGCTAGACAGGACCTCATGGGCTTTCTCATCCATTCCCCATATTTCACAAATGAAACAGGGGGTACAGAAAGTTTAAGTAACTCTATAAAGGTCAGATTTAATGTCATCATTAGTCATCAGTAATGACTAATATTTGATCTCAGGTCATATTATACCAATTTCAACATGCTTTTCTCTGCATCATGTTATAGTTTCACATATAAAATGATCTCATAATCTGAAGTCTTTAGATAGCATTCCAAGTCAATTTCCAGTACATATTCTATGCTTTGAAGTCATTTCCCAGAAAACATTATCATCAATTTAGATACTAAGATTAGCTGTACTCTAGTATTCAAGTGCACCATTTGGTCTCTTGAGAAAATTAATATTTGATTATATCACAAAATCTCAAACCAATTTTCCCTGACTTTTGTGGTATTTCATGATACTAAGTAGTCATTGTAACTAGTATACTATGTGGGATATATGAACAATGTAAAAATAAAAAAGGCTCATCCATATAATTGAGGGGCAGCAGCACACTTTCTAAGGAAAATTCTTTGGAAAGAATAAAATCACACACTATTCTATAGTAGAATTCCTTTATAGAGCTGGTATTTGAGGATCTTACTAATATCTCTATAAAAGTTTAACCATACAATATCAAGCTTTCACTATTTGAAGCTGCTTTGTTTAAGAGGTTGCTATTTGAAATGTAACATATCCAATTCCATTGCAAACCATATAATATTTTATTATGTTATAATATAGCCTCAGGGCAGCAGGCCCATAAATGTCAGAATTAAATTCCTAATTAAAATGCATTTTCCCATATCATTCATGATACATGCTAAAATGGAAAACAGAAAATACATTTTAAGGATGTTTGAAGTCTGTGGTCAATACTGGCAATGAAGAGTGAATGAATGAAGAAAAAAACATTTATCAAGTACTTCCTATCTGCCAAGTATTTTAGAAAATAATTAATATGACCTTGTATATAGGAATAGCCTATTAGAAAGAATTTATCACTTTGAAACTGCAGAGTAGCATCTTCAACACATTGCAGATCAAATTAACATTTCAGGAACTCCCACTTTATGAAAGAGTGAGTGTGCAGTGTTTTATAAAGTCTGCCAATCCTGGATCAATATCATCAATGATCTGTCAATCATAGGTCAAGCACAGGAAAAAAATTGTATTTTTGTCTCTGTGAAGGAGTAATAGTATAAAAATATTTGCACAGAAGTGCAATATTTTAAATCATTAGGCTAAGATTTATACCAAAGAGGCAGTAAAGTTGACTTGGATTCACAATGCTTGAATCTGAATCAAGACTCTGCTTCATGCTAACTATGTGAGTTTAGCAAATTATTTAACCTTTGTAAGCCTCAGTTTCCCCATTTGAAAAATGTTATAGGAATTCTGAGATTTGGAGTCATAACTAGCATGAGGTAAATGAAGTTTTGCCCCAGAATGCTTACACTCAAGGGCAAGACATGCTTTATCTCCTAGAATGTCACACTTATTCCCCACTACTGTTTCTGTACCTCACTTCCACAAGTACAATAGTTCAAGGGGCTATCCTTCAAAAGTCCTTTCACATTGGTGGATTTTCAATAGATCCCTTTTGGAGCATAGAATAAATTCTTTCCCAGAATCACTGTAACCACAGTCAAATTGTCCTTTGGACTGTTGGGCCCTTTGTCAACTCTTTTTGTCTCAGACACAATATTCTTAATTACAGCTATTCTGGGATTTAAAACAAGTAAAAATTAATACTTATAGTACCTGCTTCACAGGATAGGTATGAGAAATGCGTTTTGTCTACCATAATGAACCTTTGAAATATAAACTACTGTTATTGTAAGAATATTTCCTAGACCAATGGTCTAGGAAAATTTATTGCACCACAAATGAGTGTAAATCATTTTCTGGTCTTACCAGACCAAACTTATGGTCTTATTGGACCTTAAGATCCCATATTGTTATGCCATCATTATTTTTCACATTGTTAAATAATACTTTTTAAAGGAACAAATATGGAGGTCTTTAAATTGCAATGAGATGAAATTAGATGTCTTTCTGTTACACAACTTAATTTTCAGACTCATTCCTTTGAGCTATCAAAGTACTGAAATGGATATGTAAGTATATGTACATATACATGCATTTTGTATATATGATATATTTATATTTATTTTTGTTGAAGCTCTTTGAGCTGTCTCATTGTCAACTTCAATTGTCTGCTACCTCAAGAGATTGGAGCTAACAGAGTGGACGTGAGTTCTGATGACATTAATGAATAGCTTTTTATAATTCATCTCCCAGATTGAGATTTGGTAGGTTCATCAATTCAATGAATATTTAAATATCTACTATGTGGAAAGCACTGTTCCTTCTACCTTGTTAGAGGTGAGCAAAGATGAAAAAGAATAGACTGTTCTCAAAGAACTTAACAATCTAATAGTGATAAGACAGCCCATACACAAATAAGTATGATACAAGGTGGATTGGGATATGGGCAAAAGAGGAATCTGGACAAAATGTCACTTAAAAAAATTAAAGTATAGTGGGGTCATTTTTTTCCTGCAAGATCAGGGAAGCCTTCGTAGAAGTAGGGGAGGTGGTGGTGGCACCTGAAATGGAACTTGAAGAAATAGAAGTCTTTTGATAGGCAAAAATGTGATGACAGTCCACTTCAGACATGTAGGATAGATTTTTCCAAAGACACAGAACTATTAGGTTTCTCCAACAAGGAATTTTGAGTGTAGCTACAACAGTTCGCACTGCTTCAGGTGTGGGGAAGTAGGGGCAAACTTAGCTATAATGTTTCAGAAAGTCTGTATTGGACTAGATCAGTTATTGGAGATTCATTATTACTTATTTGCTGTCCTGAAACAAGCCATGTGTAGATTTATCACAGCCAAGGAATGAGTTGGTCAAATACACCCATAAACAATTCACACAGTGCACAATCATAAGAGACATCTCTACTTACCACAGTCAAAAGAGGAGTAATCAAAACAACTTCTCCCAGCATCAATTTCCATGTGTCTCTTTTTCTCTTCTGTAGCAATAGCCTTTTCCAATTCTTACCAAATCTAAGAGTCAAAGGCCTATGGTAATAAATACATTATTCACTGTGCTCTCTATAAATATGAACTGGTTAAGGACATCAGACATCTGCCTGGCACTAAAATAAAATATCCTTGTGAAAACTAGAGTCAATCAAACACTGCTGTTATCAGCTGCTTCTCAAGTAGCAAGTGCTGTGGAGGACACTTTCTTTCCACTGTGAACAGCAGTTTCTAGGCACTTTACCACTATCCGGCCCCACAGAGTCTTAATCTCCTAACAGAAAGTAGACAAAGGCAAGTGAAGATTGCGAACAGCTAATAAATCCAAAGTGATGGGAACCTGTAGCATGTGACCAGTACCAACTGTGAGATGTCTTGAAAGGCTGGTTGAAGCCAGATTGAGGAATGCCTTTGACTGTAGTGTAAGAATGTGAATTCACTCCTATAAGAAATGGGTATTGATCTAATACCTTTTAATTTAATATTTTGTTTTTATTTGTTTTATCAGGAGAGTGCTGTGTTTATGTGTTAGGATATGTATTAAGATAATTATTTTTACTATTGTGTGACTGAAGACAGGAGAAGCTAGGGGCAGGGAACCCGTTGTTGTTTGTTTATTTGTTTAGTTGTTTCAGTTGTGTCCTATTTCTTCTGAATTCTTTTTGGGTTTTCTTGGCAAAGATATTGGAGTGGTTTGCCATTTCCTTCTCTAACCCATTTTACAGATGAGGAACTGAGGTAAACAGGGTTCAGTGACTTGCCCAGGGTCACATAGCTAGTAAGTATCTGAGGCCAGATTTGATCTCAGGAAGATGAGTCTTTCTGCCTCCAGGTTCCAGTGCTATATCCACTGCTTTACCTAGCTGCCCTAGGGAACTAGTTAGGGAGTACACACACACACGTGTGTATGTACATATACACCTATATACATGTAAATGTGCACACATATACATACAACATATATACTGCATATACATACATATACATGATATATATGTATATGAATTTAAGTTCGTCATACCTAAGGCACTGTGAGTTCAAACAGGTACACATAAGTACGAAGTGATAAGATAAAAAGGTGTAAACAGGTACATATAATAAATACAAGGTAATTTGAGAAGAGAAATGACACTAACAAGAGCAGTCAGGAAAGGCTGTGGGCTAGTGTTGCTACCTGAATTTATCCTTGAAGCACTGAGAAGTCTAAGAATCAAGAGTAAGTATGGCATCCCAAGGCAGAAAGCACGTCCTGCCCCATTGTTAGTAGCCTGAGACATACTCCCCATTTGCCCCATACTATTTAGGGGAGTCTCAGTGTTGTGATTCGTTTTTTACATATGAAAAAACTATTAAGCTTATGAAGATTAAATAACCCACTAAACTCACATAAATTAGTAAACAGAATAATCTAGATATGTACCTAATACTTGCTAGGGGACAGCCTGTCCAAGGAGGTAGGAGATGTGATATCAAATTCAAGAACAGTTAATCTTGTAGTTTAACTATAATGTGGAGTGCATGATAGAGAGCAATATGCAGTAAAGCTGGAAAGGTAAATTACGGACAGATTGTTCAGGGCTTTAAATGTCAGGCAAAGGCATTTGTATTTTCTTCTATAGGTACTAGTGAGCCAATGAAAGTTTTAACTAAAACATAACATGGTCAAATCTATACTTTAGGAAAATTTTTTTTGATAACTGAGTCTTGGAATAATTCTTTATTGTTTATTCTGTCTAATACCACATACACATTCAGGTGCCATATCCCATCAAATTAGCCTCCAAATTATTTCTTACATCCATCTGATCTCTATTTACATGGCCACCACCATAGTTAAGGCCTTTATCACCTTATTTGCTCTTCCTACCTGTAATACTTTCCTCTCCAATTCAATCTTTCACATCACTGTCAAACTGATATTTCTAAAGATTCATCTATGGCTCCAGTCACCATCCCTGTGACATCCTAGGTCAAAATACCCTTCTCTAATCACCATTTTCCCACACGTGTTGTCTTTCCCCATTAGAATGTAAGCTCCTTAAGGGAAGGGACCATATAACTTTCAGAATTGTAAACCCAGTGATTGGTGCATATTAAGTTCTACAAAAAAATGTTTTTTATTCATTCATATAGATTCTTACCCTGGCAAGGGCTATTCTGAATTATAGGTATAAGGGGAACAGTATGTTGTGATTTTCTAGGCATAAAATAGTTGGAGAAACAAGGAGGGAGATGCTCTTAGAGGAAATCAGTCCAAGGTGCTGAGTAAGATCTTATTTTGATGGAGATTTTACAAATTCCCTCTTTATGTGGAACTGAATGGGCTCTTTTCATCAGGGAAAGGAATTTAGTCTTAGTGTAGATGGAAGCTGGAGGCTGAAGAAGGTTTTCAGAGATCTCTTCTCCAAGTTCTCAGCTACAACTATGTTCAGGTGACTATCATAGACCCAGTGAACAACAGAATCCCTTCCTCACTCCCTATCCACCTGCCATTTTTAATGTATAGGTACAACAGAGATATTACACCCCAAAGGGCAATGGTTACTCATGGATCCCATTATTTCCCTGTCATTCCTTATCATGCGAATTCAGAGTCACATAAGATGGAGTTAGAAAGCAGGGTTCCCATGCATTGAGTAGAAATTGAGCAAAAGGAAACTGAAGATAAAGTCTTCTGCTTTTGAAACTACTTCACATTAAGATGCTAAATCATTTTGTAATAATATAGCCTAATACATATTTTTCTTGCTGACAATCTGTGATCTCTCAGATGTGAATACTCTCTCTATGGACACAGTCAGCATTCTATTTAGACTAATAATGTGTGACATTCACCTATATGTTTCATCTTAAATCCTCAATAGAAAATCCACTCAACATGATAGACACCTTCTTATTCTCTTAGTATAAATGTAAATCATTAAGGAATCCTGAGAAGACAGAAGATATGTTTGATTATAATGATGTACAAAAACTCTATTCTGAAAGTGGATACTGCAAACCTTTCACATTCTCAGGGGATATATTCTCAAAATATCTCATATAGAAAGCTCTACAAGTAAATCACTATTTGAGCTCTATGGACAACATTGGTCTGCTTTTCAGCAACTCAGAATTATATGCTATAGAGCTACTGCCCATCTGAGAGCACCAACCACCTAGTGAGATAAAGAATTAAGTAATCCTGTGACCCTGCTAGCTCTATGCTATTTTATGTCAGAGTTACTATACTAGTATCGGGAAACAGCAGGAGCAAAGTAGGCTTACTTCCCAGGATCATTGGGAGTAAGGAAGCTGCAGTGCAGACTGTAAAAAACTGCTATGTAAATGTGATTATTCCAATATTCAACTGGATTTGTTATCTCATTGATGTGAGTGTCTTCACCAAGGATTCGCATTTCAAGAAATCAATGATGAGTCATCTTGAATTAACCTCATCAATGCCCTACCATAAGTTCAACACTGAAATTACCCCAATGATTCTATGGATCTTCCTTATTATTTTCTCTTAACATTATGATCATGATGGGCATAGTGGTGCACTTTTATAAATCCTACAACTTTGGAAGGCTGAGGCAGGTGAATCCATTGAGCTAGGAGTTCTGTTTTGTAATGAGCCAAAGCACTATATCCAAGATCAATGTGGTTAAACCTTAAAAGAAGTGGGAGGAGGATTGTCAACAGTCTACCTGAGGAGAGAAAAAAATCTAAATTAAAAAAAAACAGACCAGTTCAAAAGTTCCTTGTCAATCAGTAGTAGGATACTTCTAATCTGGGAGAGATAAGGAGACCCAGTCTCTTTTTAAAAAATTACGCCAGTAGATCATGTAGACTTGTAGTATCCAATTCAAATAGAAACAGGAGTGACCAAATCATATATGAGGATCCCTATGGGTCACATTTAACTTAAAAAAGCATGAATTAACATTATTTATGTTCTATTATATTTCTATTTATTCTGTTAAAATTTTGTATTTACATTTTAATCTAGGAGAGCTTCAGTCAGCATGTGGATGAGGTGGGAAAGGAGTAGGTCATGGAAAATGAATTAGGTTGAGGAACTGTGAGGTGAGGGTGTTTGAGGGAATATGAATGTGTATATTGAAGTATCCCAGTATGAAGGCAGGAATTGAGGAGAGAAAGAATATGAACAATACACTGAACTCATTGAGGAAATAAGGTAACTGTCCAAGAGATAAGTAGACAACCACTCCAACAATTTTGATTGAATGGTAGATATAGATAGAGTGAACCCCAGTGGAGGAGAAGTTATTGGTGATAGCAATAGAGGGAGCACCTGGAAGTGGCAGTGAGGTTTAAGGAGTATTCCTAGGCTTCCACCCCAACCACTGAGTCAGGATGAATGAGAAAAAGTTTAGCCATTGCTGTAAGGGAAGCCAGGGAGGCTGCATCTTATTGGACCTAGGTGTAAGTGAAAGCCAGAAAATGGAATGAGTGTGAGAAGGAAAGATTTAATACGAAAACATGTTTGTTACCTGTGAAGTGGACATTCCAGAGAGCACAGTGGAAGGAGTGGGTACCTTTAAAGTGAAGGAGTGGAGGGTGGTGATGAGGAGAATGGGAAATCAGAGAATATATGGCAGCTGAGGGGCATAGTGGATAGAAAATTGGGTCTGAAATTAGGAAGACTTGCGCTCAAATCTAGTTACCTTGGGCAAGTTAGTTAACTTCTGTCTGCCTCAGTTTCCTCAACTGGAAAATGGAGATAATAATAGCATCTATCTCACAGGGTTGTTGTGAAGATCAAATAAGATATTTGTGAAACCCTTAGCCCTGAATCTGGCACATAGTAGACACCTGATAAATGCTTATTCTGCCCCTCCTTCTGCCACACACACACACCTGAAGAATGCTGTGCTGAATCCAATAAGACAAACTTTATTGGAGTTAAATGTGAAGTACTGCACTTGGGTTTTTTTAAATCCAATTGAATCCAATCTATATAATAGAAAAGGCACAACTCATCAATAGCTCATATACAAAATCTAGACATGTTAGAGAATTGGAAAGTCAATAAAAGTCAACAATGTTCTGTGATAGGCAAAAAAAACAACAAAAAAAAAACCCTTAAACTGGTGGTAAGCTCTGTTGATAAAATGATATGACTCAGAACAACAAGGAAGGTAATGTTAAGACCTTATCTGGAATATTGTGTCAAGTTTGTGTTGCAGTATTTTAGAAAGATGCACACCCAAGAGTAAAAGGACTCAGAACAATACCATATGATAAATGATCAAAGGAACTATAGCAGAAAAGAATTAGGAGAGGACATGGTAACCATGTGTAAAACTATTTTATGCATTGCTATTAGCAACAGGGATTAGACTTCCTATTTGGCCCAAGACAGCAAAACTATAACCAGAAAACTTGAATCATAGGTAGAACACTAAATAAAAACTCTGGGCATGTAAGTCTTGATGTAATATAAGGAAATCTTTCCTAATAATTACATTTGTCTAAAAATAAAATAGGTTTATCACCTATTCTTTCTACTTTACTGGGGAGAGTTAATTATGTGAAATATCGGGTAGTCTACACCCTACATGAATCCATTTCCTGATGATAACCTAAAGCTATGCCCCCAGTATTTAGCTCCCTATAATTGGTGATATTCTAATGTAGGATGGATGACTATTTGTGCAGAATTTTATAGGTGTGATTTATGCTTTAGGTTAGAGTGAAACTGAATGGTCTCTGTGGTCTTTTCCAACTCTGCAGTTCTGATTTTCTGAGCCAAATCTCACACTGCAGGCATACAGGAAACTGCTTTTACTAATGAGGATTGGCAACTGCCTGGAAACTTAGAGTCTTACTTTGGATCCTGAGAAGTTAAGTAACTTCTCCAAGGTCATATAGCTCCAAGGAAGGACTTGAGCACATATTACTCTGATTCTTAAGCTAGTCCTTTATTGACAATGCCATAATGCCTTTCAATTATACGTGAATCAGCAATTATTTTGAATTAATGAGAACTCATAGTTTGCAATGGAAAAAGAGAGAGGACATTCTAACCTGCACTCTAGACTTCATGGGAACAAAACAATTTAAAATGCAAAGAAAGGACAAGTAGTATGCCAAGGCCTATAATTCTGGAAGTGGAATTAGCCCAAGAAGAAAGTGAACACCTCAAGAATGAAATCCTAGCAAAACAAACAAACATTATTCTTATGCATATGAAAAAGGAGACCTAAAGAGACCAATATGAATGGACAAGAAGCTCATCATCCAACTTACTTTATTAATAGATAATTATAGAAGATATAAGCAATAACAGGAAAGAGGAGATAAATAACAGAAATTAGTATGATCCCATAAAAATATTTTAAAGAAAAATACTCAGGCTAGTGATAAATCAATCAACAAATATTTATTAAGTGCCTACTGTATGCCAGGCTCTGGTGAAGATGATTACTAAAGATAACAACAACAAGAGGAAGCCTTTCTTAGCTATACTGCTTGGAGTGGATGGATAAATGACAATGCATGACCAAGAAGATAACAACTTTTCAGTTGTCAATTTGTGTTGGTTTTATCTTCCAAAATGAGTTATATTCAAATAGGAAGAATAGATCAAAGTCTGGAAAATGAAACTTAAGATAGATGAGGAGATGGAAAAAGTATACCTGGTCACTATAAATGTATACGAATTACCAGATAAACTATATCCTAGAGAAAAGAAAAGAAAAGAAAAAAAACAAAAAAATTAAGCCATTGTTGGTGATCTTTGAAACTTGGTGGTAAGAGAATTTGGAGAGATGTTGTTGGAATAGAAGGTTACAAATGTCCTGTTTTCAAAAAATATTATGCAAAAAAATGAAGTAGTTGAACTACTAGGTAGTGAGCTTGGCTTTAATTCATGTTGATTTATAAAAAACTATTATTAAGGAGGTGATTTTGCAGCATTTAGAATAGAACATTGGAAAGAAATAGCATAAGTTTATCAAGAAAAGGTCACATCTCAAAAACCTCTTTCGTGGAGGCTACAAAAAATTGGTTTGGTAGACCAAGAAAATTCCAAAAACATTGTGCAAAGAATTTGAAGAAGTATCTCATTCTATTTTTGTGGTTAGGTTAGAGAGTTGTGGGCAAGGTGATTGAACAGCTAGGTAGGTCAAGAACTAGTTGAACGACAAGACTCTACTAATCTTATTAGTCAAAATTCAAGTTATTTCTCTAATGGAATGCCTCAGGAATCCATCAGTGTGGTGATACTGTTCAACATTCAAGCATAATTTTCATGCTTATCAAATTTGATAATGGCACACAGCAAGGAGGTATAGCTGGCATGTAGTGAGTCAATTTTCATACATCTATATATACATATAGATGTATGTATGTATGCATATATATGTATGCATATATATGCATATATGCATACATATATACAATATGTGTATTGATATAGATAAATATATCAATAGGTTGGAATGGTTGAATCTAAGAAGATGAAATTTAATGGTATAAACATAAGGTACTACATCTGGGTTCAAAACATTAGCATTACAAGAATAGGTTCAGGGAGATACAGTGGCAAATTTGATCTGAAAAATCTGAGTTTTAGTCAATGGAAAATTGAACGATATCATTCCCTCACCTTCCACCCCACCACCCAAAAAAGTTAACATGATCTTAGGTTGTATTAACAGATATATACATTGTCTTGAATGAATAAGATGATAGTTTCACTGGATTCTGTTCCGGTTAAATGAGATCTAAAGTAAAATAACATTTTTCGGTTCTGGGTACCTCATTGGCCAAGTGGAGCATGTCCAGAAAGTGGTCCTGAAGGTGTTGAGAAAACTAATAACTATATTATTTGATTATCTATAAAGCAAACTGGGATGTTTACCCTGGAGAAGGGAAGGCTTAGGGGAGATGGGATTGATATTTTTAAGTATTTGAAGTATTGCTCTAATCATTGAGGGAAGGACTAAGGGCAATGGGTGGAAGTTACAGAGAAGAAATGCTTTCCCATCCTTGAATGTCTTGATGACCACAAACTAGTTAGAAACACTATATAGAGCAGGGGTGGGGAAAATGTTGCTTCAAGGACACATGTGGCCCTCTAAGTCCTCAAGAGCAGCCCTTTGACTGAATCCAAACTTCACAGAACAAATCCCCTTAATAAAAGGGAATGTTCTCTATATTATAGAGGATTCTTGCTCTCTTAAGGTTTTAACTAGACTTCAAAGGTTCTTTTCAACTTTGAGTCTCTACTATTCTAACTAGCTCAAGGAGCCAAATTCCCTCCATTCAAAAGAGCAATTTATGTTTTTTAAAAAAACTGCTTTCTATGATTCAAGATAAGCTCTAAAACTTCAAAATAAATGCTCACTCAGTACTGACATACCTTTTATTGCAGGGTCTTAAACTGAATATAACTAAATTAACTAATCCCTCGACATCGATTCCGGAAGTTTTAATTATTGGGGAAAGCCAATGTTTTGGGTAAGCCAGAAAATAAGAATGGATATGAAGAGACTTTCATTCTATTCTGAACTGAATACAGGCTCTCCAGTTCTAACATTCCATTATAGATGTGCTAAAGTTTTTTTATCTCCTTTATTCACTCACTAATATATATTCATTGTATGAAAAGAGAGTTTTTTCAGTGCTCATATTTTTGCTCAATTGATAATGTGGTTTACTGGAACAAATAGAACACTGGAATCAGAGGACATGGTTTCAAATCCTGGTTTTAGGGACAGCTAGGTGGTGCAGTGAGTAGAGCACCTGCCCTCCAGTCAGGAGGACCTGAGTTCAAATCCAGCCTCAGACACTTGACACACTTACTAGCCGTGTGACCTTGGGCAAGTCACTTAACCCCAATTGCCCTGCCTTCCCTCCTCTTAAAAAAATGAAGAAAAAAAATCCTAGCTTTACCACATACTTCATGTGATTATGGACTATTCACTCAACCTCTTTCTTCCTCAGTATTCTCAACTGCAAGATGAGATAGTTGGACTAGCTAAATGCTATTATGCCTTCTAGCTCTTAATTGGTGATCCCGTGAATATGTATACACACATATATGATACATGTATATACATACACATGCATATATTATATATGCATATATGTTTTATAACCAATGTAATTACAGGGATATATCCATTTAAATGCCCACCTGAAAGTAGATTCTGAAATAGTTAAATGTTTTCATATTTTAAATTTCCATATAAAATATGCTCAACATATTTTATATAAACCTTGAATAGAAACTCAAATTTTGGACCTTATGAGTTAGCAAAATTAATTTCTTTCTTGATGAGGTATAACTCTTTTCTAATAAATATTTTGCCCATAAATAAAATATTTTTAAAATCCATTCTCTGATGTCATAACTCAACTTTAGTGATAACACAATTCATTACTAAGAGGGAAAATGCTGAACTCTGGAACGAGTGAATGAATCAAGCAAAAGGAATAGACTCATTATAAAGGAGGGAACCTCCTAATTAGGCACAAATGCCTCAGCAGTCAGCAATCATGGAAAAGGAAATGCTGGAGAAGTACTTGACATTTAAATGTCACGTTAATCAAATTAAGCAATTTAGAAATTTTTACTGAGTATAATGGGATCTTAAATTGTTTAAACCATTCCTCCTGTTTAAATGGCCCCAGAACTGAGTGTTTATGTGGTTTATGCTGCTTTCTGGGCCAATGTCTATGAAGAATGACTTAAAGAATATAATTTTCAAGACCACTCCATCTTTAAGGTGATCATCTAAACCTTCATATTTTATTTAGAAATAAATGTATCTTACCAACTTAATAAATGACCGGTGCTTTCTTAGTGACAGACTGGATGCTTAATGAAATTACTTTCCTCTAAACCACAGATTGCAGTTAGTTTAAAAAGAGAAGTCCCTCTCCAGAGTTCCATAAGGTAAAAGAGAATATCAGACTCCTTATAATCCTAATCATAGGATTATAGTTTGGTGAGTTATAGGGGACTTTAAAGATCATCTAGTTCATACTCTCCTTTATATAAGAAAACTAAAGACCAATTAGGTTGTGAATTTTGCAAGATCACACAACAAAAGCCAGGTTCATAACACAAACAAATGCCAGTTTAGCTGAGTGAAATGCAACCCCAGAACATAATAGAAGTTTGGCTTCTCAAGTGTAAGAGTACTTTTCCCCCAATCTAATTGTAAAATGCATGTTGAGGGAAAAACAAATTAAACAACAAATCAAATACAATTATTTTATTGATATTTTATTTATTCATATATCCAAATTGTATGGCAGCATGTTTTATGGTTTTTTTGAGGGGGTAACCAAATGTATGATTTTTTTTTCATATGGGAAATTCTTAGTGAGGAAACTCCTTCTGTCAATGAAATGGCTTGATGGAATCTTGATGGTCTTTTGTATTGGTTTTCTTTCATCAATGGAAATAATATGAGATAAAATATTCTATTTTTTAGAAGCCATTCTCATTATGTGTTGTAAAAGTTAATCAGAGGTTGCTCTTAGAGTATAAATGCATAAAACTTCCTTTGCAAAAAATTATGATCACAGAATACAAAGAGTTCAACTTTGGCAATCACAGAACCCCATACTTTCCATAAAGTGGAAAAAACTGTTCCCCCAAAGTAGAAATTGCACTACAGAGCTGATTGAAAAGATGGGAAACATGCATGAAAGAAGAATAAGGTTAAGTGTCAGACTTTTCTATGAATTATATGAAAATCTTTTAACAACTCCAAAAAAGCAAATGTTTAAACTATTTTTAAAAACAATTTAGTCTTCACAAAAAATGACAAACTGTGTTCACCTATCTGTCATTATTTTTATCTGAGAAGAAATTACAGGAAGACCTCATGACATGTGGAGGAATTTAGTTGAATATAGCATAAAAAGCCAGCATAGCATCAGCATAAATGGATAACATCTATGAATAGGGTTTTTTGACTACAGTGATAGGTTCATACCGCATATCACTGTGTACGTGGTAAAGATAATTTGGCCCATGTCATAATTGGGTCATGATGTCATGAAAAAATTAGATATTGTGTCCTGGAGATAGCTAAGGATGTAGTGGATAGAGTTCGGGTCAAGTTTGAATTCTGCCTCAGATAATTTCCAGCAGAGTGTTCTGGACAAGTCACTTAACTTCCCTCAGCTTCCATTTCCTTTACTATAAAATAAGGCTAATAATTGCACTTATCTCAGAGGGTTATTATATGTAAAGGCCTTTGCATGCTTTAAAGCATTACGTAAATGCTAGGTATTATTAATATTTTGGCACTTAATTCAAACAAAACGATTTGTAGCAGTGTGGTACAACCAAAAGGGGTCAACTTTTGGAGTCAGAGATCCTATCTTCAAATCCAGAGTCTGCTACGTTCTTCCTGTGCTGTTACCTGAGGCGAGCCATTTCACCCATCTGCACCTCAGTTTCTTCGTCTGTAAAATGAGATGATTGGATTACATGATTTCCGAGATCTCTTCTAGTTCTAAATCAATAATCAGTAATTTCTTTGTTATATTGACTTTCTAGTGTGGGAAAACCTCTCAACCAAAACACATTGGAGCCCTTCAGTAACTTAGAAAATAAGTGTTGGAGAGTTGCCTGAAGCATATAATGGCCTCAGGTCATACAGCTAAATATCAGAATCAGAATTGGAAACCAGACCTTCTTGAGAAGAAACATGCGGTAGTGGATAGATTGCAGGACTTACAGTAAGGAAGACTGAGGTTCAGTTCCTATCTTGGATACTTACTAGCTGTGTTACCCATGAAAAGTCATTTAAATTCTGTGGACTTCAGTATTCTCATCTGTGAAATGAAAATGTTGGGCTTGACAACTTCTAAAGGTCCCTTCCCAATTCTAATTCACCTATGATCCCACTATACCATGTTGCCTCAGGCCTTAATATGTTCTATTTAATGATGATAACAAATGACTCAAAGATCCCAGAGTACTTAGTCGCAATTAATACTTTTTATGGAGGAAATAATTGTTCCAGATTAATTTAACCTTCCTTGATGGCAGAATATCATATCTCTGTGAGCTATGAGATGCAAGAGTTCTAAAGGTTAGATTTGTTAGCCAAACGGAGAAAAAATGACTGAGAGCCTTTTAATGGTAATGCCAAATTCCTGGCAATTAGTATTCAGGCTAGTCATAGTAATTGCCCTTAGTGTTCAATAAAACTATAGAACTTTTTTATTTTCTTTAAGACATATGATCAAAGTTAAAAAGTAATTAAAATCATTTGCCTTTTTAATTCCACCTGTTACCTTCCTATAATTCATATACTTTCCTTTATTTATATATTACAATATAATATATTGTAGAAAAGAAAATATATTTTGGGTCTTCTAGACTTTTTTTCAAGATTAATGATGTTAATGATAACAAAACATTAAACAATCAAATACTGAACGGGCATTTATTTAGCACATATCATGTTCCAAAAATTGTACTAAGTGCAGAGAATGCAAAACAAAGTTAAATAACTCCTGCCCGCAGGGCCTTTTAATTCAAACAGGGAAGATAATAGGTATGCATATAGATTTTAGGTATATGCAAAATAGATTCTGAAATAAGTGTAAGGTGTTGGTTTTGTTTTTGGTGGGCGGGGGGAGTAGCACAATTATCTAGAGAAAATAAGAAAGACTTCATGTAAAAGGTTGCATTTGAACTGAACCTTAAAGAAAACTAAAGATTTAAGAAGCAGAAGGGAGGAAGTAATGAATTTCATGAATTAGGCACAGGCATTGTGAAGGAATGGTCACATTGGATGGAGTATCATTTATGAGAAACAGTGAGAAAGCCAATTTGACTGGTTTATAGTGTATGTGAAGCCTAGAGAGGTGATTTGAGGCCAGGTTTTAAAGGGGTTTAAATGTCAAATGAATGTTTTCATTTGCATATATATGTATATATATGACATTAGTCTGGAACAATTATTTTCTCCTTCATAAAAAGTATTAATTGTGACTCAGTACTCTGGGATCTTTGAGTCATTTGTTGTCATCATTAAATAGAACATATTTAGATCTGAGGCAACAAGGTATAGTGGTAAGGGTGCTGAGATTGGGATCATAGGTGAATTAGAATTGGGAAGGGACCTTTAGAAGTTGCCAAGCCCAACATATATATGTGTGTGTGTGTGTGTGTGTGTGTGTGTGTGTGTATGTGTGTGTATGTATGTATGTATATATGTATATGTATGTATATATGTGCATATATATGTATAAAATTTGCTGCAAGTGGTAATAGGAAATCACTGGAGTTTATTTACTCTAGGAATGATACGGTCAGACCTGAGCTTTAAGAAAATCATTTTTTGTAGAGAATGAGTTCAAGTGGAAAAAGACTTAAAACAGACAGTACTTGGAAGGCTATTGCTATCATCTGATGAGCTGATAAAGGTCTAAACTAGTGGCTGTATAATTGGAGATTGATAAGGGGATGGATGTGAGAGATGTTTTAGTGAAAGGAATTACAAGATTTGGCAACTGATTAACTATGTGGAGCTAGAGAGAGTAAAGCATCAAGGATGACATGTAGACTGCAATCCTGAATGAATGAAAGGATGGTGATCCTCTCAATGGAAATAGGGAATATAAGAAGAAGGGTATGTCTTGGGGAAAAGATAATGAATTCTGTCCGGAACATATTAAGTTTTAGGTGTCTATGGAACATGCCATTAAGCAGTTGGTGATGTGGGAATAGACTTTGGAGAGAGCCTAGGTCTGGATGTGTAGATCAGGGACTCATCGGCATAGTTAATTAAAACCACAAGCCAATGAAATCACCAAGAGAGCCTTGTACTTCATGATGATTAAATACAATTGTCTCTGTTTTGCTGATTGAAGTACAAGAGAAATATTTAATAGGTTCAAGGGAATGGTACATCAATAGGAGACGCATGCATAGTTTTCTGGATGTCTACATTTTGATGTGGTCAACACCTTTTCTGCACTATAGGAAGAGAGGGGAAGGAAAGAAAAACAACAGGAGAGATAATATGAAAAGAAAATATATGAAAAATTTACTTTTTAAAAAAAGTGATGGCCATTGATGGTCTCACAAGTAAATAATAAATAGGAAATTCAACATCATTTTATTGTTTCTAATTATAGAAAAGCTACATATTTAATGTATTTTAAAATGTGATTTTGCATATAATTTTCCCAAATTCAAAGTAATTTTTTAAATGCAGAAAATAGGAGAAATTATTAGCATCATTTTTTGATACAAAAACCTACATTTATTACCCTTATTGACAGTTTGTATGAAATACAATTAGGCCTATACTAACCTAAAATGAATTGGTATTTGGAAAGGCAGGAAATGGGCTCACTAAGGAGAATATTTTATTCTATATTTGAATTTGAAAACTGGGAGAAATGATTTTAAAGAGAATTCAATGAGGGTACTGCTTTGAAAATGTGATTTTTAAAATGAGTGAAGTTTCTGGTTATTTTTGGTTTTACTCATTTCAATTTTAGTACTCAGTACCTGCTGTTCTGTCATTTTTTTTTATTTAATGGGAAAACAGGTAAAATAAAGTTACACAGCACAATAAAACCAAACATTCTTATGACTCTCAAATCATCTTATTGTACCAAGCATTATGTTCATGCCCCTATTTTACTATACCAAGTTTATACTTGAGAAAGCTTTAACAAAGAAAGCTTATGTCTTTCTACCTGACCATGAAAATCAATGAGTTCTATCAAGTTGTCAATGGGTTGCTCTCATTTTGATTTTATGGCCCATTAGACAGAAAATAGGCTCAGTGGGAGTTTGGGGACTTTGGGGCTGGAGGAACCCTAGTTGTAGTAGTTAAAAGATGATTGAACAAAGGCAAACTGAGCTAACTCACTTTAGCTTCTGGATTTCCCTTGGGTGTTTTTGCCAGAAACTGAGTCAGAGAAGAACTTTAATATAGTGGATAGGTTCCCAATGGGACATATAAGATAAATAGAATGGTGTTTTTAGTGAGCCTATGGAAGATGAACTTACACCCCATACTGTTCTTTTACTCATCACTAAAAGCACTCATTTTATTCATCTTAGCAGGTGAACATAATAAAATAATACCAGGATAGTTATTTCTTCCGTCACTTTTTCTATTTGAGCTACACCAAACAAGATTAGAAGAATGTGATATTACTACTTCTGCTATTCATAATAATTACAATAACAATAATATATTACATTAACATAGCCTTTTAAGGGTGGTAAAACAGTGTACATAAGGATCATTTGTTCTTTACAACAACTCTGTGCTGTTATTTTTTCCACTTTACAGTTGAGGTAACTGAGTCTCAGAGACATTAATTGACTTATGCAGGCTCCCCCAGTTACTAGGTGTCTGAAGAAAGACTCAAACTCAGGTGTTCCTAAGTATAAGTCAAAGACGCTGCCCACCATACCATGATGTTAATAATCAGTAAATAAGTTCAGGAAGTCAAAGAGTCTTTGTAAAGAAATGCTGAATATTTGAGATTGATATATCAGACTAGAATTCCTATTATGTAATTTAATGCAATTTAATAGAGTTAGTATTTATTAGAAAACTAATAGATTCAGAGAACACTGTTAGGCACTGGGTAGGGGAGAGAAGACAGAAAGTTAAGAATGGATATAGTCCCCTAGCCTTATTTGTAATTTAATTGATTCTCATGACACATACACAAATATACATAATCCAAAATCATACCTAGAAAACACAATAGAGATACAAACAGACTTTTTCCACAATAACACAATGCCCATTACATACAGAAATACAAATGATTACATAAAAGGAACATGATATTAATAGAATGGATATAGAAATTGAATAAGGATAAATTTTCAAACAACTATTCTATGTTGTAATAACAGGATTAGACCATTGCATTCTGCTGAGGCATAGAATTAAAGCCTCCTCACAACCCTCTTGCCTGCATCTTATCTTGAAAGCATGAATTTATTCCATTTCTCTTAAGTAACTTGTTATTATATTTAGCACTTGGGACCTCCACCTACCTATGGTTTCTTATAAGCTGTGCCAGGTTCTGCTTATGTTTTTCATCATGATCCTCTCCAAACCAAAACATATGAACATCCTCCCCTGTCCTTCCTTAATGTGTATACTTTTAGTTCAGAACAAGTGCTTTTTAATGAATTCGTAATAAAAATAACAACAAAACGTTCCCCATAAGTATGTAATTTACTTTTCCTACAAGTAAACCCTTTGTAAGAGGAGAAGGCATGCACTGGGATCAAGTGTAGGCTGTACACATATGGGGGACACATATGGCCAGAGGTAACTTCAAGAAGGGTATACACATACCTTGGGTATATGTGATACCAGAGAATACTCATGGAGGGTTGCATGCTCAGGGAAAGCATGGGACAATGGCACACATGTAGAATGGCAGTTCATGCCCTTAAATGTTATATGGTTCTTCATGTGTTCAAATGATGTTATTTGGCTGATCTCTGATCTCTGCTGGACCTGGATCTGCTGTCTGACAGGCATTAGCATTCCAGCTGATCCAACCAGCCTTTAACAGAAAAGTAGCCCCCAGCTACTATGTGCTTCATTCACTAGGGAGTGCTATTGTAAGGGATTTGGGAAGAGAGTCATTCTCTTAGCCATCTGTTATGTTAATGAAAATAAGAAGATCTTTCCTATCCATTAAGATGCCTATGTGATCTACTTTGAGCCTGAATCACATGGAACCTGAATCACATGGAAGCCTGAGTGGCATGAGCCTGGGTCACGAGGGTGGTGATGCCCTCTGACCCTGACAATGTATATATATACTCTGAGGTTAACATTTTACTGTGGGGATCACTCATGGGAAGAGTGTCTGGATGATGTAGTCAGATGAGACTCTGGGTAGCTGTTAAGGAGCCCCCCAGCTTTGAAAAACCCAGGTGTTGGTGCTTCTCTCTCTGGTAACTATGTATTATTGCTATGGTCAGATAATAAGAAGCCCTGTCTGTTGGTCTTTATATCTGTGTTTATATCATCTCTGCTTGTAATTTCTGTTTGTATTTTCTCTGAAGTTCAGGGTACTGACTTTTCCCCTGAACTAAGTGGATGATATATGTGTGTGTGTGTGTGTGTATGTATGTATGTTTGACTAAAGTGAGATTGTTGACCCCTTTAAAGTTGCTTTCCTTTAGAGAAACAGATCAAACAACCTGTGCTAGCAGCCCACC
This sequence comes from Trichosurus vulpecula, assembly GCF_011100635.1. Lineage (NCBI taxonomy): Eukaryota > Metazoa > Chordata > Mammalia > Diprotodontia > Phalangeridae > Trichosurus > Trichosurus vulpecula. Next base: position 141,871,252 of record NC_050574.1, on the reverse strand, counting down.
TGTGTGCTGACGTTATTGGTCTTACACTTCCACAGCAGCTGCAAGTAACATTGTTGTTACACCGTCTTTCAACCAAAGATTATGAAGCTCTCCCCTACAGATAGATTCCTCATAAGTGGTAGCAATTGCCGAAGCTAAGATCATATCTACTCTCTCAATTCCTCTATCGTCTTTTCTGACTCATTTCAATTCTCATCTGACGTATGGTCAGCAACCCTTGCTAGTTCTAACTTCTTTTCATACTCTCATGGCTATGGCAAATATCTTTAGTGCTACACTTGCTCAGAAATGGAACTTAGTGAAACTGTAGTGAGAAAATTTCTCCCTTCATGTTCCTCTGTTCTATGAACATCAAAATGGGTGAGCTGGTTGTAGAAGACTAAATTCTCTGGTGATCCCCTGCCTCCCTCTAAGAGCAAATCATAGTCTGTTCTCCCTTTGGTCTCTTTCCATTTATAATAGTCACATATAGATGATACAACATTTTTTTTCTTTTAAGGAACCATATCAAGGTGAAAATGCACCAAACATCTGCAAATGTTTTATAACAAATAATGGTGCTTTTGTTTCCCTATTCTTTCAGTCATTCTCTAGCTGAAAGTTCATCTCTTAGGAACAACTATTCAAGCTATTACTGTTATGTAATTGTCTGAAAGAGTTAATTTTTTTTCTGGAACACTCAACTTACCACCAAGCAAACAACTTTGTCACTGAAATGTATCTTGCTTTCACTGTGATACACTGCAAACTGTCTAGTGCTAATTCCTTTGAAGAATTTAGCAGAAAAATGAACCATGTGTTCCCATTATGTTAGCCTGACTCAAGAAAGAAATGTGCAAACAAGCCTGTATATTTTACTGAGATCTCAATTAGTTTAATTTAGAATTGAAATGCGCTCACGTCAAAAAATTGGATGAGAGCATGGGCTTGGCCATGTGTTTCCAGCATGCAATTACACCTCATTGTGATCCTTGATGGTGCTGTCCAGAAGCAGCACCAGAGAAGACATCTGAGAAAGCTAAAGTGCTTAATTGCAATATAATTAAAGTGAAATATTTATGTGTAATTTGCATTCTGCCTTGTCATTTATAGTGATTAGCTTCAGTAACTTTATGTACTAAAGTTAACCACCTCTCAGAATTCTAAGAAAATGAGCTTTTACATATTAATAAAGTACAATAATGCCTTGAGGGCACACATTAATGAATTCAGGCCCAGCATGCTGTATCTACCACCTGACTAAGGTTTTTTGGTTTTTTTTGTTTTCAAATCTGAACAAGATTGGTGTCATTGCTATACCAAACCAAAGAAAGATGTATGCTCAAATAATTCTGACATTGTAGCCTGAAGTTCCTTAAAGGAAAATAGTATTTTCAGACAGATCATTTCAAAAGATATGAATAAATAAGAATTATGTTAAAATAAAACAAAAGACTGACACAAATTATGATAATAGTAAAATGAGTGCTGTATTGAGAGTCAAAACTATATGAATTCTAATGTTAGCATGGCTACTATTTAGTTGAATGATCTTGGACACTTGAATTAACTTCTCTGAGGCTCAGCATCTTCAAATGTAAAATCAAGTTACCATTTGATTTTACATGTGAAGATGCTGAGACTCAGAGAAGTTAATCGTAGATGACAGGAGGAAGAGTAAGAGAACTGAGAACTTTACTCTTCCTCCTGTCATCTATGATTGTAAATGTTATAAACCAGGATGAAAACAATGGTAAAATGGTAAATGGTAAAAGAGGACGTAATGTTTAGAGATTAATCATATAGAAGTGTAGTGCTTTCTTTAACAAAAACTATTTTTCAAATGTCTACCAATTCAACTTAAGTCAAATCGTTAACCTAATAAATAAAAATACTCAAGGATACAACTATAGTTTTCTAAAATATAGAACATAAAGTATATAAATATCTAAAATTTTAAAATATATTAAAAATTTAGCTAAAAATACAACAATTTCTTTCTATACATGAATAAAGGAAACATCATGTTTTCTGTGGTGGTATATATTTACTGTTACAGAAATCTATTTAAACAGTATAATAAAAAGCTATTTTAAGATACTATTTAGTTACAAATGTCCTTTATTACATAAGGAAAGTGTTTTTGTGTTATGGATACAAATTTCAACAAATCTTGTTCCCACAAACAAAATCAATTCCAGAAACATTTGATCATGCACTAGCTAAGTGAAAAGCATTGTACCAGGCATATATATGGATGAGTTGTTGGATGGAGAAAAATATGCTCCTGTAATTTCTTAGGATTTTAACATTTACTAGTCAATTTGGACTGTAATTTAAAATGCCAATAAATATTTTTCCTGCTGATTCTAATTGAAAAAATTCCAACTAGTCATTTTCATTCCATGGCATAGTAAAAAACCAATAAATTTTGAATTCAAAGTCCTTCATCAGATTCCTACTATCCCTGTGGCTCTTTGTAGTTCCCTTAAGTTTTTGAGCCTCACTTCAATCATCTACAAAACAGGGATTGAAAATAGTTGTGCTACTTTTCTTGCAACATTTTTATTAGTTATGTGCTTTGTAAGTCCTAAAGCACTACTTAGTTGTTATTTCCTAACAATATAATCTATTTAAAGGGATTTATGAACTCAAAATCACTATATAAATATTATTTATTAGTAATCATGCATAATATACTAGAAAGAGTATTCGACTTACACTTCTATTATCCCTACTACTGGGAAGAATCTCTTAAGTCTTTGAGGATCTCTTAAACTCTGGAATTCTGAGTTGCAGTGAGCTAAACTGATCAGATGCCCACACTAGTTCTGGCATCAATATGGTGAATTCCTGAAAGTAGGGACAATCAGACTAAGAAGAGTTGAACCAATCTAGGTTGGAAACAAATGAGATCAAAACTCCCATGCTGATCAATAAGGGAGTTGGAGCCATGAGTGGCCAATCCACTTACAAGCTAGAAGAAACAGAGAGACCCAACCTCAAATTAATAACAGCAGCAATTATAATGTTAAGTATATAAGTGCATGGACATATGTGTGTGTACATATATGATTTTACTATTGACACAGATTATAGATTAAGATATAGATGTCATGCTTATCACATTTGCAGATGACCTAAAAATGGGAAGGATAGCTAATATGTTAAATATTGGCCTTGTGGTTTATCCAAAAGGCCATCCCTAGCTCTAATCACCTCTATAAATAAAATCTAAAGTAAGACTTTAGATTTACTGTTACAAAGCTGTTACAAAGCACTGGTGTGGTTGACTCAGTGGAACATTCTCTTAGGGTCTCTGATTTTTTTGTTACTACTCCTTTGCAATTAAAATCTTCTCAGGTTCTAGCCATGTTCATGTGCTCCTCTGTAATCAATAGTGAATAAGAAGTTATTAAGCACGTACTATCCACCTGTCACTGTGCTAAACACAAGAGTATAAAGATCAGGGGAAAAACCACCACCAGTTCCTGCCCTCAAGAAGCTCACACTTTAATGGAGCTGACAACATACAAGTAGCTATATACAAACAAAATGTATACAAGATAAATTGGAGACAATTAAAAGATGTGGGAAGGTTGTAGAATTAAGGGGATTGGTGGGAATAACTCCTTGTAGAATGTGGAAACTTAGCTGACACATGAAGGAAGTCAGAGAGGCTGGGCTTTTTATAGCAAAAAAAGGTAAACTGTATACATCATTATGACTCATACTTAAGGAATAGGTCTATTTTGTAGTCTCAGCTATAATAGATTTTTTTGAACTATCAGCTACAAAAATCTGCATTAGTAAAGAAGCAGCATCTCTAAAACTAGGGCAACCGCCCAAAAAATTTCAGAAGTGGAAATAATTTCTACAACATTTCTCTTTTTATATTAAATGTTATTTTGATATGCCCTATTCACCAGCATGTCAAGCAAAGTAGGTAAGAAAAAGGTGGTAAAGATGCAAATTTTATGATAGTTTAATTTAATAGTAATAAAGAGGAACGTTAAGAGAAATTAGATCAGAGCAATATCAAAACTATTCTACTTTTAATTATTACATTTGGATTTATTGTGAACTAAAATTCATAGGACATTGTAAATTCTGTGAGAACAGAACAGTGCCTTATACATGGAGACAGTAAATGCTGACTCCATTAACTGCTTTTTAAAATTTGCAGAAGAAAAATATTCTAGGCAATACACATAGCACTGAGTTGTGCCTGATCTCTGGCATGGGAGAAAATAGTTATATTAGACATATAGTGAGCCAAAGGAAAAGATTTTTTTCTCCTGTTCGGTTTCAAAAATTAAATGACTGATCCTTCTCTAAAGTGATCTCTTTTAGAACTAACAGTTCACATAGTTGCAGGTAGGTGGTGCAGTAGTGTACAAGCTCTGGCCCTAGATAAGAAGACCTGAGCTCAGATTTGGCCTCAGACACTTACTAGCTGTTTGATTTTAGACAAGTCATTTAACCTCTGCCTACTTCAGTTTTTTCATCTGCAACATGGAAATAATAATAATACTTACCTTAGAAGGTTGTTAGGAAGATAAAATTAAATAATATTTATAAAGCTCTTTGCAAACCTTAAAGTGCTATATGAATGCTAACTATTATTATATGTCAATTATTCTTTTTCAATATTCTAATTTTATTGGGAAATGCTGAATGTTTAATCTGCAAAATATATACATGTATCCATTTATCATTTTGCACCGTATAACTGTTATGCTAAACTATTTAAAATATTCTTTCCATTTCTGTCTCTTTTTTTTCTCTCAATCTCACTATGTCTCTGCCTCTACTGTCAGACATTAATAAATTATTTAATATTCAAACAAACATCCAAATGCTTTAACATTTACATTTAATAAATGTTTTTTCATTCACTAAGAAAGGTAAAAACTCAAAAGGAAGAGAGAACCCAAATTAAAGCCATCCTAGATATTTCACCTTGGCTGTAACCTCCTTTTCCAGATACTAGAAAGAGCAGGGAGATGAGGCAGAGTAGATGACGTATAAGTATCTTGATCTGCAGCAACTTCTGTCTCTCAGTGCTTCCCAGTCCCTCATTCCCACTCTGAGATCTCTCCCCTTCTTCCAGCCATAAGCAGATGCAGACCAAAGTGCCAGAGGCTTCATGTACTCCTAACCCCAATTCTTGTCCTTCTTATCTTTTTGAGTCTTTGTTTCTTCATCTATTAAATGGCAGTGTTTTATTAAACACTAAGGAAGCTTCCATCTTTAAAATTATATAATCTATGACAAAAAGTAAAATCTTGCTAACACGGACATCATTCAGCCCTAAGAAAATTATAGAAAGTTCTATGGATATTCAACCACAGAAAGATGTATTGTTCCATTCAGATAAAAATACTTTGATACATTTAGATATGTAACAAGTTTGGTTCATAAAGTGAGAAATATGACCTTTTAATCAAACAGATATTTATCTCAATTCTCTTCATTGAAGTTACAATGTGAACCACACAGAGGAAGTGATGTCAGGTAAGATCAGAGAGGGTGTGTTCTACATATTTGCAAGACAATAGAAGGGGTAAAGGAATGTAAAAGGAATCAAGATGGGAGGAGAGTAAAACCTTCTGTATGTGGCTTTATGTCATTGCTTTGCTCTTGACTAAGGCAAGGAACCTAGGGACCCTCTTTACCTTATTCCCACAATATTCTCTAATTGACAGATTCTTAAAGTTTTGTTTATCATTCTCTGTCAAACAGATGTCGAACTCAACAAATATGTACATAGTAGGTAAAATTATAGATAAATATACTTCTCAGTGTTCCATATCACAGCCACTTGTGACCTTACAAATTGTTATTATATATTATATGTTTATAATATCTTTCTAGACTGTGTCTTAACAGCTTCTTAAATTTCATGACATCTGAGAAAAATGTTTTGCATACAGAAAGAGTTCAGGGCAGGGGTTGGCATTAGGAACTAGACCTATGATTTCATTGACTTAGGGAAGCCCCTGGGTAGGAAACTGACTCCAACAACGAAGGTTGTCTTTCACCTTCTCTAAAACTTAGAGAGTTGTCAGAGCATTGAGAGTTAAGTGACTTGATCAGAATCATACAGCCAGTATGTGTCCCAGCTAATATTTGAACCCAGATTTTCCTCGTTTCAAGGTCAGAAAAGGCACGATATAATTTTTGGTTCCCTCTGCAAATAATAGGTACTTAATAATTATTGTTTGATTTTTAAAAATAAAAACAAAAGCATTATGTACTAACAAAGTTTCCTCTATTTTGGATTTCATGTTTGGATTCTAAGAAGATGTGTTATGGCAAGAAGGGAAGAATATTAAATGACATACCATAGAGAATAACTTGTGAAGATGATATCAAATGGACAAATGGGAATTGTGGTTCTCATATTTTTTTAAAATTCTTTATCTGCCTTGGGTTTCATGACTCCTGTTTTGGGAAACACTAAATTCAACTAACTATTGCAGTTGCTTTCATTTTATTATCAATGTAGAGCTAGAAGAGACCTCAGAGACCATCTAGCACAACCCTCATCATTATATTTTTATGAAAATTGAGGCCCAGGGTGACTTGGCCAAAGTTATAAAGGTTTTTCATTCTGTAATATATAGAGTACTTCAGCACAATGTAAATTCCTTAACAGAATGGAATATTTTGCTTTTTTCTTTGTAACCCCTCTACTTAAAATACTTCCTTGCGTATAGTAGGTGATTAATAAATGTTTCTTGAATTTAATTGTCTTGAATGTAGTATTATAAATGATTTTAAATCATACTGTAATTTGATTTGCTTGGCATCTAAAATATGATAACAGAGAATGATTCTATTTGATAAGCTTATGAGGCCACATATTTAGTCAATCATCACTTCTAGGTAAAGATGAATGTATTGGTGGAATATGTTTATTTTATTTGTTTATTTACATAAAAATTTCCAAATGATCTCATTGAAGAATAAGAAAATTGATCTCACACATACACACACATACACATGTATGTATATTTGCTGTTCAGTTGTTTCAGTCTTGTCTGATTGTTCAAGACCACATTTGAGGTTTTCTTGGTAAAGATACTACTGTTGTAGTTTGTAATTTCCTTCTCAAGCTAATTTTTACAGATGAGGAATTGAGGCAAACAACATTAAATGACTTTCCCAAGGTCACACATCTAGTAATTATCTGAGGCCAGATTTGAACTCCAGAAGATGAGTCTTTTTGACTCCAGACCTGGCACTCTATCCACTATGCCACTTAGCTGCCCTAAACCTAAACAGTGCTATACCAACACAAAAAATAAAATAATTTTACAACCAACCTGTAATATAAAGATAGACAGGACTAAAATAAAAAGCAATTTTTATTCCAAGAGAGTAGCAATAGAATGGAAAGTTCACATAGAAAGAATTTAATTTGATGAAAAGTGACCACAAGCTAGGTCCTAGAGGAGTTTCCAAACTTCCCAAAGGTAGTAGGTTTTGAAAACAAGTCTAAACTATGGGAATCAGCTTGGCATGTGAGTGTAGAAACAAATCAGATAGAGAAATAAAAATGAGTGAAGTAGAAAATGGAAGTAGATAGGAGATGGGAGGGGAAAGAACCAATTAAATCAGCCAGCACTATGCAATTAAAATTTATCCGGATACATAGAAGAGAAACATTTTATATGTAAACATATATATCATATATATGCATATATATGTATATTATACATATGCTTTATGTTTGTATATACATACTTTAGAAACATATACATCAATAGATTGTGTTTTCAAAAGTGCAGCAAAGATATGGTGACCTAAGTAGGGTCCCTAGACCCTACGGCAAAAGTATATTTAAATTCTGAAGGTGTATCATTAAGGCAATAAACACAACATCTATAATGTTGTGATTATGTCTGTATAGTTCTGTATCACAGGATATAAGAGACTCTCCATATAGAAAGCAGAAGTAAAACATTTATTCAAACACCAGAGGATCAAATCCCTAAACCAATGACTCCAATTCAACATAGCAATTATATCCCAAAACTGGTAAGTCCACTTCATCGAAACAGCAAAGAATATAAAGCACAATATCATAGCAGGGACCCCAGTCATCCTGTAACCTTCCCCCTTGCTGGGGCCCCCCTAAACACTCAAGAATGCCAACTGTCTGCTTGCCTGAGTTCTCTTCCCCCTCAGTTCTCTGGTCTCCGCAGCTCCCTAGTTTCCACTCTCCGTTCTGCACTCTCTCTGCAGTTCTGCTGTCTCAGAGTTCTTACTCCTTCTCCTTGGGCTGAATTCTGAATTCTGGCTTCTCTTTTGACTCCTGAATTCTCATTCCTCAGTGGCTATCTTCTGAGTATATATACTCTTTTTAGGACCCAAGGGCTTCACACCTCTTAAGTTAGTGAAAGGGTGTGGTCCTGGGGCTTCTCGCCTAGTAAGTAAAGGGTGTAGGCCTCTCCTAATCAAACTTCCCTTAACTGGCTCCTGAGGCCTATTGAATGGATGGGGAAGATCTTTAGTCACATTAACACCACAGAAGGGTATATATAATGTTATTTTGATTTCCCCTTCTCTGAGTTTACTTGCTTTTTTCCCCTGGCTGAAAACACTGGTATGCCATTTCGGTGCCCAGGAGATCAGTGTCACTGAGTAGGGGGACAACATGGGCAGATTTATACTCAGGATGATAATTTGGATGACTGAGTGAAGGACAGTCTAGAGTGAGGGAAAAACTTGTGACAAAGAGACCAGCCAACAGAGTATTGCAATAGTCTACATACAAGGTGATGAAGACCTGCACCAGGGCAGGGTAACAGTTTTAGATGAGGAGCATATGTGAGAGATGTTATCAAGACAACATTGACAGGCCTTGGCAAATGATGGGATATGGGAAGTGAAAGAAAGTGAGTTGTCAAGGATAACACCTAGGTTGTAACTAGAAGAATAGTGAAATTCTTGACAGTAATAAGTTTATAAGAGGGGAAGGTTTGGGGAGAAATCTTATATAATGAGTTCAGTTTTAGAAATGCTGAGTTTAAGATATCTAGAGGACATCTAGTTCAGATGTCTAATAGACAGTTGGAGATGGGAGAGTGGAGGTCAGCAGAGAGGTTAGAACTAGATAAGGAGATTTGAAAATCATCAGCATAGAAAGCAAATGTAGGACAAGAGTGCCCAGACAGAGCCTTGGAGATATACTTACAGTTTCCCTCAAATCTATTTCTACAATATCTCTTGTATGCCCCCCTTTTTCCCCATTATCCAGTCTTTATGACCAATGTACCTGCACTATTATACTTACCTTCTAACAAGTTTTACTATCTATACACTTTCACTCCTCCAAAACCTTTTATCAAAACTAGAGTAATTTTATTTTCATGCCTAGACCTGGAAATAAGATTCTTCTGCTCAAAAATTATCATTGGTTCTTATCACCTACCAAATATATTTATTGAGCAAAAGAGTGATTTGATAAATCCAAATAAAATTAGAGCTTTTTTCCTTGACATTCAAGACTTAAAACCACCTGGTGCCACTCTAACATTCTTGCTTTATCTCATTACTGCTATGGTCCAGTCAAACTGGACAACTCTCGGCCTCCTGTGCATGTATGTCCCGTTACTTTGCTCATATTGTTCTGTTTGCTTGGAATTTTCTCCTCAGTATTTGACTTTTGAAATTCTGCCTATCCCTCAGAGCCAACTAAAAATCCTACTTCCTCCAAGTTATTGATAACTCTACCCTCAGAACTCACATAGCACATTACTTTGTAACTCTAATCAACATCATATAATACTGTTCATTCTAGCTATTTATGTTACTCTTACCTCCTTGTTGAAATGAAAGTTCCTTGTATCTCCATCAGAACATAACAACACACTGTGCACAACAGGCAATTAATAGATGTTATTTATTGCTGTGTTTTTATTTATTTTAATCTTTATATCCTCTCATGCAGTTAGGGAGATTTCAGTAAATGTAGGGATTGAGATAAATTCCTCTTTCATTCATATATAAACCAATTCTCAGGCAGGGATAACAAACATAGAGAAAGAACAATAAGGTCTGGCAATGTATCAGTTTGATACATTGATTCCTATTGATATCTCATAGAGACTATTTCAAGGTGCAATGACTTAATAAGTTTAGAATGCATGTGCTTCCCAGAAACCGCTTAGCTTCCCAATATTTTGATTAAGAATTACAGATATCCCAGCAATGATTTCCAGATACTTCTGCCAGACCCCACCAGCAAAATGAAAACCTTTTAAAAATAGTGTTGCTGCTGCAAAGCCATTAAGAATTTATGCTCAGTAGTAAATCAGATTTCAGAATCAGAGAAAGGTCATATATATTGCCTAGGAGGAAGGGTAATTCATTTAAATAGAAGATTCAAATTGGAATCATAACAAAGTCATAGAATCATAAAATGTTAGAGTTGAAAGGGCCCATAGAGATTATCCAGTTCATCCCCATCATTATACAGAGAAGGAAACTAAGACTCAGAAAGGAGAAGTGACCTCTTCAAGGTTACAGAGGAAATGAATGGCAGAGCAAAGACTCAAATTCAGGCATCTTTGCTGATCTAGCAAATTTTCTACTACAAGTTTGGGATGTTCAGGGAGGACTAGCACTTCTGGGGTGAGGGCTTGCTTGTGAAGCCATTTTCAGGGCTGCTTATCCACCTTTGGTGTCCACCTGTCACCCAACTCTCACTTCTGGCTCCAAGAAGCTGTAGCATGCACAGCAGCCACATCCTGGTGAAGCAATCTCAGCAGATGGGCTAAAACCAGGTTGAGGGTAACCAACAGGCCTCAAATCCATCAGTGAGTTAGGGGGATGTCCACCTCAAGCATGTGAAGACATCCCCCAGTGGAATGAATGGATGAGAACAAGCTGTTCCAACATCGATGAAGGCAGCTAGAACAAGCATTGTGGAGTGCTTAGAGTTTGGTCCGACACTGAGGATGTCAAAGTCATCCACTGTATCCCAGGCCATTGCCAACCATCTTGACTTTTGTCTTGCCACTGGACTTTGATGATGCTGGAAGAAAGAGTGAGACTGATAACTCTGTGCAACTTATACCTACCTCACTTATATTCAATTCATGCACAAGTCAAGACATCACGAATCATGATGTCATTGGTTCCCTTTGAAAATGAAGGATGAACAATACCATAAATTACAGTAACAATAACAAAGTTTTTTCTAGCCTATTTCATTTTGACAAGTAAATCTTGTAATTCTATAGCTTCTATATGATTTGGATATGAGAGATTTCCATAGGTTGTTAACTAGTCAATGTCAAAAAAACATATATTAATAACTTCATTGTGCTAGTCTCATCTTCAACAAAGTCGTAAGCTCCTTAGAAGGAGTGAGCATATCTTGTGTTTCTTGTTTTCCTCTCAGCATTTCCCATGGTGCTAGAAATAGGCTGATTGGTTAATTATTTGAAGGCTGTGTTAATGTGATTTCATAATAAAAACTAAAGACAAAAGAGATGAAAAAGTAATGAGAGCCAAAAGAAGGAAGATGGGACAGTTAAAAAATTACAGTTTTTTAGGTTATAACTTTGATTGTCCCAAGAAGATCTATGCAAGAATTGAGATTTATTCAGTTACTTTGTAATTTTACTTTACTGTGATATGACTGACATTTTCAAAATTCATTAGCATTATCATAAATAATTTTATAATATATGCTAACTGTATTTTTCCCTTTTTGTTTTAGTTTGTTCCCAGTATTCTCGAGGAGTTTTTGCCATTTTTGGACTCTATGATAAGAGGTCAGTACATACTTTGACCTCATTCTGCAGCGCCTTACACATCTCCCTCATCACACCAAGTTTCCCTACTGAGGGGGAAAGTCAGTTTGTGCTGCAACTGAGACCTTCTCTCCGAGGAGCGCTCTTGAGTTTGTTGGATCACTATGAATGGAACTGTTTTGTTTTCCTGTATGACACAGATAGGGGTAAGTTTTAATCCAGTTTCTTTATCAGCAGAATTCTAAATGTCAAACTGAAAGGGCATTTCTGTTTCTCTGGGCTCCCTGTATCATGGTTAAACAAAAGGCCTTGAAGGCCTGAAACCCTTGAAGGACTGAAAGCAGTCCCTCATAAAATGTTTTCATTTTTTGTTTGTTTATTTGTTTTAAATTATATTTTGAGCAACTTCTTCTTTATCCTAGGGAGAGATTTTTAAATGAACGTCCTTCAAATCCAGTCTATCTTTTCTAAAGAAATGAAATGCTTGGAACTTTAATAAAACTAAGATAACTCTGAAAATATTTCTATTTACTCCTGAGATGACATTTTTGTATAGTCACTAAAAATGTTTTCCCCAAACTTAGCACAGTGATTTTCTTCTGAATCTGAAACATATTGAAAAAGTATAAGTACTGTCTATAGCAGTAAGTTTGAAATATCACAACTGCACCTGAGTAATTGAAAGGTCATGCCAATGACAGAGGAGATTGGATGGTGAGTCTCCTGTACTTTTTGCCATCTTGTATTTTATCTTTGCTTTGCAGGTACCAGAGATTAGTGATTCCACCTGCCCTACATGCTGGAAAATTCAGCCAAAAGTCACTAGTGTTATGATGATAGAGAAGATAATCTTCTGCATTTGATATATTTGTCTTCCCCAATTTAATCTTTAACTTAATTATTCCCTAAATTTTCATATTTCATTTCATTCTGTTTTTATCTAGTGACTAGAAATAAATAGTGCTGAAATAATAGGATCATGGCATAGATGTTAGGACAATCCACAATGAACAATACACATTCACTTAAGGTTGATTTTTCTTTAAAGTACATTCATCTTAACATGCAGCTGGAGTTAGAAAGTGGGAGTTCAGAATTAAATTTGATGCAGAAAACATCTTGAGAATATTCCTTGGATAACTATCACTTCAATTAGCAAGCAAGTGTAACACATTCCCAAATAAATAAGCTTAAAGATAAGTAGTTCATTTTAAAAAAATGAAAAACAAGATTCTCTATATTCAAGACAATTTTTCAGGATGAAAAAAAAACAATTATACCATTTCATCCTTAATTAAAATTCATGTGCTTAATTAGACAGAGACAACATGGCTCAGTAGACAATGTCATACCAAGGGTGGGCTTTGCACATAACTTTGAATAGCCTACAAAGCAAGTTATCCTTCCAAGCCTCAGAATATTATAATCATCAGCAAGTCTCATCTAGAAATATGGGGACATGGTATGGGAGACTTCTTCATTTCTTAAAAATCTAAAAGTTTCCTATTAAGTGTTCCATGCTACAGAATTTTATAATTCTGTTCATTCTAGTCTACTTTGATAAGTGTGCTTCAAGTTGACTAGTTTGTCATATTAAAGAACAAACCAGCCTTTCTTTTCTATTTAAGTTCAGTTCTACCCCTTTTCACAAAAGGGCATATTGCTTGTGTGTTCTTCTGACTTCACAGGAGTGTCTGGGTGACCTGTTTCTTGGTTTTTATCAAATTCATTCCTCCAACAAATATTTATTTATTTATATCATAATAAATAATAATGATTCCAGCTGATGAGATCTCTCACTTGGTGACTTCACTGTCTCCTACAGGTTCAATTATCACCTCTAGGCAAGTAACTCCCTTTATCTCTTACGTAGACCTTAGCATTTAGGTCTGTGCCATAAACTCCTTTCCGAGGCCAACAGCTTTCTTCAAAATAAGCCATTTAAAAATAGTACTCAGATACAATACTTAGAAAACTTTAGAATATTTTAATACTTAAATGGATCTTTGATTTCATCAATGTGAATATTCCCTCTGGTTTAGCAGATTCCAATCCATTCTTGCCTCCCCATCCTGTATAGATTTTATTCATATCCTCCCATAAGTTCACCAGAAGAGATACAGACGTCTTCCTCGTTCCCCCTTAATATCACAATAATACAAATAGGAAAAACAAATTGTCCATTGATAATTTTTGTGCTTGCCACATGAAATTCCTCTTTTTTGATGGTACTTTTCTTCAATGACTTTTAAAAATCTGGTTCTTCTTTGTGAGTTGTGCTTTATGTATTATGTGTTAGGGTCTACTCACACACCTACCCTGTGCTTCTCAGTTGCTCTGAGTGAGCCTCACTTTTTACTCTTTGGCAAATGAATGCTTTCATAACTTGTAGCCATACAATACCACCAGTATATATGAAGCAGTTTTTAACCCAGTTCTATTAAATGCATAAAGATAAATATTCAGTTTAAAGATAAATGATTCAGTTATAGTAGTACATTTCAATTTAAAGTGAAATTTCTAGTCCTCTCTTCAGTCATATGCTGTTGGGTGAGGAAAACTACTTTCTAAAGCTACTTTTCTATGTAATCTTTGGAAGAATATTAGCTCTTTTGGGACTATTTTTAACTCAATAGTTACATATTATTAATGTATACATGAAATATATAATTATGTATTATATATGACATGTTACACAAAATATATTTAGTGTATATAACTATTAGAGATGGTGTTGTGTAGTGTATAGAGACCTGACCTCAGAGTCAAGAATACCAGGGTTTGAATCCTATCATTTACATATTAGCTATGTAACTATGAGTAAGTAAATTTATCACTCAGTGCCTTAGGAAACATTCTAAGACTCTAAGTTGCATAACAGTTGCTAAACTGCATTAATAGAGAAAATATCCTCACCAGGCATTTTCTTTACCAGTGGAAAACAATGGCATAGGACATATACAAAAAAATAAAACAAAAAACAATGGAAATATGCAATAATGGTTTTTAAAGGCTGATTTAGCACCTGAATTTCCAAATTCAATTAGAACGGATCTGGTCTGAGTCAATCAACCAATCAATAAACACTTATTAAGCGTCTACTATGCATCGTGTATTGGTTGTTTTAATATTAAAAATATTTTGAAGGTTGATGGAGTTTTTTGTTTATAATTGTTTTAAAGAAACTATTTACAATATTTGGCTTTCTAATAACACAAAATGATTGCTTTTAAAATGTAATTAGAATTGTCCCTATTCTTCTCCCTGCCCTGACTACCTCAAGAATAAGACATTGAATTTAACCATGTACTATCTGCACTGTCAATTTGGACTTGAAAGATACTTAAATTATATACCTGTTTTCTTTTTCCATGCAATTCTGTGTTTATGATTTGGGTGTATTTCTTACCATCCCCATAGTTGCCAGTATAATTGGTGAAGTTATGATCTGAGGAGATATGAACCTATTGATTTTAATATTCTGGAAATCTCTGTTGACATTTTTCAAATATGTGACATAAGTTAAATGATGTTGACCTTATACCCAAGATAAGCACTGTTTTGCATTCATAATATTTCATATTGTTATTTTCCTGGAACTTCAACTTTTAATGTTTGATAGGTTAATAATAATATTGGAAAGGTCATATCCAATATTAACAATGCCAAATATTGTGCACGTGTGCATGTGCACACATATGTGTATGTATGGAATTGCAGAGATGCAAGATTTATGCTTTGTCTTGAAGCATGACCTGTTTTTGTTAACGGCACAAAAGTTCCTGAATGACAGAAATGGCAAATTATTTAGAGTACATTCTTGCCCCCCAGGTTATATTTTGACATCATATTTTAAACATATGCTCCCAAATTAGAAATTTATTAGATATATAGCCAATACTTGAAGTTGTAGAGACAAAAGGGCTATAGTTTTTGGTTTGGTTTTGTTTTTTGGTGAATTTGCCTTCACTGACCTTTTTCTGAGCCCATGTAAAGCCATTTAGAGAGTCTTTCCTTTCTTTGTGCCCTTATATTGCATTATTTTTCCCATATTTCTTTTCCCCTTATTCTTCAATTTATATCTTTCCTTTCTCCAGGAGTAATTCAAGGTAAGCCTTTCCTTCACAGTTTCGCTATCAGCCTTAGTGTAAAGGAGATGTGGGCAGTGTTGATAACTAGTCATAGTAAGAACCATTTCTTTTCTTTTTTTATACCACCTTAGTCAAGCAATTTTGAATATTAGGGTTATAGCATTCTACTCATATCCTATCTATGAAACCTTTCTACATAAATCCTTCTCACCACTCATCCAGACATTGCTTATTTACACAAGTAGTATGGTTATCTGATCACCTCATTAGACATTTCATTCCACTTATGATCCTTTTCAGTTAATAAAAAAAAGCTTTTCCTTATGTTCAGCCTAAATCTGCCTACATGTAAGTGACCACATAAGCCCCATGATTCTGTTTCTTCTCTTTGGAGGTACCCATAAAAAGTTTCAACCATCTTTCACAATATAGCCCTTCACATATTTGAAAACAGGGATCATATCTTCCCTTTTTCTGCTCTTCTCCATGTTAAGTATCTCCAGTTTTTTCAGATGGTCCTCATATGACAACATTTTTGATCTCAGAATTTCTTTCATACTTTTTTGAAAGAGTTCTAGGTTGTCAATGGACATATTAAAAAGTAGATTCCAAGACTAAGCCCCTAACCTCCAGGTGTAAGAGAATAATGATGTAATTTTCTATCTTGTTTTGTGCTCACCAATTACCTTTAAACAATCTAAGATTACATTATCTTTTTTGGCATACACATCACATTTAAAAACCTACTGAACTAGTTGTCAATGAAAATTTCTAGGACTTCTTCACATGAATTGAAATTAAGCCAGATATCTGATATGTTGTACTCCTGTACTTGATTTTAAAAAAAAAAACTAGTTTCAAAGCATCACAGTTTTCATCATTAAATCTCACCATGTTAAATTCAATCCATTATCTCAACATATTTATATCTGTCTAAATTCTGATTCTTTTAACTCATGTATGCACTATTCCACTCAGCTTTATATCATCCAAAAATTTGAAAAAAAAATATGTTCTTCAAATTAATTCAAACCATCAATAAAAATGTTTAATAGAACTAGATCAAAAATAAATTTCTGTTACTCACCATTAGAAACCCATCCTTCTGACCCCTTCATGTAGTTATAGATCCATTAATCAACAATTTGAGATATGATAGTTAAAACAATCAATAATCTAATTCATCATATGATCATGCATCACACATTTGTCCTTCTTGTCAATAAAAATACCAAAAGTGATTTTGTTAACTACTTCATTAAAATTCAGATAAAATATACATAGCATTTTCCTGATCTACCAATCCAGTAACCATGTGAAAAAGAAAACTTGGTTAGTCTGGTCTGACTTGTTCTTAGTTACCTTTTATTATATCCCAGTGATCTTTACTTCCCTTTCTAAGTATGCCTATATAATACATCCAATCCATTCTATAATGTGTGGAGCATCTGTATCGTCTAAATATATCTCCCTGCTTTCCTAATACATGTTCTGCACAAATCAGGTTGTAATGTTTATCAGGGTAGGACTTTTTTGCTGTTCTTCTCTTTTGGGATGCTAAAGCTGTAAAGTACCTTTAATGAGTCTTGCCTTTGTTTGAGTGGGGCAGGTAGAGTGGACCCCTTTTTGTTTTGGAGGGTTTCTCAGCACTAGGACATGGGAGTCATTGATTGGAAGCAACATTTATGATGTGGTACTAGTGATTGAGGAACTTGCCCACACCCTGGTGCTACTAATTGAAGAACTAACTTTCCCACACCTTAAATGGTAGGCCCCCCAGCCCTCGAGGTCCTGAACAGCATATATGTACGGGAAGGTTAGCATTTGACTTTTGGAGGCAAACTCATTGAAAGAGTGTGAGTGATGAGACTCTTGGGGAAGCCGTTGAAGCAGCCCCTGCCCCGGCTTTGAAAACCCAGATGTTGGTGCTTCTCTTTTTGGTAACTGTGTATGTGATATGATCAGACAAGGTCTGTCTGATGATCTGTTTGTAATTTGTTTGTATTTACCCAGAAGTTCAGGGGGCTGATCTTTTCCTCCTGAACTAAGTGGATGATATGTGTATGTTTAATTAAAGTGGGATTGTCAACCCCTTAAAGTTGCTTTCCTTAGAAAAGCAGATCAAAGAACCTAGTAGCCTTCCTATGTGCTGGTGTTATTGGCCTTACACAGCCACAGCAGCTGCTAGCAACATTGTTGTTACAATGTGCTAGATAAATGCTTTAAAAATGAATGAATTTTGTGGATTGAATGATTTTTTTTTCTGAGGCTACTCATCAAGCTGGTCTACATTTAACAGAATCCAACTTTTTCTTTCTTTTTGAAAATCTAAATATTTGCACATCTAATTTTTTCTTCTGCTAATGTTCCTCTAAAAACTTGAGCTAATTGTAGTTATAATTGACTATAGGCAGTGGGGAAGCCATGCAGTCATTCAAAAAGCATTATTAAATGTCAAGCTCTGAGATAAGCACATACATCAACCAATATTAAAGTCACGGGTGCCCCTCCTACCACACATATAAGAATCTCTAACAATCACAAGTCTGAGTTGGTCAGAATATCAGTTTATTATGGCAGTTCATAAAATCTGAACTGTCATTCCTTAACACATTTATGTATTCTTCCTGAAAAACTCAGACTTCGCCTGGTCCCTACACATCTAAGTTTGTGGAATGTTCTATTTTAAGCTCCCCTTCAGTTAAATTGACTGTGATGATTACACCTCCAGTGGTATCCATACCATCTTCAAGGGTTAATTATGTCTTTAAATTTTCATCCTTGGGTGGACTTCCACAAGTGATTGTATCACTTAGGAATTTTACTTTCCAATCTTCCCGTTCAAACATTTCACACTTAAAAGGCTTACCTATATTTTGTAGGTTAAGATAGGGATTATTTTAGAATTCTAATGAAGAATTTTAGAACTCTTCAACTTTAATTCCTCATAGAGATCATTCAAAATGATATAGGTAGAATTTTTTGAAAGCATCCGATCCTTCTTGAACCATCGTTCATTTTGAAGTCTTGGAATCATACATGCAATTTCCCTCAACATGGAGCTTAATATCTAAAATAAATATATGGACTTTTTCCATCTTCTCATCCTATTATTAGAATAATATGATCACTCTCTCCCAAAATTCCTATCATTCCAACTTCATCAATAAATTCTTCCTTTTTGGTTAGAATCAAATAGCAATTCTCTTTATTTCTTCTAAAGTAAGAAATAAAAATTGTCAAAAAGAGAAGTTAGAATTGGTCAGATGATCTTTTAGCAGAAAGATAATTTCAGTAAATGGCTAGCTTACTTCCATGATGGTTATATCTTGCTTCTGTGCCCCATTTGTAATGTGTTTTTTTTAGAAGAGCAACTTTTATGTCCTACTGTAGACCATGGTATCGATGTTGTACTTCCAGAAAAATATCACTTCCATTAATCTTGATGAAATATAGTCTAACATCCACCTGTTATCAAGTTTGTGAATTTCCCTATGGGTGTTTATGTTCTTGGCAGGTAGCAAATTCCTTCCTTCCTGACATACACATACAATATGCCCCTTCATCATGTCTGCTTCTTTTAAACAAAGTTCTACACCTCGTTGCTGACTTCTAATCATGAGTGTGTAGAGGTAAGAAAAAGTAATCAATAATGCCTTGAAAGGAAAGCTTGGGAAGAAGAGAAAGAAGAGTCAACCCATCATGAATCTAATCCTAGTCAGTAAATCATTTGGAACCTAGTAGGAACTTAATAAATGCTATTTGATTGATTCCTCTTTTCCTCCTGTAAGTATTCTGTCTCAGTGATAACAGATGGATAACCAGAAGAGAAAACATATTCACAGAAATTCCTTGATTCAACTTAAGGTGAGATCAAGAATTCATGTAATCCAAAAATAATGAAATTTTCTTCTCTTTTGTACTAATCCCATTTTTCAACAACTTTCCAAAGCAATTCTTTTTTAAATTCCTTATCCCTGAAAGCTTTTGCATTCAGAGACAATGCCTATTTAAAGTCTGAAAAAGATATTTCCTTTCTAACAGGATATATGTAAAAAAATGCATGTCTTTCTTCAAAAAATGTTTTTCTTTTAAATAAAAGTAGAATATAATACATGAATGGCCTGAATTCAGAATTTTAACTGAAATGCTTATCTAGAAAACCTGGGTATTTCAGACTTAATATTTTATAATAGTTGCTCAAAATTAAAAAGGACTTCTTACTTCTCATAAAGAGATTTCATATCTAGTGTTGGATAGCTTCATGATGGCCAAGGTCACCACAACAGAATCTGTCTCTTGGATTAAGTAAGAATAAGTTTGGAAATTCTCACGTTGTCAGCTATGACGTATTACTATAATATGCATAATAATGCATACATTCAATTATAATGTTCCTAATTTAACATTCTATAGGCATAAGCAATGTTCTTCACTTAATGTATTTCATCAATAATAAACAAAACATTATATTATTTGGAATGTTACAGATGTTAATGTTTAAATAAGGAAACCAAAGCACCAAGAGGCAAGAGAAGAATATGGAAGTAGCACATTAGATGCAGCTACATAATCATCACATAATCAGTTTAATGACGTGTCTTTCCTGACAAAACCATCTTCTTTGGATTAAGAAACAATATACTTAGAGACTGAGAGGACAAAATATTGGTATTGGGGTATGAGAAAATGGCAAACAAAACAACCCAAAATAATACCATTTGCCAATAAATTTACTATTATCTATGGCAATTTAAAGGCCTCATATGGTATTCCTCCCCTGGCCCATCAAAATTTTCCACTCTTTCTCATTACCTTTCCTATTCCATCATTTTACTTTCCTTTTCTGTACTATGTCCATCTATATTAAATAAAGGGAAACATAAGCTTTGTGTGTATGTGTATGTGTATACATATATATGTGTGTGTATGAATAAATGCAGGCAGAATTTATATATATTATATATATGTGTGTATATGCACACATATTGTGTATATCTATTTGAATTTATACATATAAACACATTTCATTTCTGCAAAACATTAAGTTCCTTCTATGTGCAGAATACATTACTACGTAATAGAATGTAAGTACTTTACTAGAATATAAGTTCCTTGAAGACAGGGTTTATTTTATTTTTTTCTATTTGATGAAAGTTTATAAGCAGCATCATTTAACCTAACAGCTAAGAAAAGAAATGGGGCTCCATAAAGTTTGAAATGAAGTCTGAGATTAGTCCCAAATTTGGTATTTGAGCCCTCCCAGAATTTCACTTGGTGTATTTCAACTCATTCAAAAATTTAAGTGCCTACTACATGCCAGACAATATAAAAAGTTGAGTTAAAACCTACCCTTATGAAGGGTACAACATTCTAAAAGGTTAAGATATACACAAAAAATATCTACAACATAAAATAAGGCATGATTAATGAATGAGAAAAGTACACAGTGGCATATGAAGTTTGAGGAAAGAAAGAATTATCATTATAGAGCTTTATCTATATAAGTTCTGTAGATAGATAGTCAGTGGGAAATGAATAGGAGAAAAAGATCAGGTTGGATTTCCATGCTTTCAGTAATGCCATAATCTTTGATACTTCAAGAGCTCTTCTCTTTTAATACTAATAATTCTCCTTGTAATGCTATATGACTATCAAAAAATGTAATTGTATCAGAAGAATCAAAATCTTCAGTGACTCTCAACATCAATGGAATAAGATATGATGGATAGGATAGAAGAAGGTTATAGCCTGTTACTAATGGGGACTTCAATTCAAGGATCTATATAAGGAAAAGAGGATGTATGGTCATGTTCTTCAATGAAAGTTAGTAGATGGACTCCCCATCCAACATCTTGATAAGCCAAACACAGTTTAAAAATCCATTTTGAATGTTGGTTAAGCTCTAAATAGGATGCATAGAACAACATGAATAAGAATCACATAGGATTAGAAGACTGACATGGGTTGTGTCCTGCTTTAATGAAAGAAGTATTCATACCTTTTGAATCTTGTATCTTTCAAGTTATCAAAGTAAATGTTATTGATTGGAAAAAAGAAGCAATTTTGGAGTCAAAGTACCTAAATACAAAGCCTAGAGCTATTAAATTATTTATTTGTTTGATCCTGCACATATCACTTAACCTCTCTAGACACCAAATTCCATCCCTGTAAAATGAGGGTATCAGACTGGATGATTTCTGTGGTCTCTTATAGCTCTAAATCTTGTGGTTCTTTAGTCCTTTTTCAAAAAAATTCATATCAGTGCCCATATGCTACATGGACTATAATCTAAATCAATAGTGTATAGTGTTCATATGTCATAGACTTATATATGGGGGAAACTAGAATGGGCATGAGTCCCTAGAGACATAGTTAAGATTATACTGGAAGGTAGGAGCAGAATTACAGATTCCTTTGAATGTTTCTCAATATTTTTTCTGTGATCTAGCCCATAGTGAAAAGGGGGGATATTTAAGGATATAGTGTACCTAGGATCATAGAAAAATGAGGATGTTTTACCAGGCTTTCAACAAAGCAATTATTGGCACTGCAATATTTTTTATTTGCTTGGTCCAGTTTTTAAAAATCCCTATGAGATACCTGGAATATACTGGAAACATTGATTTTCCTGGTGGTAAGGAAATGACCCACTAAATAGATAGAAAAATACTAGCACAATATTACTAGGAGAAGATAATGTTCACATAAAACATTTATTGTGTAGCTGCCACTTTTTAAAGCTTAAGGTTTTGTTTTTTATTTGTAATGATGCCAGGTTAAAATCATAGCAATCTGCAAACCTCTAGTGGATAAGAACCACACAGACCAACTTCTCAGTACCTTTCTGTCTTTTTTTTTAATTGGAGACCACTGAAAGCTTCCCTGAGGTAGATTATTCCCCAGACCTTTTTAATCTTTTTCTACCCGTAGCATGTCCCCAGGGATTCAGTATCACAGAATGCTTTATGTGGAGGTGTGTTGCCCTCTCAAAGCTAAGGGGAAACCATTCATTTCTTTCTGTATTAATCCTGAGCAGGTATTAGAGAGATACATTTATGCCAGTTCTGATTTGAGACAGATTTGAACACTGATTTAGATACAAAAGTTTTTTTTTCACTACTAATACCTTAAATCTTTGCAAACACATTGATAAAAATAAATACTCTAGAAAAATCAATGAGAAAATAAACTCCTGTAGCTTTACATCAGATCTTTCAGTCTTATCATTCCTATGACAATACCAAAATAAACAAAACATTACATAGTTATGACAGTACTAAGGCTTAATGAATTGCATCAGCATCTATGTACCTTTAGCCTGTGATGTTCAAAGCATTTTAGTTATTCCACCTCATTTAGCTAACAATCAAGATAAACTCATATATAAGGATCAAAGAATCAGAATTCATTCCATTCTGTCAATTTCTATTCAATTTTGAAATAAAAACAGAAAACGTTTGCTCTGCAAAGGACCTTAGCTGTTAGTATCAGTTAATCAAAGCCACTATTTTTCTCAGACCAGGAAACTGAGGCCCAGAGAGTTAAAGTCACTTCCTAAGATCACAGAGGTATTAATGGAAGAGCTGAACCACCAATCCAGGTCTCCTTGACTGCAAATACACTCTTTCCACTATCATTTTTATGTCTATTTGTTTTTGGTTTTGTTTGTCACTTTTTAAACTCGGAACTTAACAAACACCAGATAAAATGAGCATTTCCATACACATTGTAGGACAAGAGAAGGTTGTAAGTAAAAAATAATGATAATGATCATTTTAATCATGAGAATAGCTAGCATATATGTATATACATATATGTATGTATATAGCACTTTAAAGTTTAAAAAGAACTTTACACATGCTATCTCATTCTATTTTTACAAAAACCCTGGAAGGTGGGTGCTATTATTACCCCCATTATAAAGAGGAGGAACCTGAGCCTGAGAGAGGTTAAATAATTCGCCCAGTGTTACACAGCTAGTAAGTGTCTGAGTCAGGATTTAAATTCAGTTCATCCTGACTCCAAGTCCTGCATATAACTGCATATAGCTATTATGGAGAACATGTTTTTTCTTCTGAAGAGTATACTTACTCCAACATGTAACTTTCAAAGCTGTCTTTATTTGTGGTTTTTTTCTGGTTTTTCTTTTGCTCTCTTCTGTTGCTGTGTTCTCTGTTGTTCCCAAGGGAATAATGGGAGTGGGAGGAAGCTGATGCCAGGAGCAAACCTAAGGAGGGGCAAATCAGCCCAGGTCAGAAACTCAATTTCACTCAGAAACCGAGCAGTTCAAAGTTCCCTTGGATCATAATGGGGCCATGCCTATGAGTATCCCCTACATCCCCTACACTTCCAGCTTGGATAAAAGAGGGAGACTCAGTTTTTAAAACACATACATGTAGGTACATATGCATACACAGTCACTACATTGGCTATGTCCATAATATATGTCTCATTATTCATTTTAATTTTATCTCTCTTTGTTAGTATAGTCTTCTGTGTCTTGTTAGCAAAGGTAAGTTGGCTCTGTTTTGTGAAATTATTGGTTGAACATACTGATTATACTTAAGCACAGTCTTTTTTAAATAAATCTACATTCTGATGTTTTCCCACTGAAAACGATCATGCTTGGATATAATCACACAAATATATACTGTACAGAAATGGACGCTGTAACGAGCTAAAATTTAAAGTACTCTAAAATGAAATTCAATGAATTGTGTGTCATCTAGGAAGTTCATTATGTATATTAAAAAGACACAACTACCTGCATTGCAGACATGGATTAAAGGAAACACTTGTAATCTTTTCCCACGATCTCTTTTAAATACAATTTAATAATCTCCACCCAAAAGTTTGCTAACATTTGTTATTAAACCTTTTTATTTTTTAAATAAAAGAATAGGTAGATTGTTAACTCTTATTTGCAAAACAGAATGACCCTTGGGCCAGTTGTATGTTAGTTGTACTAAGCATTTTATTCATTCTTCCTCCCACAAGACCCTTCCAGAAAAACAAATCAGAAAAAGAAATATAATTATTATAAATCCCACATCAGCACTCATTAACTGTTGGAAAGCTTGCCACTATGGTTAGCCACTTAATCTCACTAAATATTTTAAAGCTTAAAGAAAAATAAAAGGTTACCTAATCACCAGGACCTACCTTCCCCCAAGCTCAATTTTGTAGCTGCAGTTTGTTCCACCCCATTGGATTTCTCCTATAGAGTACAAATGAATCTTTTTGTAAAGAGCTCTTATAATTTGCATGTTTGTTATATATTTGCTTTCACTGATGAGCAAAGAGAAAACAAACTTACTTTGAAATGGGATGGAGGGGGTGAAAGAAGAGAATAGGCATCCATAAAGAATATAAACACAACAAATTTATGTACACATATACAAGTCGCAAAAACAATATATGCATCTATGATATAAAGCATTTATGGTAAAGGCCTGTGCTTGCTACTATAAATTCCTAAGCTGTCCCATTCTGTTTTAGCTGCTTTGGAATTCAGAGATTTTCACAAGAGGTACTCCAGCCAGGCATACTGGGATACTAAAAGTAATGACTGTTATAGAATCCAATTTAAGTCATATAAGGGAAGGCACAAGGCATAATATGGGACATCCAGGAACATGAGGAAATATGAGCAAAAAAAGGATTCTGGAAAAAAAAGTGTACATTGTCTCAGTAACCAGATGGACACTGACAGATCTTCAGGCTACAGCTAGAGGAAGAGTGAAACTGATCATCCTGTAAAAGCTACCTATTAGATATGCCACATTCAGAATACCCTAAGCTCTGGCAAATCTCAGTTGGATAATGTGGATGCTTTATTTTTTTCCTTCACACATTAGGGAAATTCAACATCCTAGGGTGACCCACACATAACATTAAGTTATATAGGGGCCAACTCTTTTCTAGGAAAGGGAAGAGTTTCTAACAGCCACATCAAATTAGTAAAAAAGAAACTGGGAAAGGCAGTTTCCAGTCCATCCCCTTCCCAGTACATCATAGGGCATGGAAATTTCTAGGAATAGAAGATTCCAGAAAAGTGAAGAGACAGGTAGTAAAAGGAAGAAAGTCTAGAGCAGAAGCATCTTACCTAACATCATTCATCTGGATCTCAAAGAAACCCCAAACCTTGGTAATTTCATACCTCTACCCATAATGCTGCAATGCTACTAGTTTTAAGGATAATGATCACTTACTTTTCAGAATTGCTAATAGCCATATACAATGCATCTACATGGTTAGATTATTGATTTAGAGCCAAAAGGAACCTTAGAAACCACTGAGCCCCACTCCCTTTTCATATAAAACCACTAAGAGTGTATGACTTGCCCAGAGTATAAAACTTGTAAGTGTCTGAAGTAAAATTTGAACCCATCCCCTCCTGATTTCAATTCCAGTTCCCTATCCATTACACCATGTTTCCTTACTAGGTTTTTTTACTTGAACATTATAGCAGATGGCTTGGTTGCCATTGCATTACTGAAAATAAACACAGTTTTAAAGCCTCCAGTCTAATTCTTTTATTACCACAAGAAGATAATATAATTTTATCATATTAAGATGGTAATCTGGGGAAAAATAAACCTTTGTTTTGTGGATCTAACTTTTCTTCTACCAAGTTGCCTCTATTTTAGATATGCCCCTTCCTAATATCTAGCACTACCAACCTACCCTTTGCCTGAATCTGCTAACGGTGAAAATGTCCAAGCTGGGAAATGGGGATTTGATTGGCCATTTCCTGATGTCCTACCCTCCTGTGACATGAGATTGGTAACCAAACAGTTTTCCATCAAACTTGGTTTGGTTACATTTTTGTATTTGCTTGACCACAATACTCTGGAGATGCCTCCACTTTGCAGCCCTCTTATCTGACTTGTGAGTCCCTGGCCTGAACCACTATTTTGTCAGGTTCCCAGGCCATGCATACTCACTCCACTCTCAGTTTCATTCCTGACTGTCTAAGATTTTCTACCTACTTTTCTAGCAACCTTGCCCCCATATAGGTACCCTCTTTCACCTCCTCTTTCCAGCTTCTTTTTAAGTGTCATCTTCTCCCATTAAAATGGGGGTGATAAAAGTTTTTTTTTAGAAAATAGAGTTCCCACCCTTCCTTCTGGAAGTGGGATTATTTTTGCTTATATTTGTATCCCCAATGCTTAGCACAGTGTCTGGCCCATAACACATGCTCAATGAATGCTCTATTTTTCTAACTGATATAAGGAACTGGATAAAATTAGTATGAATCAGATATGCTTCACCCTCTTAGGTAAAATAGACTATTGCCACTACTTCTTTATTGCTGACACTTAAACCAGCTATAGAATAGGTAAGTTATTAGATTTTGATTCTCTTTTCCTCCCTTCTCTACAGACCATTAAAAATGCTGACAATCTGAGGCCCTCTTTCTTTATTGTTCTGGTGCTTATTATGGTTTGGTGTTCATTGAGGCATGCATTTTATGATCATTGAGCCCTGGGATTGCACCCAGAACTGTAAAGAACATGTAAAACACAAGATATTTATTGGCATAAATTTATAACTTGCCACATAGCTGACTACATTGGTATGAATGAAGAGAAGAGAGTGTGGTGATACTGCACACAATGATTTTTAATGAGATAATGGGAACCTAAGGAAATGTAGCCACAAGCATAGAATTTGACCAAAAAAATTAAAAATAAGAAAGGGCTAACAAAGGGTGGTGAGTGAATATAAAAAACAGTTACTGGTAATAATGAACACAAGCAATAACAACCAAATAAAATCATTATAGGTGGGGCATGGTGTTGATTCACTCAACTCTAACAACATAGAAAGGAGTAAGAGGAGCTGATGACTGTTTTATAATCTGGATCTCTAGTAACTGTAGAGAAGTATATTGCATGCATGCATGCAGCATCATAGCTATGAAATGATCAAGAGTGCTTGATAATTAAGTTCTTCATGAAGAAAATTGCCTTGGAAATTTGTTTTAAAAATTAGTTTCAACATTTATTGAGTGTTTATGCAAAACTGTGCTAGGCACTGGTGATACTGGTCAGTCAGTCAATAAACATTTATTAATTGCCTACTATTTGCCAGGCACTGTGCAAAATGATGGGGATACAAAAAAACTAGACAAACCATGGCCCCTGCCCAAAAAGGAGCTCAGCTCACAATCTAATGGAGGTGACAACAGCAAAGAAATAAATACAGACAAGCTAAATACAGGATAATTAGGAAATAATTAAAAGAGAGAAACCACTAGAATTAATAGGGGTTGGGGAAAGTTTCCTATAAAGGATGAGATTTTATTTGGGACTTAAAGGAAGACAGGGAAGGTAATAGGTGGAGATAAAGAGGAAGAGTTTTCCAGTCATGATGTACAGCCAGAGAAAATGTGAGTGGTGGAGAGATGGAGAGTCTTGTTGGTGGTGTAGCAAGGAGATAAGTTGTCACTGGATCCACGAGTACTAGGCAATAATGAAGTCCTTCTCTTGAGGAGTTTATATTCCAGTAGCAAGGAAGGGAAAGAGAGATCAAGACTTACATAATAAGCACAAACAAAGTATGTACAACGTGATTTCCAGAGGGAGGAGGATCAAGATGAGGAAAGTCCTTGGGTAGAAGGAAGGAGAAACTAAGCTAAACTTTGAAGAAAACTGGAGATTCCCGTCTTCTCAACTTGAAGCAATTAGTGAAAACACATTTATTAAGTGCCTAGAAGGCACTTAAGCCCTCTACTATATATCCAGGATACAAAGATAAGAATGAAACACCTTTGCCCCCAAGAAGCTTATATTCTTGAAAAAATTGTAGGCTACAGCCAGACTAGATTTTAAAAAGTAATAGAAATTAGATTTGTTGTTTTTAAGACTATTAATTAAAATCAAAAACCTCCCAACAAGAGTTTCTTTAAATTCATCAGGCTCAGACATAAGCAACCTTTACTCCTTGTCCTGTTTTCTTTTATTTTGGTAAACACAAAATAGTAGGGTGAAAAGAAGAGTATTTGTGCTCGTGAACAAACAATCAGGACAGCTTGATTGTCATGGATAAGGGCAAAATGTTGCTCATCACAAACCTGCTTGACGTTTTCAGAGAATCCCAAGTAGAAGTTTCTGTGTGAACTTCACACCTTAATTTGAAGTAGAAATGGTCAGAGAACCCATGGTTTGGGAAATAGATCTCCCTCCAGGATTAGAATGAATTCACACAATGCCCAGCACTACAGTGGTCTTAACTGTCCTTGAAAGAAACAAATAAGAAAGCCAGCCACAGATCCAAATGCTTCTTCTTTAGAAATTTATTTCAGCATGAGAATCTGAGTCCTGCAGCTGCTGTGTATGGTTCTTTTTTATGGCTATAGGTGTTGGCTTCATTACTGTAGCACATATATGGAGGATGACAAAGGCAAGCACAGAAGAAACTGCCAACACCTGGTGGTAATGCCAGATTAATATTGAAACTAAACTATACATGTGTGCCCATTATCTTCTAAATGTATTTCTATTGATGAAAAGCAAAGTTTATTTCATAAAAACAGAAATTGGACTGAAATTGACATTGGAATAAGGGCAGTATAGCAAATTTGTCTTTAAAAATTGTTTGGAGAATTAAAGATTCTATATTAATGATTTTTTTTTGTTTTTGGATGAGTAATAGAGGATTCTTACAAGAATAAATATCTAGGGGCAGCTAGGTGGGACAGTGAGTAGAGCACCAGCCCTGGAGTCAGGAATGGCTGAGTTGAAATCCAGCCTCAAACACTTGACACAATTACTAGCTATGTGACCTTGGGCAAGTCCCTTAATCCCAATTGCCCTGACTTCCCCATCCAAAAATTTTTTTTTAAAAAATAGTAAATATCTACGTGCCTATTTGCAATTATGTAATGCCAAAACATTGTTTCAAAAATTTTAAACTAAAATGCTTCAAAGAAATTAAAACAAATGTACTTCACACATCATCCTAAGTAAATAAATCTAGGATTGTTTTTTTACAAAGCACATGACTCTCACCTTATCGGAGTTGAGTATTTTCTGGACATGGTTACTATTGCCGGAGGGAAGGAAGGAAAACAAGGATGGGGGGAAATGTCCAAATATTCTAATAGTCTTTTGTTCCATATACAAAAATATCACTTATGATTTATCACTTCATGTCTTTCAGTATCTTTGATCCAAACCATGGCTATACAACTATTAAGAGCGAGAATAGGGTTGAAATATTGATCATCCTTATATAGCAAAGCAAGGCAACAAACAATTATTAAACATTTACTATATACATGTATGTGTAACATCAAAACCAAAGACGTTGTTTTTATCACTTATCCACCTTAAAGGAGGCCCAGTCAAATGACCCTTATGAACACACATCTGATTTATTGCTCCCATGAAGTCAGAGTACAAATCATAGGAAATTCTGAATAAAGTAATCAGTGGCAATATCATTCTTCATTGTTTTTTCTTAAACAAGTAGGTCTTCTTGGTGTTTTATTTTAAGAGGCCAAAACACCTCTGGAAAATGTAAAGCAGTTATGTTTATTTTTTGTCACACATCTGTCACCCATAATCAAATGGATGCCTGAGAAAAACACTTGTGGATGAGATGTGTAGAATGGATTGGGGAAGCTGTGAAATAGTGAGAGGCTAAAGATGAAAGAGAAAAGAAGTTATAATAACCACAAGATTTAAATATTAGAGACTTAGTTAAAGAGGCAGTGGAAGAAATAAAGAACAAGGAGATAATTGGAGAAATATCACAAAGGAATAGGCATGACTGATAATAGCAGGGATATAGTGCAGTGGATGGCATGAAAAAGAGATGATTTTGATATAGCAGACTTCAAAAAATTTCCTAATTTTCTGATAAATGGAGTTGGGCTTTAGTAATGTGAACTAGCACAAAAGCAGCCCTCCAAAATAATTGAGAAATTAAACATTTCTATATTCTGCATAGTAGATGAAACTGAGAATACATATGTTTATTCTCTTTCAATACCTCAGTGGATCTGTAGTCCTCAATATTGGTGCTTCTGCTAGTGTTGTAGATCAAAACATATCCATGTCTTTGATTTTAAAAATTAGTTTTATTGATCTTTTGTTTTTATATAACTTTCATTTCCCCAGTATATCATTTTGCCC
This sequence comes from Trichosurus vulpecula, assembly GCF_011100635.1. Lineage (NCBI taxonomy): Eukaryota > Metazoa > Chordata > Mammalia > Diprotodontia > Phalangeridae > Trichosurus > Trichosurus vulpecula. Next base: position 141,840,265 of record NC_050574.1, on the reverse strand, counting down.
TGCCATCTCCTAGACAACCATTTTTTTAAAAGAAATATATATAGATAAAAATCAATTCAGCCAATCTAATAGATTTAAAAGCTATATCAATCTAATAGATATATCAGTTAAGTCCAGCTGTAGATTCAGTATTCTTCACTCTGCAAAAAAGGGAGGAAGTATATTCTTATATATCTTCTTCAGTCAAGCTTAGTCATTATAATTATACATCATTCAATTTTAATATTGTTATAGTCTTAATATGTTCATTCTTAAATTTATTTTGTGAATTGTTTTCTTGGTTCTGGTTTCTTGGTTCAGACTGTATCCATTCATGTAAGTTTTCTTTTGCTTCTCTTCACATTCATCATTTTTTTACAATGCAGTAATATTCAGTGACACATACCATAATTTGATTGGCCATTCATTCTTTAACTAGTGGGCGTCTGCTTTGTTTTCAGTTCTGTGCTTCAATAAAAATTGCTGCTATAAGTATTTTCATCTATATTGGACCTTTCTAACATGGGTTCTCCTTGTGGCATGTAACTAACAGTGGGATATCTTGGTCAAAATTTATGTAATACATGCATTGTCATCCAATGCATTTATTTATTTACAATTGTATACATCTATACTACCTATTTATATTACTGTGTTTCTCTACTTTGCCCTAGTTCATGAGGGTTAATTATTAGTTCACCAGTATTTTTTATTCTTCCAAGATCATGATGATCAAATATCTTTTTTCTTCATATTTAATCTTGGCCCAGTTTATTATGCATCTGTAGTGCCTATCCAAAATATATATGTGTGTGTGTGTGTGTGTGTGTGTGTGTGTGTGTGTGTATTTATATATATACTGAAAAACTAACCAGAGTAGTACATCTATGAAAAGATACTTTTAATCTTTTGAAATCCTAAACTAAATTTATTTCACAAATGTTTATTTCAATCAATAAACAAGCCTTTATTAAGTGTTTATTATATATGAACACTGTGCTAGGCACTGGGGATACAAAAAGAGGCAAAAGATAGGTCCTGCTCTCTAGGATCTTACTATCTAATGGGGGAGACATACAAACAAATATATGCAAAGTAAGTATATACAGGATAGATAGGAAATAATGACATAGGGAAGGTAATGGAATTAAGAAGAGGAATTGGGGAAAGCTTTCTGTAGAAGGTAGGATTTTAGTTGAGACTTAAAAGATGTCAGGTGTGTACAAAATACAAAGTAAATAAAAGGATATAAAATGAAAGGATCATCAGATAAGAAACAATATCAAGGTGGGCCTCCCGAAGGAGTTGGGTTTTGAGATATATTTTCTTAAAACTTTTCATTTTTAACTTTTTCTATGCTACATAAAATGAATAGTATTAAAAATTAAAATTGCAATGTCTATTGATTTATAACAATATAAAGATTGTAGCAATTGTTGTGTGTCATAGTATATGAAACATATAATAGGTGTACCAGTATCTCATCTATTTTATGTCATATAACCTCAATGCTGTCCTCTGGTGCATTTTAGACTATAGATTTTCTTTAAATACTCTAATATTGTATAATGTTTTCCCCTTGCAACTAAAAAATTTAAAGGTCACTCAACCCTCTAAGAAATGATTATGTACTTTGTATGAAATAATACTTTAATCTGGATAACCATTCTGAATCAAAACCTCCCACATTTCTTGACACCAGGATTTGACTGTCGTAAGATTCTTCTTATGGTATGGTTTAGCAATTCCAAATTTTGTAGTTGTTAAGAGTAAAGAAATGCCTGCCCTTTAAATGTGATTATGTTGTTGCTTGACACATTTATTTAAATCTCTGGTCCTATTATCATGGGGATCAGACTTTACTTGCCTGAGATCAAATAGGTCTACATACTCCCAGACCAATCAATCAATCAGTCAGTCGATCAAACAAAATGTCTTAAATGCCCACCATGTGCCAGGCATTCTGCTGAGAAGCAAAAGGTAGCCTCTGCTTTCAAGAAGCTTACAGTCTAATGAGGAAGACAGCATGCAATCAAATATGTACAAAATACGCTGTATACGGGATAAAGAGGAAACAACAGAGAGATGGCACTAGATTTAAGAAGTACTGAGAAAAGTCAGTGTTCTTTCTCTTATAATATCCTCCCTTTCTATTCTAATTTTATGTTTCTAATTTTAATTCCATTTTATCTTAATAAGGAGATATCATTTTTGCTAGAGTTTAAGGTTGTCACTTGCTTGTGAGCATGCTTTTGGTTTTTCATAGTTTGTCAGGTTCTTAGAAAACACTTTCCACAAACTATGTTTCTCCCTAATAGTTTCTGAAGGAATTCTATTTCTAGCAATCAAAAGGCCTTGTTGCTTCTGATGCATTAAATTTAAAGTTATTATAATATTCTCCAAATGTTTGCTTGTTAAAAAAAACAACTTTGCTTATGATGAACACATGCTCCAATCATGTCAAATAGTCTCTTTGGAAATATGGAGATAAAGTTTCTTAGCTTATATAAGAATTTCTATGGGTCTGAAGATGCAGCTTTTGTTGGATCCTGCTCAAGTATGAACATGATTGTGATTTGTACCTCCATCAGTGAGTTAGGAATTTTCACATCTGCTAAATTGCCATTGAGTAATTCCACTAAATGATTGTTAAGCATTCTTTGTAATTTTATTTTTATAAAATTCCGTGGGGAACTAATGTTGCTCTGGTATCTTGTTTGTTCTTAAGATATTTTATGACTCTTGTTAGTTCCTTATAGCTCATTAGATAATTAGAAATTGTATTTCTCTTTCGAGGTAAATGTGAGTCACTATATACATCAGCTTCAGATGACCATGGTAAGTTCGAGGAACAGAGAATAACACACTATTTAGTGAACTGATTTTTTTAGCCTTCTGAAGGATATTTGTTGGGTTTGAATCTAAATATTGATGTTACATTTTACTTTTGTGGAAAGGATTTGGGATAATGGTATATTTGCACTCTCCCCCAACACACACACACACACACACACACGTGCACACACACACACGTGCACACACATGCACATACATACATGCAGACGTGCACATATGCATACTTTTCTTGGAAACACAACTATTCATGTTTTAAACTAAAATTTAAGGGGAGAAAGAAAAAATATAGGTCATTGGCTTATATCTAGAGGTTAACTTGTCTGTTTTCATTTTACAGATGAGGACACTGAGGCTCAATTATGTTAAATAATTCACTCAAGGTCATATTGGTAGTAAGTGACAGAACAAGGATGTTGAACCCAGTCTAACTCCAGATCCACCACTTTTGGCACCATACCACTCCATGCTCTAAAATTTGACACTATCAATGATAATAGGTATGACATAAAAAGTATAATAATGGAGAAGACCAGTTATTCAAAGGAAAAAACAATAGGGAGAGCACTGGAAACAATATGTTAATATTAGGTAGCTTTATATACTAATAACATATTAAATATTTATTTAAAATTATTTAAAATATTAAATAATAATTTATATGCTTTGCATGCTAGTAATTTATTGTGTTCATTCTAAGTAGAAGTTACCATGTACAAGGAGACATAGGAAATAAAAGATTCATAAAACATAACCCTGCTCTTTGACAACTTACTATCTTATAGAAAAGATAAAAGAGGTATACGTATAAATATGTTACAAAGTATTTTATTTACATATAATATATAATCACAAATTCATAACAAGGGTACAGATAAAATATTATGAAAGTTCAAAGAATATAGAGGTTATATCCATCTAACATTAACAGGATACAGAATTAGATACACAAAATACACTCAAAGTGTTAATGTAATTAACTAAATACAAACATACAATATCAGGGGTTTCATAGAAATTTGGTAGCTTAGAACTCATTCATGACCCCATGACTGGATAGAGAATAGATTGTTCAGAAGAAACAAATCTGATAGAGGGAGTGGAGAGGGAGCACTACATGTCAACAAGATATACACCTATGTGAAAGCCATGAGCCTAAGAGTTGAAGCATAATGAAACAAAATAGGAGAAAGAAACAGAAGTGATAAAGTAAGAAAACATTAATGGGGTGATTATTGTGAGAATATACTACACTATACGTAACCAGGTGAAGACACGAAATGACTCCTTGATAAAATCACAGAAGTTATACAGAGATAAATTATAATAGTTTTAGAGGACTTCATCTGTCAAATCTTTTCAAAATCTCTTTTTTCTAAAAGCAGATTTTCTAATTAATTCTTAAATTTCTCTGCTAGTAATTTCATTACCCAGAAAGAAATAACTCCCTATTGACTCCCAGCATCAAATATAAAATCCTCCGTTTAGCTCATAAAGCTCTCCATAACCTCCAAGTCTCCTCCCTACTTTTCCATTCTTCTTACACCCTGCAGTCCACCACCACCTCACCCCCTATACACACACACACATACACACACACACACACACACACACACAACCACACACTCCGTGATGCAATGACATTGGCCTCACACAAAACACTCCATCTCCTGACTCTAGACATTTTCACTGGTTGTTCCCCCATGGCTAAAACTCTACCTCATCATTTCTGCTTTCAAACTTCCTTAACTTCCTGATTTCCTTGAAGTTCCACCTTCTACAAAAAGCCTTTTTTGATCTCCCTTAATGCTAGTACCTTCCCTCTGTTAAATAAATTTCTAGTTTATTCTGTACATATCATGTTTGTACATAGTTGTTTGCTTATCTCCTCCATTACACTGTAAGCTTCTTGAGAGTAAGGACTGTCTTTGATCTTTCTTTGTATTCTCAATGCTTATTACCAAGCCTGGAACATAATAGGTGCCTGATAAGTGCTAGTTGACCGAACAAAAGAAAATGCATTTCTAAAATTAATTCTGACGTCCTAGGGAAAAGCAATGCATATAGCTAAAGCAATAGTAACACTGGAGAAAAGTGATCGTATCATCTTAGAGTTTATATCAAATGTTGAGCATAATTAAATGTACCTTAGACTTTATAATAAAACTCACATATATATTCCTCACAATAAACCAGTGAAGAAGATGATATTCATTTGCCTTAAATAATAGCAGAACATCCACTTGGATATGTTTCCAAGACCTTAAACATCAAATGAAATTTTAAAAGAAATTATTATGGCAAAATCATCATGATTCTAGTAAAAAGTCATTTTCTCTCTACTAAAACATAATCACTCTCATTTTTGTTATAGTCAACCATGTCAAACTCTTCCTAATTATTTCCTTGAAGGAAGTAGTCCCTATATAAAACTATGACACTTCTCTGTAGTCTATAAGTCTTCGGACACTAATTCCTTATTCCTAAACCATATTTCCATTCTCCTCACTTATGTCCATATTTCCATCAAAGTATATACTGATTTAACCTGGAACACCTTTTCAAGTCCTTCATAGAATCTCTCTACTTCATTATCCCATGTAATGGCAAGCAAAGTGGGACTTTTCACTGTTGTTTTTTTTTTTTTGGAATACTTCTTCAAATCTGCTTTTCTAGGGAAAACAACTTTAAGGGGTTTACAATCTCACTTTAATTAAACATATATATAATATACATATATATATATGTATATATGTATATATATATATATATCATTCACTTAGTTCAGGGGAAAAAGTCAGCACCCTGAACTTCAGAGAAAACACAAACAGAAATTACAAGCAAAAATTATTTAAGCTGAGCAAATATCACAGATCAGCAGACAGGGCTCCTAACCATCTGTCCATAGCAATACATAAATAGTTACCAGAGAGAGGCACCAACAACTGAGTTTTCAAAGCTGGGGGGTTGCTTAACGGCTACCCACAGTCTCTTATGGCCAAATCACATGAACACTCTTCCAACGAGTAAGCCCCCAAGCAAAACGCTAACCTCAGGGTATATATACACTTCTTCAGTGTCAGAGGGCATCGCAACCATGTGACTCAAACTCATGTGACTTGGGCTTTCTTGTGACTTAAACAGGTCATCAAAGACTCTTGATTCAATCAAAGGCAAGGCTCAGTCAAAGGCACTTGGCTGCCTTAGCCTTGAGAAGCACTCCAAAAGAAAAAACAGGGAAAAGTCCCACTTTGCTTGCCACTACATCCCCCATAATAGACGTTGATGCAGAAGCTGAAGTTGTCATCATGGCCATGGAAATACTGTGTGCAATGCAATGTGAGATGACCAAATAGTCCCTGAAATCATGGGACTGTTTATCATTAGATTCAGAATAAAGCCAACTATTGAACTCCATTATTTGCTTCTCCAAGGAGAACTTGTGAGCAATCCTTTTGTTTGCTTGCATTTTCCTTTTATCTTCTGATTTTAACTGCAAGAATATAAAAATTAATATAATTTGGATTCCAATTAAAGTGTGTGTCAGTCTTTATAGGATTATTTGCTCTGGCAGATACAGTCAGATTTGTTTTATTTTGTTCTACAGTCACTTGTTAGTAGTAGAATGGCTAAGAGGGTAGAACCATGAGCAAAGGGTAGAATTTGAGGAAAGGCCGATGATCAATGTAAGTAAAAACTTTTGACCAATGAGAGTGGAATGGGAAGCCTTCAGAAGTGATGGGTTCTCTTTCACTTGAGTTCTTGAATGACAATTTCATAACCTCTTACTGACAATATTGAAGAGGATATTCTTTTTAAGCTATGGATTAGACTACATGGTCCCTAAGGTCTCTTCAAACTCTGAGATACTGTGATTCTGTGAATTGGGTACATTTTTAAATTTTCCAGTAACCCTGCACTGGCACAATTGGATTTTTTTCCTAACCCACGCTAAGTTTTTCATTATCACCTCTTCATAACAGCATGAACTTCTTAGTATTGCTGCAATTTCCTTAATGGTTGAGGTAATATGATTACTTCAAGTTTTGGAGAAAGCAGGGAATATTTGAATTTCCTGATAAAGCTTTCCCTTCTCTGCATTTTTAGTGGATTTCCCTATTTGTAACTATTTTAAAAATCATTCTGCTATTATGCTGCCTCTTTGTCCCCTACACCCATCCTGGGCTAGATCTTTAGTGTAAAGTGTTCACTGTGATCAATTGTGAATTAATTTCTGCCTTTTCTTATTGTTTCCATTGACATAACCTACTTTACCTTTATATCATGGATTCATTTTATGTTTAGTTTTTCACTTTTGAAGACTTTTCTTTTTCGTTGTTTTTTTGCAGGCCAATTAGGGTTAAGTGACTTGCCCAAGGTTACACAGCTAGTACATGTGTCAAGTGTCTGAGGCCGGATTTGAATTCAGGTCTGGAGACTCTTTTCTTACACATTGATTTCTAGTTGATGGTTTATTTATTCGTATCTATCACACATCCAAAGAAACCATAGTTAAAGGTAATCTACCAGTTCATTGTTGATGTTTGAAGTTGAACATGCCTATAGCGTATTTTAAGCAGTTAAACAATAGCTTTTCCCATACTTGTTCTTGTTGGTTTCATAAGGCAGGACTAGGAGCACTTGATGTAAGTTATTACAGTTTAGGAGATTTAGACATAACATATGAAAATATTCCCTAATAATTAAAACCATGGAAATGAGAATGAGCTACCTTGCAATGTAGTACATTCCTCATAAGTGGAAATCTTCAGACTAAGGTTGAATGAGTACTTCTCAGTAATTCTTTAGAGGTCGTTTCTATTCAATGAAAGTTGGAACTGATGAACTTCCAACTCTGAAATTATTTTGATTATGTAGTATTTAATTATTGCTATTTATAATTTTGTTAAACGATTCTCTGAAATCAGTAATGTTCTAGGGTTAGCTTCCAGTGTCAGGAGTTTTCATTTTAGGGGCCAGCACAGAGCAGCAACAGTGATGCATTAGTAAGAGCTAGTGGGAGCTGTTGACACTCCTTTCCACAAGTGGAGAAGCAGGATTTCTAAATCTTAGGGCACAGGCAGTTGTGATTTTCTTCATGTCATCTTATTAAGAAGTACTTTTTTCCTCATCTATATACCTAAAAATTTGCAACCACGGTTCTTTCTTTTGGATTAATCTAAAAAAAACATCTCAAAGAAGGAATCATTCTATAGGGGAAAGAGCACTGGCTCTGAAACTGTAGGGCCCAGTTTCAAAACCAATATCTTGTTCTAAAGAAAATAATATGTGCATAAATATATACATATGTATATATGTATATGCATGTGTGTATGCATACACAGAGTAGATCGAAGATAACATTGGAGGGGAAGGTTTTAATAGTAGGGAAACCAAGAAAGCCTCCTGCAGAAGGTGACTTTTGAGATGAGTTTGGAAGGAAGCCAAAGATTCTGAGAGGCTGGAGGTGAGGAGGAAGAATATTTCATGCATAGAGGACATCCACTTCAAAATCACAGAGAAAGAAGATGCAATGTAATGTGCTAAGGAAGCACATATGCCAGCATAGCTGAATTGTAGTGAACGTTGACATAAAGAGCATGTGAAAACACTAGAAAGGGAGAAGAGGGCCAGGTTGTAAAGAACTTTAGTTCCCATATGACTTTATATTTGATCTTAGAAATAACAGGAAGCCTCTTGAGCTCACTGAATAGAGAGGAAGTATCATTAGATGTGAACTTTAGGGAAATTATATTTGTCAGCAATGTGTAGGACTTATTTATATAGGGAGAAACTATTGAGGCAGAAAGACCAATGAGAAGGTTATTGAAATAGTATGGGCAAGATATAGTAAGGGTCTCAATTAGGGTTGTGTCTATGTGAGTGAAGAAGAGATTTATACTGGTCAGTCAATAAACATTTATTAAGTACCAACTATGTGTTAGGCCCTGTACTAAATGTGGGAGATTAAAAGAAAGTCCCTGGTCTCAAGGAGTTCGTAGTCTGATGGGGGAAAAACACACAAATAGCTATGTGTTGTTGTTGTTGTTGGTATTCACCTGTATCCCAGTCTTCATGACCCTGTAGATTATAGCTCACCAGTGCTATTCATGGGGTTTTCTTGGCAAAGATACTGGAGAGATTTGCCATTTCCTTCTCCGATAGATTAAGGCAAATAGAAGTTAAATGAGTTGCCCAGGGTCACACAGCTGGTAAATGACTAAGGCCAGATTTGAGCTCATAAAAAATTAAATAAAACACAGAAATTTGGAGATCAGTGGAACATTGGTGATTGACCACTGGGTCCAGCTATTTTGGGACAAGAATTCCCTCAAAAGCCTATCTTAAAAGATGCAATACAGTTTCTGCCTGAAGATATCCAATGATGGAGGAATCCACTACCTCCCAGGAATCCATTCTACTTTTATTCTATTTCAGTTTTATACCACTTAGCTCTTTATATCCTTGAAGACAGCTATCATGTTTCGCCTAGATCTTCAATCTTTATATACCCAGTTCTTTCAAATGATCTATCTATGATAGACTCAGTGCCTTCAAGATCCTGATTTCCCTCTATTGATTAGCCATACAGAATATGAGCTAGAATTTTGACAGAAAGTGAAGTCAAGTTCACTAATTTTACTGGCCTACATTTGGTAGATTACTTACCATTCCCCTACACATCCTGGGACATTTTACATCTATCACTTTTCTATGTTGATCTCTAGCCTCTAATACCCTCCTCCAACTTAACAGTTGAGGTCTACCTTAAATGACATATGCTCCATAAATCTTACTTTGATACATCCAGGTAATAGTGATCTTTCCTTCTTGTACTCTACACAGCACTTTGGCTTTACCTCTTTTATGTGTTACCAAGGATCTTTTTGTTTATGATAACTGTATATGTATGTTATCCCCCTATTATACTGTGTCAGATGTTAGTGATGAAGGGAGAGAAGAATAACTATTTATCTAAGGCTCCAGACACACATAGATACTAGCAGACCAACAACAAGCAAAGCCATTGCTCTAAAAAAGCATCCAAATGACATCTGGATAAAGAATGTCAGATGCCCACAAATACATTTTTTTGAAAACAAATTTGCTGAGGGGGTAGAGACATGGAAAGATATCAGACCCTGAGATACAAGACCCTATCAGAAGAACAGGGGCACCAGAATACTAGTCCATATGGACAGAGACCCTGGGACACCAACAAAACCATCTCTAAAGAAGAGAATGGGACGGAGCCAATCTGGAGTGGAACTCAATTGAAGTTTGACCAGAGAGAGGAGGAAGTACACCAACTTGTAACTTCTTATTTCAGCTTCTTATTCTTTCTTGCTCCATGCTAACCTCAGTTGTCTCTGCTTGTTGAAGGAGTACAAAAGTTGCAAGCATGCTCTAAATCTTGGTGCATTGAAACCCAGACTCGCTTGTCCCAATTTGGCAAAAAAAATCTGGCTATAAACTTCATCCTATTGAAGAGCATCAGATAATAGATTTTAGATTGGTATTGGTCATTTGGGAGGAGGGAAACTGGTTTGTGAAAAAATAAACACGTACAGAAAACTAGCCTTTATGTCAAGTAGTTGAATTCATTAGCAAAGGAGGAAATAGAGAACTGAATCAGTTCTTCTACAAGAGGAGAAAAATGGTAAATAGTACAAAGAATGATTTGGTCATGAGAGTTTGGAAATAGTGAAGAGAGGATTAATGAATGAAGAAAGGATTCAGTGAGAATGAGTTAGTGTACTTGTCAATGGATGATGGGTTGTGAAGGGATTTAAACTGCAAATGAAGGAGTTTATATTGCATTATAGATAATATAGGCACTGGAATTTATTGAGAAGGGGAATGACATGGTCAAATCTGGAACTAAGGTAAATCATCTTGGCATCTATGTGGAAATGGATTAAAATGGAGAGACACATGATTCAGGGAAGCTAGTTAGGGAATAATTGCAATAATCTAAGTAGGTGTGATAAAAGCTTGAACTACTGTGATGCCTGTGAGAGTAAAGCAAAGGCACTAGATTCAAGAGGTGCCCTCACTCGAAGTCCAGTGTTCCTTTTACTATACCCTGCTGCCTTCAGTGAACCGAGTCTGAATCTCTTTGCATCTGTTCCTCTTTGAATCTTTCTACAGTCACCTTATGAACTAGTCAAAACAAATATTTTAAGCCAGTAATGTCAAATTCAAATAGAAATGGAGACCATTAAACTATACGTAAGGATCCCTGCAGGTCACATATTTACTTAGAAAATGATATATAAATATTATATATGTTTGATTATATTTTTATTTATTTCATCAAATAATTCCCAATTACATTTTATTCTGGTTATTGAATGTGTGATACCTGCACTATGTTTTACCTTTCTGCTTACCAAATATATTATTTTCTCACACTGTATCTTTGCTTATACAATTTTCTTTGCCTGACATGCCCTCTTCCCCAACACCACTCATCAAAATTCTATCCATTTCTGTATAAAATGTCAGATTCATATGTCACCTCCCTTAGGAAGGAGCCTAATTCTCTCACCTAGATATGATTTCCCATCCTGTGACTCCCAGTAGCTCTTTGCTGTACTTACTTTTTTGCATATAATATATATTACCTAACATTTGTAAAAGTGCTATCAAATGAGTAAATCAATCAGATTATCCACCCCACCTAAAATAAGTGATAAAATGCACTGCCTTGCTACCTTAACCAGGTGGGAATTTGCTTCAATTGAATAAGATTAATCAAAGATATTCAAACAAAGTATGAAAATACCTTGGCAAATTTAGATTTCTCTGATAATCTGTAAGATCTATAGTCATCTATAAAATCATCTATGAAATAGCAAGACATTTGGGTTCCATGGGGAGTTCAGAATGGAGTGAGTATCTAATTTTGAATAGGAAATAGAGTCATTTCTGAAGAAGAGTCACTTGGCTTGGGGGAGGTAGAGCGTAGAGAAAGGGGAAGAGAGTGCCTTGGGATTTAGCTTTAGACTTCTTTACTTATCATTTGACAGAGGAGGACTTTGTGAAGTCCAAAGTATTTCTCATCTTTCCACTGATATCCTGGCAGGCTCTCTGGAATAGCTAGTTGCAGTGTATTAATTGGGAGCCAAGGACAAACTAGATGTAGATTCAAAGTTTTATAGGAGCACAGTAGGAAACTACACCATACCTAAAGGGAATTGCTTGAGGATTCCATCAAAGGGACTCATAGGAGTTGTGAGTTACCATGTTACCCCATGTGATCCCTAAATATGAACACATTTCCCCTGGATTCTATATGTTCTAGTAAGAGAGTTTGTCACACACATTGTGTAACATCTCTTCTTACTATACCTTGGTACTAAACCTACCATCTTTTCTAAAAGCCAATTGAGTCTGGCTAATTGATAACCTACCCATAATCATGACAAGAAGTCCATTAGTGGAAGTTCATGAGCTAAGTAGAATTTAATTAGAAAGACATCCCTAAATTCTCAGGGCTACCCCCAGAGCCCTGAGGGGACATGGTAGCCATACTCAGGGGATCCAATTTATCAATGCAAATGAGAGTATGGATAGATGCTTTAGAATATGTCCTACAAATTATAATCATCTGCATACTTATCATTACACTTTATTCTTTTAAATTCCTTGTAAGCAGGAACTATTATTTTTTCCCCATTGGCATTTTCCACAGTACATAGCACAATGCATTACACATATAGTAGTCACTTAATAAATGTTTGTTGAATTGAATTATTAAAGTTGTAATGCTTATAAAACAATCTTCAATTGTCTGAAAAAATAATTTAATTAGGATAATGATCTCATTCCTCAACTATGGAGCCATGGCCTTGGCCCTAAATGGATTTGAGAGGATTTGATATGTTCAAGGAATTTTTTAGTGATAAATTTGTGTTACAGAAGGACTCTGTTCATTTGCAGACATACTCACGAAGCAGTATGATTCTATACAAAGAATACTGGAGTCAAAAGATCTGAATTCAAGTTCAAGCTCTGTCATTTAATAGCCCTGTCTTCCTGACCAAGTCACTTAATGCCTCTGTAGCTCAATATTATATGTTTAGAACTGAGATAATACTTGCACATTCTACACCACAAGCTAACTATGAAGAGAGTACTTAAGTGCTAGATAAATGGAAGCTATTATTATTCTAGCAAACCATTCCTTGCAGCTGGGAACATGGTCAATGACTCATCCTGAGAACAAGGAGATAAATGGAACTGGCAGCTGTTAAGTAGGCCAGGGAAAGTCTTGATATGCTCATTGACCCCAGGATGTCTCTGTTATCTCAGCTTTGCCATTAAGCTAAGAGTCGGAGAAGTTTCATAAAGAAGGATTTGCTGAGAGTTTCACCAGGAAGTGAGGGTTTTTAACTGGAAGTTATGTCTGAATTTTTGCTGGGAGCAGCATGGGGACATCAGTCTCTCTTGGAGAAGGAGCTCATAGTGTCTGGAGTCCTGAAAGTAGATTGCTTGTGGTGTTTCTGCCATATCTTTGAAAAAGGATAATGTCCTTGACAGAGGATAATGTTCTTTAATGTTCTGGCTCTATTTTTCAGGAGGCATGACTGGAGAGAAGGGAACTACTTGCTGGTATATGAAATTCTTAAAGATAATAACATTCCATCTCCTACTTCCACACATTTCCACAGGTTGTCCTACATGCTTATTCACCTCTTAGAATCTTTAGCATTTCTCAAAGCCAATCTCAAAACCACCTTCTACATGACACCTTTCCTGATCTACCCAAAAGCTACTATCCCCCATACCATTGTCTTGTATTTTTGTAAATATTTCTATGCGTACTTATTGTCTTCTATGATATGTATATGTGTTAAGGTTAAAAACTGTTCGTTTATGACTTTGCATTCTTAGTATCTAGAAAAGTACCTGGCAAATAGGAAGTGTTAATTAAATTCCTGGTCATTGGTTTATTGACAATGAAAGGGTATCCAAAGCTTTGAGAGAGGGGGAGAAAGGAAGAGAGACCTATAGCTAGAGACAGAAACAGAGATAGATGTTATTAAAGACCACTTCTATTTTAATAGCTGTGACAGAGGAAGGTTATTATAAGATGAGCCAACTGAATTTTACAACCCATGTACAGTTGTCTAGCCTCCTTTTTAGGCATTTCTCAGTCTGTTCCCCTATCTAAAAATTGGGAACAATAGCACCTACCTCACCTTTTTACTGTGAGGATTAAATGAGATGACATGTAAAGAATTTGCAAAACTTAAAGTGTTACGTAAATACTAGAGCTAAAATTACTATTACCAATACTTAGCATATGCCTTTTCTGTTTAGAATGTTATTACATCTCAGTTTTACCTATGCACTACTTAAATCTTGCAGAAATTCAATTACTTTTATCCACAGCATAGTTAAATTAATCATAGAAGACTTACTGGAATCTTAACATTATCTTTGCTTGTTGTTTTTGGTGGTGGTGGTGGTTGTGGTGGTTGTTGCCATGATCTAGTACTGCCCATGTGACCTGGGGTAGGAGGACATCCAACTAGAATAATAAATGGCTGCAAAATATGGGGTGTTTATTGGGAGACATTTTTATTTAGTGTTACTAAACTTTTGTAGCATGCTTTACTGTTACCAAGATGTGTGGCTATGTAGAATTAACTGACAGTTCAATGCACCAGGCAATTTTGCTCATAATTGAAATTCTCTTTTAGATGATAACTTTGAAGAGATCATGCAAATCTATTTCATTTTTAAGCTCTAGTTAAAGAAAGATAATAAAAGCACTGAAGTTAGCAAAATCAAAGAATATATAGATTCACTTGATGTTAAATGGTTTTTAAAATTTGAATGAGAAAAACCTGGAAAGAGGCAATACATCTTAAATATGGTCATTGGATTATAGCTTTGAGAATAAGTTCTTATAAGATGAAGTAGGCAAAAAAACCAAATATCTCTTTGGTTAAATAATGAGAGATACTGCATAGTGTTAAAAAAATCTGAGACAAAGCAGCATGTAATCTTGGGATCTATCCCTTGCTACAACTGAAACTGATATAATAATACGTACCTCTGTACTTGTTAAAATGCATATGATTTATAACATATCTGACAATACTAAGTGGTACATACGCAAACAAAAGTTTTTCACCACCTTAGTCCTATATATACTTTTAAATGGAAAGCAAAATAAAAAGGATAATTTGATACCTGCTTATCATCTGTGTTCTTCAATCTGTTTTCTACAGAACCATGGCTTATATGTAGGGGAGAAATGTATAATGGTGGACAAGCATACACAGCAATTCCAATGAGTTTTTTCTGTCTCTTCACTATTAGGGTAGCGAGGGTAGTATGGTAGCTGAGTTATAGGGATGGAAAAGATGTAGCACTTAGCACAGTGCCTGGCACATGATAGGTGCTTAATAAATGCTTGATTGTAGGCAGGGATGATACCGACATTGCCCAAATGGAATTGCCCTCTTACAATGCTTATAAATAAGAATGAAGCATACCACTGCTAGTATTTGGAAATTAGCTTTTATAACATGTGTCTAGAATTAATGAGGATGGGCAGCTGAGCTGGTGATACCTGGAATGCATCGATTTTAGCCATTAGACCTAATGAAGATGTAAAACCTCCCACCCTGAAGTTTCCTATAGATAGCATATTTTAAAAAAACAGGAATAGTGCAGGCCTCTGGGACAGTCCTCTTTAAATGGACTCAACTGGGTTGCAGAATTGATTGTATTGGAAAAGTGAAGAGATTTCATTGTGTCTTGCTGTTGTTCAGTTATTTCGGTCATGTCCTACTCTTCATGACCTTATTTGAGTTTCTTAGCAAAAAATACTAAAATGGTTTGCTATTTCCTTCTCCAGCTCATTTTACAGATAAGGAAACTGAGGCAAACAAGGTTCAGTGACTTGCTCAGAGTCATGCAGCTAGTAAGTGTCTGAGGCAGATTTGAACTCAGGTCTTCCTGATTCCAGGTCTACTCTACCCATTGTGCTACTTGCTGCCCCCTGGCAGAGATGTGGAATTCTAGCAATTTCTTCTATGCCTTTTCCTGTCTGTTGATATTTGTGTTTCTTTGTGCTGTATGTGTGTCCCTAGAGAAAACATTGTGCATTGGACTATGTTGGGGTTTTAGGCACAAAGTATATAAAAACTTTAAGATCAATGACAGCCCTGTCCTTGATTATACCTCCACAACATTTTTTTCAAAGTATCTAAATCAAAAGTTGTAGAACCTGATAGTAAGAGCAGTAAGTAATGACATGACACAGTGTTAATAAGGGGGACAAACACTGAAAAATTTCAGAACTGTGACAAATCTTGACTTCTAAAGTGTCATCTACCTTTTGTCAGAGACGTGGTAGATTCTAGGGGGAATTCACTTTCAAACAAGGTCCATTAGAATTTTTTTTCTTAATTGTACTTATTTGTAAGAACAGAAGGTTTTATTGGGTAGGGGAAGCCATTGGGAATTTACAATGATTAAAAAAAGAAAAAAGCATCAATGAAACCTATAAAAGAAAAAATGGCATTAATTCACAGATCTCTATAATGTTTGAAGAAAAAGAAGGCGACAAGTAGGTCCTCATTATTCAGGAGCTGAGTATTCCTCATTCTTTTCCTTTGTATCTATTGTAGTAGTAGATTCACTTGTCCTGTGAATATTCCTGCCAAACTGCTTGAGATTTAGGAATATGACATGACTGAGGATTTATCTGTGCTGAGTTGGTTCTGCAAGATCAATGAAGGTTTTGTCCCTAATTTGTAACTTCAGAGGTCATTCCTTCCTTTTCTGTGCTCCCCTTACTTTCTGTTCTCACATGGGGCACGCTTGAGAAAGATTTTAAAATCTGATAGTCAGGTGTTTGGATTAGGGGCTCAACTTGCACAGTGTGTGCATATGGCTGATAGGAAGAACTATCATAGCTAAATTGAAATTGATCATATGATAAAAGGTCTGGTCCCCACAGCCTCTGACACTGACACATCACAGAGAAGTGGGAATAATAACTCAGAAGGTGCTGTCAAGAATGTAGCTATAACTGACACAGATTCATCACTGTAAAGTCTCTGATATTTTCTTTGCCTCAAACATGAGTGAATTCACCAGCATGGCACAAAAACAGAACTCTTTCGGGAAAGGCATAGCCCAGGGAAAATACACCCACAAACACAAAGACAAAGAAGCATGTTGCAATACGGAGAGCACAGAAGAGTAGAGTTTACTTGTTTTGGAAACTTAACTCAATAATTTATCAATTGTGCAATCTTAGGGTAGCTAGGTTTTACAGTAGATAGAACACTGGCCCTGGAGTCAGGACGACCTGAGTTCAAATCTGGCCAAAGACACTTATTAGCTGCGTGACCCTGGGCAAGTCATGTAACTCTGACAGCCTCCCAAAAAAATAATAGTAATTTACCAATTATTGGATCTTGATCAAATCATTATATCTCTTTGGGCCTTAGTTTGGGTATAATGATGTTTAGTGTCTCTTTTAGCTCAAAATCTATATTCCTATGACTCATGAATATCTGAACCCTACAGCTATGCTGCTTTTAAGCCTCTTTCTTTTCTTTTGCTCTTTCATTTAATACTGTGAAGTTCTCTAAGCAGCAGTGGGAGTCTTTTCCCATTCTTTTATGTGCTGGCTGAAGATGGCTTTAGTATGGGTGAGAGGTTGGTACACTCCTCAAGCCTTATTGAATGTATCTACTACCTACTTATCTCTACAGCTTGGATGCCCTGTCCCTGGTAACAAGTTCTTTAGAATGAATCATTTACTATATCTTCTAATGTATGACTCACAGTCAGCTGTTTATTGGTCTGTCTTAGTAGAATGTGGATTAAATAATTAGTGTCCATTTATATTCTTAGTTTGATTTTCATTATAAATATGTTATAGGCTGATATCAACTATTAGGTAAAATCAAAGTTCAAAGAGAAAATAACCAAGACAAGCATTGATAATATTTCCAAACCTAATATATTCTTCATCACTCTTTGGTCCAGCCAAATTAGCCTTCTTATTGTTTTTCACATGGGGTGTTTCATCTCCCGTCTCTATTCCTTTGTACAAGCTGTTCCCAATGCCAAGGACATAATCCCTTCTTATCTATACATCTTAGAATCACTAGGTTCCTTCAAAAACCTCTTTAAACATCACCTCCTATACAGGAGTTCTCCTAATCACTCACCTCCAAATTACTTTTTATATATTTATTTTGTACATACTCATATGTGTACATGTTGTTTCCCCTATAAAATGCAAGCTTCTTGAGAACAGCACCTGTTTCCTTCATGTCTTTGTAACCCCCTAGCCTAGTGCAAAGACTGGCATGTCGTACATGCTCGATAATTTTTAATCGATTCTTACAGTGAAACAAACATGCACAAATGTAGTTCAAATAATAACAAATATTATCATTGACTTAGATTTAGAAGGGGACTTACAAATTAAATAATCCAAGCCTTTACTTTATAGGTAAAGAAATTGAGGCTTAGAAAATGGTAAATGATTTATCCAAATTTATACAGAGGCAAAGATATTTTTAGAATCTAAGTATTCTGACTCCAGTCACCATATTGCATCACTCTGTCTAATAACAGCTATCTCCATTTTGGCAATATTTCTAGTAATTAAAATCTATACCCTATGTATGCTATGTTACTTTTTTTTAACAAATGTTTCCATGTTCCAACAAAATCCTGAAGGGATTTACAAATAAAAGGCAACAGGTTTTAAAAATAAAACTCAAAATTTTCAAATAGAAATGTGAGGAATTCTAATAAACTCCATAATATTGATTTACGTAAGAAAATAGCAAAATGAAAAATTGTTGTAAATCATACTACAAAGTAAAATGTCCCATCAACAGTGATTCCAATTATAAAATACTTATTGAGGGTAAACACTCTCATCTTTCTAAGTTAAATATATTATTAGATTAAAAATAAAAATGTTGTGAAAATTTGGTTTTTTACTAGTCATATTACTTGCTCCTTTTAGTAGTATTTTAAAATAAATGTTTAAAATATTTATTACAAGATTTCTACCAGCTTGTGTGGACTGCAAAACAGTCCAGAACCGTTAAAGTTCTGAATTGCAGAATGCGTGAGAAATCAAATTGAATTAAATAAGCATTTATTAAGTGTTTACAACGTGCAGGCATTGTGCTAAGCCCTGGGAAAACCACCAGAAGCAAATAATAATATATATCTAAATTTTATATAGTGCTTACTCGATGCCAGGAATTGTGCTAAGTACTTTACAATTATTATTTCATTAAATGCTCTCAACAACCCTGGCCAGTAGGTGCCATTATGATCTCCCTTTTAGAGAAGAGGAAACTGAGGCAAAGGTTAAGTGACTTACCCAGGGTCACACAGCTAATAAGTCTGATTTGAAATCAGATCTTCCTGCCTGATACTCTATCCCCTGTGCTACCTAGCTGCCTCCAAAAGAAAGACAGTCCTTCCCCACAAGAAACATGCATTCCAATAGGGGAAAACAACATATAAAAAGAAGTTTAAAGTGGGAGGGAGTAAGAAGAAGAGCAGAGATGATAGAATAAAATATGGAGAGACAGGGGCAGGACCCTAAGATGAAGGACAAAATAAACATGGCTGGTCTGGGCTCCTCTTTAAAATGGGGGTTGTGGGAGAAATTCACCAATCCATGGAAGGAGTCCCAGGACAGAGAGATCTTCCAGTATGAGAAAGCTAGGGGTGGAATAGGTCCTTCCTGGATGAGAAGGCTACTGTAGAATTGTAGCAAAGGCATCTTCAAAGGTGAGAAGGCTACAGAAGTAGAGAAATAGTGACTTATACATGAAAAAAAAATCTGCCTCAATCTGTATCTCACCATATTTGTTTATATATTGCAGGGAAAGCTCAGACTCTAATCAGATTTATTTTTACCTGACTGGTTTTAACATTAGCCAAAATCATATGGCTAATGTTGAATTTTGTGAAGGACAAAAAAGAAAGGATTTGCTTATTAAATGTATTTAGAGGGGGCAGCTAGGTGGCGCAGTGAGTAGAGCACTAGCCCTGGAGTCAGGAAGACCTGAGTTCAAATCCGGCCTCAGACACTTGACACACTTACTGGCTGTGTGACCTTGGGCACGTCACTTAACCCCAATTACCCTGCCTTCCCCCTCTAAAAAAAAAAGAGAAAAATGTATTTAGAGGGACCTCACTTGGGCACAGGCAGCTAGGTGGCAGAGTAGATAGAATGCTGGGCCTAGAGTCAGGAAGACCCATCTTTCTGAGTTCAAATCTTGCCTCAGACACTAACTGTGTGATCCCGGGCATGTCCATTTGCCTCAGGTTCCTCATCTGTAAAGTGACTGGAGGAGGAAATGTCAAACCAGACCAATACCTTTGCTGAGAAAACCCCAAATTCAGTCATGAAGAGTAGGACATGACTGAAAAACAACTGGACGACTCTTGGGCCAGTGTTTCTCATTATTCTAGCTATAGAAAAAGTACAAATTTCCATTCATTCTTTAAAGATTTAAAATTAATAATAATTTAATACCACAAACATTTTTGAGTATTTACTAATGAACTGTTCTAGAAATTGGAGATTCAAAGATCAAGATGAAGTAGCCCCAGTCCTCAAAAAGCATGGATCTAAGCATCTTCTATGGATTTGGCTTTATAATAGTGGCTATGAGTACAGAGATAAAACAGTTCTTGTCCTGATGAGCCTAGATTATGTTCAGAGAATTTCCATCTGAAAGGAACCTTAGAAATCAAGTAGTCTCATCCCTATATTTTATAAATAGGGAAACAGAGGCCAGGTAAGGTGACATGGAAACAATCATGTTACAGGTTATACCATAGCCAGGATGAGAAACCCCAGGTTTCTTGAATTTTGGCTCCATGCTCTTTTCACTTCCCTATGCTACTGCTACTTCAAGTACAAAAATGCTGTGGGTCCCCCTTCCTGTGGATATTTCAAACCAAATAAATATTACCCAAGCACCCAAGTACTAGAAAGAGGTACAACAAAACGAAAGGATAATTATTCACTTAAAAATTCTTCATTTTCTTCATTTTACAGTTTTTAGAATGGAAGATAGCCTTTTACAAGCTGATTGCTGAAGTCCAGAATGTAAATTTATATACTTAGTTTGAAACAGTCAAAAACTTGAACTGGAGGTTTAACCAGGTAGAAAATTTGTTCAAATCTGGGAGGTCATAGCAGTTCTGTTTCAAACAGGAAATGTAGATAAACATGTATATGTTTATGTATAGATATTTCTATATATACATATATAATATGTGTGTATGTATCTGTATAAATTATATACATGTATATATGTGTGTGTGTAAATATGTATGTATAAATGTAAATATATAAGTTATGATCACAAATGCAGGGTGTAAAGTAGACTAGGATTTTAAAAGGATATACAGGGGAAAAAATGAAAGTAGAATAATGGAAAGAACAGTGGATTGGTGGTCAGATCCATATTCAAATCCCAGCGTTGTTACTACCTCTATGACCTTGAACAAATCATTTAACCTATCTGGGCTTCTCCTTCCTCATTTGTGAAAAAGAAAAAATGAAAAAGAGAGAATTTAATTATATTATCTCTACGGTGCCATAACCTTTGATCAGATTTTGTTATAAATGACAAAATGATAGATAGATGGTGGTTGTCCTTTTTTCTCAAAGAGGACCAAAATGACATCACTATATTAGAGTCAAGTTACAATGCATCCAACTGTGTCTGATCAGACCAATATAATGCAACAAGCCCAGCACAAATAGACCATGTGAGTGGATTCCCTAAATTTGCACATCTCACGTTTCTTTTGAGCTACTTCAATTCTGCTTTGCTCATAGAACTGATGAGGACATGCCATGCTAGACAGTCCTATGCCAGTGTCTCCCATGTCACACAATCAATGCCAAAGTTCTTAACAGAGACCTTGAGAGTGTCCTTGTATTGCTTCTTCTGATCACCATGTGAGCGCTTGCCTCATGTGAGTTCTCCATTAAATAATCTTTTAGGCAAGCATACATTTGGCATGCAAACAATGTGGCCAGCCCATCATAGTTGCACTCTTAGCAGTAGAGTTTAAATGCTTGGCAGTTTAGTTCAAGAAAGGACCTTAGTGTCTGGTATCTTAACCTGCCAACTGATCTTCAGAATCTTCCTAAGACAATTCGAATGAAAGCAATTCAATTTCCTGGCATGGTGCTAATATACTGTCCAGGTTTCACAGGCATACACCAATGAGATCAGTACAACATCTCTGTTGACCTTTACTTTGATAAGCTGTCTAATACCCCTTCCCTCCCACACTTTCCTTTGGCGCCTCCCAACCAATGAGCTAGCTCTGGCAATGTGTCCATCAATCTCATTATCAATGTGTACTTTCCTAGAAAGTATACTGCCAAGGCAAACAGACTTATCCACAGCATTCAAAACTTCTCTATTTGCTGTAATCAGTGGTTCCATGTATGGATGGTGTGGTTTTAGCTGATGGTGTACCTGTGTTTTCTTGGTATTAATTGTTAGGCCAGAATTAGCATAAGCAGCATACAAAGGCTTGCATCTCAGCTTCAGAGGGTGCATTATCATCTGCAAATAAAAAGTCATGCACCACCACTCCCTCCACTTTGGTCTTGGCTTGTAGCTGTCTCAAGTTGAAGACTTTACCATCAGTGAGGTAGCTGACCTTGATTCCATGTTCCTTCTCACTGAAGGCATTTGGCAACATGGATGAAAACATCATGCTAAAAAACATGAGAATAAGCACACAGCCTTGTTTCACTCCATTGGTGACTGGGAAAGCATGAAAGTAATGTTCATTATCCAAAGCCCAGGCAAGCATGTCATCATGAAATTAATATCCAATACAGATAAACTTCCCCGGGCAACCAAAATTTGACATAATTCTCCACAAGCCCTTCAATTTGTTCTTCAAAGATTTAAAATTTGAGATTCAAAGATCAAGATGAAGTAGCCCCAGTTCTAGATAAGCAAGTATCTAAGCATCTGCTATGGATTTGGCTTTATAATGGGGTCTAAGAGTACAGAGATAAAACGATATCATAGGAATGAGACTACATGACACAAAAGACTATATCAAAGATAGATAGATAGATAGATAGATAGATAGATAGATAGATAGATAGATAGATAGATAACAATATATACAATAGTAGAGCATGACTGATCATGATTTTTAAATATATTTTCACTGAAGTATTTAGCGAAAAGTGAAATGCCAAGATTCAGACTGATTCTAGATAACTCACATACCATTTTTTAAACCTACCATGTACCATATGAATCATTAACTTTGTTTATTACAGCTATTTTTGTTTTTGCCTTATTTCACTACTAGATTATAAGCTCCATGACAGTAAGGCTCTTGCACTGGATTATATACACAGTAGGAACATTTTAAAAAATTCTTATCAATGTAGGGGAGAGAAGGAAGTAGGGGAAGGAATGGAGGAAAGAGGAGTCCTGGTAGTTTTAATCAATGACCAGAAGATAACAAAGAGTTCACTTTTGTCATTTCAGAATATCCACAGAAGAATTAATTTTTTTTCCATTTGAAACTACACCCAAGACTCTTTCATTTCTCTCTACAAGAAAAGGAATTTTGCTACCCCAAACCTTCTTTGCCCAAGTCTACACAGTCGAATCAAATTGAAAATTCACCTATTTTTCCAAAGCAATAAGGTAGCAGGAACATCTATTACACTGATAAACTAACCTTTTCTTTTTTCATGATTGGATCTTGGTTACCTTATGTGATACTAGGAAGGTTGTAACTACTGTAGGTTTTATGTTCTCATAAAAGACCATTTTTGGTTTATATGTGTGTATGTATATATGTGTGTAGAATATATCTATATACATATATGTGTGTATGTGTATCTATATAAGTAAATATACACACTTGTGTGTGTATGTGTGTGTTTCTCCTAAATACCCAGAGTGGTTCTATGGAAAACTATGAAGAGAGCAAAATATAACACCAATTTTTCTGGCACATCTTTAATCCTCCCTGCCTGCAGTTATCATTGCTCAGGGCCTCCCACTTATGTGTCTGACCTAGATGTGCCTTTCACTAGTAACATCCCATGCTCTCATGCTCTCTCATCCCTTTCCCATTGAAACTCATCTTTCCTGTAATTTAGAGATTCACTAGATAACAGCTACCTAATTTGATAAACTAATTCATCTTAAAATGTTAGTGGATGATAAATTAATTATAACACACTATTTACATTTTAATAAGGACCTTCTGGAAATATAATAGATATGTTTTCAGGCAGCATGGCAGACAGGCCTTTGTATACTTGTCAGATTACACCAATTAGGTGACTGCCTCATTCTTCTAAATTGAGGATTTTTTTAACAAAGTCTTGAAAGTCTGAGGGTTAGTTAAATGTCCTTTTTTTCATTCAAGATAATATTTAATTTGAAGGATAGGATATTTTTGATTGGAGCCCCAGGTCTTTTGCTCTTCAATATATTGTGTTCAAAGACCTGGGGTCTTTAATGTGCTGCTGCTAGGTATTGTGTAATTCTAATTGTGGCACCATCATTTTTAAATTGCTTTAGTCTTGATGCTTTTAATATTGTACCCTTAAACTGGGTGTTTTTTAACTTGACTATGATATTCCTATGAATTTTCCTCATAGGCTCTCTCTTAAGTGGTGTTCAATGAATTTTTTCTGTTTCCATTTCCCTGCCTTGTTCTAATGCTTCAGGAAAATTTAATTTAATTATTTCTTGTGTTATTGTGTCAAAATTCTTTTTGTGATCATAGCTTTCAGTTATACCAATTATTTTTATATTTTCTCTTCCTGATCTATTCTCCAGATCTGTTGTTTTTCTCATAAGATGTTTCACTCTCTCTTCTATTTTTTCATTATTCATGTTTTCTTTAATTATTTCTTGATCTCTTATAATTTCACTGGCTTCACTTTGCCCAATTCTAATTTTCAAGGTGTCATTTTCCTCCTTGAGATTCTGGATTTCCTTTTCTAATTGGTTGACTTTCCTTTCATAACCTTCTTGTTTTTCTTGGATTGTTTTTATTTTTATTTATTTTTTAGTTTTTCCTCCGTCTCTGTCGCTTGATTTTTAAAGTCTTTTTTGAGATCTTCTATAAATTCTTTTTGGGCAAGTGACCATTTGACATTGCTCTTTGGGATTTCTTTACATCAATATCCTCCTCTGAAGATGAACTTCAGTCATCTCTATTCCCATAATAGGTTTCTATGGTTGTATTCTCTGCTTTGCCTGTGCATTTTTTTGTGATAACTTGATTTTTGTAATCACCTCTAGCCCTGGGGTATGGGAAATGGTGCCTCTTGCCCCAGATCTTCAGTTCTTCCCTCTAGCCTGGAACCAAAGCCAAACCTCTAACCTTCTGTAAGTGCCCACAGCGAGGGGCATTCTGCCCCATTGCTTCTGCACTCACCAGGCTTGTGTTGGTTCCTTCTCACCCCCACCACTGTTCCCTTTTTGCAGAACAGCTGGGTGTGGTGTTCCTTGTCAGCAGAGGTTCCCTCAGTCTTCCTGGGCTCAAACGCAAGACTTCCCTCGCTATCCCAGGGTGCAAAGTTCAGGGTGCAAAGTTCCAGTGGCTGGGGCCAAGGCAGCCTCTCAATCCGACTAACCCCAGGACTTGCCACTAGTTTTTAAGGGTCTTGCCTGCTTGTTGTTAAAATGGAACCTCACCTGGAGGTGTTTACTCCTCGCTGGAACCAAACCTGGTCCTGGGATTTTTCTTCAGATCTTCTCAAACTGAACCAGGAAGATCCTGGTTGTGCCCCTATTCCTCTTTGTCTCCACCCACACTTTGTTCACCCTAAGGTGCTATTTTAACTCTTTTGTGGGGGAAAATCTTGAGAGCCTAGAATTTTCTTACTACTATGCCATCTTCCCAGAATCGTCTCCCTCATTGTTCTACTCATAGGGACCACCTGGCTGTCAATGGCTGTGGAGAATACTGGGCACTAGAAAAAACAGGGGTCGATGGGTGATAAATTTTCAATCGAATTTATCTATGATAGTAGTACAAAGATAAACTCCCAACAACTAAACAACTCAAGCAAAAAGCATGAATGTATTCCTTAATCCACAGATGTGTTGTTCAGTTATTTTCAGTCATGTCCGATACTTCATGTCTCCATTTGGGGTTTTCTTAGCAAATATACTAGAATGGTTTTCCATTTGATTCTCCAGTTCATTTTACAGATGGGGAAGACTGAGGCAAATGGAGTTAATGACTTTCCCAGGGTCATACAGCTAGTAATTGTCTGAGGCCAGATTTGAACTCAGGAAGATCAGTCTTCCTTTCTAGGCTAGGTTCTCTGTCCACTGAGCCACATAGCTGCCCAATCAACAAATTTAGGTTCTATTTTATTCATTTAGAGGAGATTTTTTTTAAAATATGTGTATTTTTCTATGATCAAGGACAAAATAATTTGGAGAAATGTTTTTTGAATTTATTTTATTTCTTCTTGAAATACATGATGGCACAATTACACTAAAGGAAAAGTACAACTTACTGCTATCATAGGCACATGATAAATTACATTTTTGCCCATGTGATACACAGTGTTTTTATAATTCTAATGTTTCTAGTTCCCAAACTTTTATGAAAGATAAAATCCACAACTAGTAAACATTAAGTTACATAATCTGCTCTCCCCCGGATCGTCACTTTCAGTCCAAGTATCACACAGCTGTTACACTGGGAGTTTTCCAATTGCACACAGATATGGCTCTTTCCATTCATTTGCATAATTCTGAATTCCTTTCACAGGAAGTATAATGCCAATGTAGAAGTATAAAGAATAAAATAATGGTTATCCAAGGAATGATTCAACAAACCAGAACAGCTGCTCATCAGAAATGCCAGAAAGCTCTCCTTTTTATCAATATTCTTCTTTCTGACATAGTTGAAAGCTTCAAACTCTCTTGGAATTTTTCTCCCAGAAATATGAGGGAAACATTCTCTGTATTTCATAATTCAAGATAATATCATGCTCTCACACGAAAAGAAGCAAAACAATCACAAATAGAAAACAAACAGTGAAAAAGTATTAAATCCCTTTCAGGCCTCATTGCCCAAACGTGGCAATTAAGGGAGTAACAAAAAAATACAATTAATTTGGGAAAATTCACAAATGCCCAATTTTATGTTGTAAAACTATAAAAATAAGTATATAAATTGGTATAGTCCATAAAAAGTCACATTGAAAAAAAGCTGATCATTTAAATGGCAAATTAAACACAACATAATTTCTGTAGACTTTGCTTAACTATCTGTCAGGGGAGTGATTATGTACCTGAATTTGCTTTAGAAAATTAGTATATGATTACACATTGGTGGTCTTACAGTGATATACTGACTTTCCTAGAGGTTATTTATTTGAGAAACTTTGAAATTGCTTGCCTGAAAAAGCCTCAATATCTCTTCACTTCCTTTATGTAACCATGATTAATGGTTATTTAGAACTCAGAAATTCTCTTAAAAATGGGAATGAACTTGTGGGCCTCATGTATACTGGGAAGTTTATATTTGCCTTAGGTTTCTTTGAAATATCTATGTGACTTTCAATTATCCACTGGTACATTATGAAAACAAAAGATTACCATGATTCTTCTTGACTTTATCATCTACCTTCTTTAATTAATTTCTTGTAAGAAATGAAAGTAGTTGACACTAGCTTTGCAGCCACTGGAAGAGAAGTTTTCTTAAGCCAAAATATTATCTTCATCCCACACCAAGAAATATATGAGCTCAAAAAGTTTAAGTATATAGAGATCAGTTCTACTTTAGGTTGGACCTTTGCCTCTGGCAGAAACCAATGCAGTATATTGCGCCATACCATAGGGAGGGCTAGGAATTAGGCAAGGGACAATAATGGAAAATATGAATTTTCAAACATTTAAATATGCTTTATGGATCTTTTTCCCCAGCATAAAGGCAGCTTATTGCAAAACTAATTGGAATATACCTTTATAGGTGAAAGGAAATATATAAAGAAATTACTATATTCTTGCTAGTGAAGTTACCAATTATCATCAATATCCCCACCACCTTTAGACCTTGTACTGAGCATTAACTAGATGTACATTTTTAATTTCTAGGACTTTGTATGCTATATCAATGAATCAATAAACATTTACAGAATCCCTACTATGTGCAAGGCACTAGGTATACAAAGCAAAAACAAGAAAAGTAAAGAAACAGTCTCTGCTCTCAAGAAGTATATATAATATGTGCAACATACACATGTATACATGCACACACACACATACTCACTGTACATCTGTACAAAATCAATACAAATTTTGTAAGGAGGGGCATTGCAGCTGGAAAGATCTGGAAAAGTCTCAGAATGTGAGAGATATATTTGCGGTAAGGAGGGGATACATTATGGTCACAGGAGATAGCCTATGCAAAAGCACAGAGATGAGATATGGAATCTTTTATGGGAAGCCCAGCAAGATCACCAGTTTGGCTAGACCAAAGGGCAAATGAAGGGGAATAATATAGAGTAAAACTAGAAAGGTAGGTTGGAGCCAGGTTGTAATGTGCATTAACTGATGAATAGAGGATTTTGTATTTGACTCTAGAGGTAAAAGAAATTTACAACAATGTATTGTTAGTCAGTTAATAAAATATTCTTGACTCCTTACTACATGCCAAAAACTCTAGTTAAATTTTGAAGATATATTTTTAAAAAGGTAAAAATCGACTGCCCTCATTCTAGTTGGGTAGACTATAGGAAAATCAAGCAAAGCAGTGTTATGATAAGACCTGTGTTTCCATCTGGGTTGAAAATGAAAGGAAAAGGGTATACATGAGACATTTGACTTACAGGGACAAATTAGAAAGTCATGCAATAGTTCTGACAAAAAAGACATGGGTATCTCATAGAGTGGTGAATGTAGGAGTGGAGAGAAGTGGATAAATGTTAGCAATGTGGAGCTAGAATCAATGAGTTTTTGTTAATGAATTAAATATGTGGAGTATGAACAATTTGCTATTTAAGGCAAATCAGGCTCACATCTTTGAGATCATGAAAGTATAAACAAAGGAAAGGGAAGAACTTTAAATATTTAAGTAGAATATTACTAAATTTTTTCTGTTACATCAAAATTAACTGGCTTTTTTTTCAAAATCACATTTTCTTCATCTGCACATTGGCTTTGAAATTATCGAATGTTTTTTGGGACAATGGCTGAGGCAGTGGTGTGGTGGGAAGGAATAAAAACAAATAAAGATATGAGGACATAGCGTATTGATTTTCTGATCAGAAGATGCTCCAAGGGGAAAGTGCTGTTGCCTAGGACGTATGTTGAATTTTACAGGTTAGCCTGAAGAAACGACTAATAGTGTCCACCATCTGTTCCAGAAGTTCTAGAAGAATATCTAATTAGATATTTGGTAGAGTACTGGTATCCCATTTATCTCTCAGGATTTAGATTTTGGATTTTAAATTAATTCTTATTTAGTGAATTAATTCAAGCAATTATAGAAGTTGAACAATTATTGGTGTTTTTTTTCTAATTGTAACCAAATTCATAAATTTGTGTTCAGGGACTATTGGATCAATTTATCATATTTTTATTAAATGTAAGATGTTATTCTCAAATCTAGTGTGTACTCATCACTTTAACCTCCCATACCATTTTTTATTCTTCAAGATAGCAGAAGTTTTAAATATCAAGTTCTTTCTTCAATTTTATAGTTAATAACTCTTACTCTATTGTGAGATAGGAATTTTAAAGGGCTTGCTCTATTTGTTTCTTTTTTAACTTTTTTAAACATTAAAATGTTGCTGTAACTTCAGGACTTGCTCTGTAAGAATTTTAGGTCAAGAAGTGATTTTAATTAAACCAGTAGCAATTTTAGAATTAGAGTGGATAGTATTGTTATGAACATTAAACTTGGCCATTCAGAAATGAGATGTTATCATCCATTATGAAATCAAAGCCCTTGGTGGAAGAAGGAAAACAAAGAACAATGAGAGTATATCATCTGAATAGAAAGAGTTGACAGAATCTTTCAACTCCTCAAGAAATCAAAATGACGAAATGTTATTTATTTTATTTAAAGATGTAAATTTTCATCTTTGAAGTAGCTTCTGTTCCTTCTGCTTTGCAGAAAGAAAAACAAAGCAGATATTATAGCGTGAAGAGTAGTGAAAGCAGAAAGTTAACTATGGGAAAGTTACAAAAATAAGCTCTTTTTCCCCTTTGAATAAAATAAATATATTGACACTTACCTATGAAAGAGGTTTGTAGGGAGAAATAGCAAATTAAAAAAGAGCACAGTATACAGAGCTATTTCACATATATTAACTCATCTAATAAAACAATGTTTTGTGTTATTCAGGGCAGATATTTTCACCTAGTTTATGTAAGGGGATTCAGTTTCAGCCATGTCAAGTAACTTTCCTAAAGTCATGTGGGCAGTAGATGGCACACCCTGGGCTAAAAGCCAAATATTCTGACATCTAATCTCACTCTCTTTCCACATCCCCACAAGTACTGATCGAATAGAATCTCTGCTACTGCCCACCAAAAACAAATGAATCAAAGTCACATTTGGTACCATTTGCCTTAGGCACAAAAACTGCTACTTAATTATAAGCATTATATAACAATTACATTTTAAAACTTATATACTATATCAATAATTTTAAGGACTTACCATTTACCAGGAATTGTACTGGATGCCAGATATACAAAAAATAGACACTTCCAGCCTTGAAAGAGCTTACATTCTAGTAACTAGAAAAACAGGGCATAGGCAATGAACAGGATGCAGTGGATATTGATATTGTCAGCTAATCTCCAGAAATAATCTGATTATAATTTATCATTAAGTACATCAAGGAACTCTTCATGGACCTGAAAGGATGGAATAATGAAATGGAAAGAAGACTGGGTTGGGAATCAGAGGGTGAAGTTTCAACCCCAGATCTGCTTTTCTGCCACTATATTTGACCTTGCTCTGACTACTGAAACCCATCTTGAGTACTCTAGAATTTGAAGTTTGTGATTATATGTGTGCATATATGTGTGTGTGTGTGTGTGTGTGTGTGTGTGTGTGTGTGTGTGTGTGTGTGTGTGTGTGTGTGTGTGTGTATATATATATATATATATATATATATACACATATAAAATCAACATTTAGTTAAACCACCTTGTATTCTAATTTTTTTTTTGTTTGGGGCAGCTAATGGTGCCCTAGTGGATAGTAAGCTGAACTAGAATCAGGAAGACCTAAATTTAAATCTAGTCTCAGACACATACTGTATGAACTTGGGCAAGTCATTTAACCTCTGTTTGCTTTAGTTTCCTCATCTCTAAAATGAGATCAACGGTAGCAACTATATCTTAAAGTTGTTATGAGGATAAAATTAAATAATATTAATAGAGCACTTTGCAAATCTTAAAGTACTATATACATCCTATCTCTTCTTATCATTAGGGAAGCTAGGTGGCTCAGTGCTTAGAGTGCCAGGCTTGGAGTCAGGAAGACTCATCTCCCTGAGTTCAAATCTGGCCTCAGACTTACTGGTTGTGTGACCCTGTATTTACCCCTGTTTGCCTCAGTTTCCTCATCTGTAAAATGAGCTGGGTAAGGAAATGTCAAACCAATCTAGTATCTTTGACAAAAAAAACCCACAAAATGATGGGTTCACAAAGAATCAGATGACTGAAAGGACTGAACAACAATTATTATTATTCCTAACTAAATTATTACGTGCTTTAGGAAGAAAAATTGTATATTTTACTTCTTTCAGATCTCCCCTTTAGGATATGACAAAGTTCTGGTACCAATTAGGTATCAAAGGTATTTACTTGACCAATAGATGATATTTTAGTTATGTTGTTATTAATGACTCAAGAAATATTGCGTATAATTTAAGTAAGCTCCAAAGGCAGATCCTTTGAATGAATGGATTTTATGTCACTGTCCCACAAGATGACTTTACTGACCCCAAAAAGAAGCTGCAGATGAATTGCTAAGTGAAATCCTTGTGGTATTCTTAACAGTCTTAAATGTCAGTTTGAAGAATAAGTCACTTCTTCTGATGCACTCCTATTGAGCTCAAGGAGGACAGCAACATTGATGGATGATTAAGGCTGTCTGAGTCATACAAGGGGACTTTGTTTTTGCAAATGAGGGAAGAAAAAAGAGAATTTTTTTTCCAATTCTATCACAGCTTCAAAGTGCCATTCATGATGTTTAGCTGCCTACCAAAAATCTACAGAGAAAATAGCCCATTCTTTCCTTCCACCTGCAGCAATGAGAAAGAAAGGCTAGATGGGAACCCCTCCAGCTTTCTCCTTTCCTTCCGCATTTGTGGGTGCCTTGCTAATCAGTTGACTATATCTTCTTACAAAGAAGGGCAACAAACCTGTTGTCGTCATTGAAGATAATAAGGATCCAGATGCACCATACCTTATTTATTTCCAACAATTTCTTTGTTTGAAAATCCCTTTAGCTCTCTCAATCACATGACACACATGTTGTCTACCTCTTTTAACTCCTGGCACTAATTTCAGGTGATTCGCTAGCTGAGTTATCTCCCTTTCATGCTTTTATAATGGCATTTCACCTTAAGTGCTCCCTTAACAGGTTTTTTAAAGCAGAGTGCCAAGAACAAAGAATTAATAACAAAATCTGAAGCATCCTTAATATAACCTTAATGCCCCTGTGCATCATTCTGACATTACTTTGTCACCTTTCTGTTTCTACAGAAGGAACTAAAAGGATTAACTGTAATGCAATAAATTGAAACTTGTCAGAGGCTCATGGGGCACATTATACTGATTGTGTAAGATGTTGAGAGAATTCTCTGGTTACTACTGCCCCATTTGCATTTGAAAGCCTTAGAAGTGCCAAGAAGTATTATCCACTCCAACAAGTTCTCGTCAACATGGGTTACGCATTTTCTTGTTTACTGTGTAACTAGATTATTTCGTCTATCTTTGAACCTTGAAGAACCTTAGCTATTCATAAACAGAGCCTCTTTGTATCATCAGTCTTCTATGTTCAAGTTCTGTCTGCTCAAACTAGGTCAACAGATCCAGTGACTTCTCCAAAGGTTGTCCTCCCACTGAGATAGACTGATGAGCTCTAGCATTCCATCAGTGAAAGTGCTGAGGGGGCTCACCAGCCCAGATGGCCTTCTTGCTGATCATGTCTGAAGTTGTGTTTGTTTTCTTTCCCCCAAGTTGGCTCATTTAATATCAGATGAATGAGAGTCAGCATAGCTTGAGCCAACGAAAATTGAAACAGGATTATGAATTAAAAGATCACATTAACAGAGGCAACCAAGGAAGTAATTCTGCACAATAAAATGACAAAGACAATGACATTTTATATCATAAACCATAGAACCCACTATAGAATTTGTTGTAGTATATATTCCTTGTAACTACTTTTATTTCATTGAATTTGCTCTGGTGCAAACCCCCAAACCAATTAGGTTTCTGAAGTCCTAGGTCCTCCATCAGTAGTGGCCTGAGGCCTTTACTTACTAAGGAATTAGGACCTCAACATCAATGCCGAAGCACTTGATGATTTCTTCCACCTTTGTTATTAAGGGATATCTCACCAAACCTCTGCCCTAAATTCTGATTTGTTGTGAAGTCTCCCTTGAAACATTTCTCCTCTTGTTATTTAGCGCACTGCAAGGTGCCAAGTGACAGTCTCATCTAGCCTCCTCAATTGCCTGGAGAAAGGATCTGTAAACAGAAGCTTGTTCCAGGTAATATTAGCTACTGGGTTGGATTGTCAGCTGTTCTAAATGAGTGTTCTGGCTCCCTTTTACAGAGTATCTGCCACAAACCAGGGTACTTCAGTGCAATCCACAACCATCTCAGCCATACAAACTACAGATACTCTATAAATAAATTGGAAAATGCAGGAAAAATAATGACAACTAAGGAACTGATACCCAGTATATATTGTGTAAGACAATAAGAAAGCATCTCGTTTCCCTTAATGTATTCAAGTCACCAGAGGAACTATATGCTCAGGTACTAAATGAATGGAAAGATGTGATTCTGAGTCACTGTCAGTGATATTTAAAACATCATGGAAAATGTGAGAGATAGAACAGAATTAGAGGAGAGCAAATTTTGTCATGGTTTTCAGAAAAGGGAAGAGAATAGAATTTTTAGACTATGGTCTCGTGATCTTGACATTGACTTTTGACAAATTCTAGAATGTATTATTTTTATTCATGTCTTTTTTTATACTACTAAAGCTTCCCCCAGCAACCCTCCATCTCCTGCTCCGCCATCCCATGCACACATAGTATTTCTAAAGACAAAAAGAAGAAAAGTCAGTGTTATTAATCGATATATGGAAAAAGGTCAGAAAATATGTGGAACATACAGAACACATAAAACTTTTACCTTTGTAAATGGGTGTGTAGGGAATGTCTTCTTATAACTCTTCTTTGGAGCCATGCTTTTTTTTTACAATTCTTCAACATTCACTTTTGATATTTCATATGTGTGGTTTTTCTGTCCATTTATATTGTAGTCATTATAAATATTGTTTTCTTAGTTTTGCTTACTTCACTCTGCATTGCCTCCTATGCTATATTCCGCTATAGTACAGTAATATTATATTCATGTACTACAATTTGCTTAGCCATTTCCCAATAAATGGGCATCAATTTTGTTTCCAATTCTTTCCCATATGTGTGTATGTATATATGTTTATAAGAATTGACAAGAAGAAACTATAAGTACATATACTTTCTACTTATCAGTTATTTCCTTGGGGTATAAGTTCAGTAATGGAGTCTCTAGAACAAAGGGTATGGATGGTCTAGTCACTTTACTGATATAATTCCAAATTTCTTTCTGAAATGAATGTATTGATTTACAGCTGGACCAATAATGGGCCAAAGTGCCTATCTTCCCCAACCTATCCAACATTGACTATTCCCATTTTATGCTATCTTTATCAATTTGCAGAGTGTGAAATAATACCTTAGGGCTATTTTGATTTCCATTTTTTTTGTTATCAATGATTTGGAACATTCTTTCATGTGGTTGTCAGTGCTTTGGGATTTTTCTTTTGAAAACTGTTCATATCCTTTGACCATTTATTTATTGCCAAATGGCTATTACAGATACACACACACACACACACACACACACACACACACACACATAAAAGAGTATAATAATAATAGTAGCTTACCTTGAAAAAGTACTTTTGTACACACATATATGTGTTAATATGTATATATTGGTGTGCTTTTAAAAAGTCATCTGTTATTATTATACACACATATATAAATGAAACTCATTTTTGTATTTGTTCACTGGTCTTCCCACAATTACCATTATTAGGTGACTTATAAAGTCATAGAGGGAATTCTTTTTCACATATGGGTTGGGAAAAAAATGGTTCCTGAAGTCCTGTAATTTTAGGATTTTGTGAAAAAGAGAGAAACCACTTATGAAATAGTATTTGTATGTCTACTTCTCAGGTATTCTAGACACTGTGAAGGCTATCAAAAACATAAGATATGATCTGTGCCTTGAACAAGCTCACAGTCTAGCTGGATAGATGATATAGATATAGATATGCTGATCATATATATATATATATATACATGCTGATATATTGAGATATGTGTATATATGTATATGTGTGTATGTGTGTGTATATACACATAAATCACAGTGAGCACCATGCCTGACAATTCTTGGCTTTGTAGATCTGATTTTGTCTTGTTTTTTTTTAAATAATTCCTCCCTGCACATACATGCTAATATCAGGCCAAATTTCTTTTCTTTAGGGTGCATGTGTCACCATTTTAATTTCTCTCACAGGTTGGCTTGACATGCATTGGGTGGGAGTTACAGCCCAGAAATGGGCCCCCTAAGGATGTCAGTCTAGAAATGGCTCCCAGAATAAATTTCTTTTTTAAAAAAAGTCCTAAGTCTGATCCACTTTATTGGACTACATCCTTTAAATTGAGATGCTAAGCTTACTTAAGATTCATATTTCTGTCATCACCATCATATAACCGAACACATACTTATCCAAGGCCATTCAGCATCCCATAGGCAGAAAGAAAACAGTACTCATTCTTCTAACTCCAGCACCTTTGCTTACTGACTGCACTATATGAAAATGTGCATACTTGCTGGCAAACTATTCCTCATCCCAGACAGCTTATATTTGGCATTTGACTTAAATTCCATAAGAAGTAATTTAATGGGTTTCTGCTATAGATCGTTCCTAAGGACAACAAAAAAATTGGAAATGTGTCATACAAATGAGGGAGGATTATACGAATCTTTCAGTTTTTCATACTTGAACTCCACATTATCTATAAATGAACTCTACAATTAAATGCCATATGAACAACTATTATCCTAGGTGTTTAAAGTAAATTAAATCCCACCAAAACATTAAAAGAAAAGATAGAGTAGACAAGTGTATCTTCTTTATACCTTATTTCATTAAGTTGTTTTATAAATATGTATATATATGAAAAGAAAAAATAGGGCCAACATAGCTACACATATTAGTTATTTTATTACACTTCACTTTGTTTTACTAGTATTAGCCACTCACGGCTATTATCTAAGAATAAAGATTATAAGTCTCCCCTGCATGGGTACAAACTGCATTGAAGTCTACCAATCAAAAGTTTCTGCAGTACATCAATTTCCTATATCACTTTCATAAGCTTCTAACTTAGAAATAGTGGCTGCTTGATGAACTGTATCATTTTAAAAGATATTTATGACAGTTTCTTCTACTTTAATTTCATCTTCAGCCAAACCAACCTTATTCAGAATGGCTTGTTCTTTGGTATATAACTGAAAATCATTATTGATTTCTTCCAATTTATGCATTAACTTAAAACCAAGTCCAAAAAGTTTGGCAGTAATGTTCATTTTTTATGCTTATCTTTGTGCTTTCTCTTTAATCAAATCTTGAGTCTTTTGTCTCTCAATTCCCAAAGCCAAATTTTATATTTATTATAACTTTTGGTACCACTGGGCAAGATTTTGGGACCATGTGACCTGGCCTCTAAATGCAGCAATTCCACATTATAACTAGCTTCATGAATATAAGTGTTGATTATTGCATTTTTCTCTTTAAAAGATTGCTACCATATGCTGTCATTTTTTCCATTTACCAAATGAATCTAAAATGGATCTATAAGTAGTAGCCAAGGAATCTGATCCAAAAATAAGCTAGTGTCAAATTCCAGAATCATCAGGAAAGGGCCGGTCTGAGGTATCGCAGGTATTAGAGTCTAATCAATAGTGTTGGAGGGGAAACAAGAGAGTACAAGTCATGGCCTAGTAGAATTGTCTTCCTTGACAGCATATGCTGTTGAAGTGTTGTCTTTTTTCCCCAGTACCTATTGTCATGTTTTACATATATTAAATACTAAAAAGCCTTATGAAATTTAATTGAACTGATCAAAGAGTAAAAAACTGAGAGCACATGGTACAAAAAGAAAATTTGCAGAAGTGTTCAGCATAGAATCAGTGACAGCACATTTCGGAAGAGGAAAGTAAGCCTCAGCAGGGTGACTAACAGTTAATCTCCTGCTCTACTCAAGAAGGAGACGTTTTCATGGCAATGATATTGTATGCCGCCACACCTCACCTGCCATGCTCAAATGCTTCCTCATTGCAGTCATCCCAAAAGCCAAGATAATTAAATGAGCTACTTTTTAAATTCACACTCTATCTCCCTATGCCCCAAATAATAAAATATATATATAAAGCACTTTGAAAATTTTGAAGTACTATATAAATGTCAGATGTTGCTGTTGACATTGTTATTATTCAGACTGCATTAAATGAAGTAGATATAAACAAGTTTGCTCAAAGAGATGCTAAAAGGGAAAATGGTTCAAAAACAGGGCTTTCTTAAATATAAAATTGTGTTAATGCAAGAGTATATTTGATGAGAAAGAAATAAAGCAACTAAAGAAAGTGAGGGTCCTTGATGAGGTCAGATTTTAAAATGTCACATACAAAAGTGAAAAGTTGGGAAATACAGACAGAAAACATAAATTCACAGGGGAAGAAGGAAATGGGATAAGCATTTATTAATCACCTAAAATATGCCAGGCATTGTGCAAAGCCCTTTGAAAATATTATCTGATCTTATCCTTACGTGAACCGTAGGAGGTAGGTTTTTATTATTATCCTTTTTTACAGCTGAGGAAACTGAGGTAGACAGCACTTATGTGTCTTGTTCAAGGTCACATAGCTAGTAAGAATTGGAAGCTACTTTTGAACTCAAATCTTCCTGACTTCAGGACTTGTGCTCCATCTACAGCATCACTTAGTTGCCTCTTCACAGGTCTATAGGAAAATTTTAGTGTGGCTATAAAGGCCAAAATAAAATGAGTCTTGAATGACACTAAAGACAAAAAAAGATAAAATAAGAAGAGGAAGATTAACAAATCATGTATATTCCCTTTGGTTGGGGAAATAAGGGATAATAATGTTAACAGATGAAAGAGAGAAAGAAGAGCTGCTCAACTATGTGTTTCCATCTTTTTTCTATCAACATGTGTAATCTTCAAAACCAATGTTAGGACAAATGTTAAGAATAAATGTTGGGAAATAACCAAATCTTAGATAATAAGAAAACAGGGAATTACTTTAAAAGATTTAAAGTCTCCAAGGCCAGAGGGTTTGAATACTTTTAAGAAAACTGATCATGGTAAGCAGCTGGTTTCCTATATATTATTGCACAAAGCTGAGGCCTCACCATTCTACCACACTACATTCAAGCAGTAAACATTTATTAGGCACTCACTATTTCTAAACACCATACTAATCATTAGGAATACAAAGAAATATAAATAGCAGTTCCTGCCTTCAAGGAGTTCACAATATTAAAGAGGAAGACAACACATAAAAGTAAGCTGAAAGGAACTATGGAAGAGAGAAAGAGGGTACTGTCATGGGGCCTGATAAAGTCATGCAACCAAGTGGGAAATGATGAGATGCCTGCCCTGGGCTGCCTACTTCAATAGAGGATGGGAGAGGAATTCTCTGATGTCCATCCTCTACCCCCACCAATCAGAGGGAGGGAGGTGCCCGAGGGGCAATAGGGAATAGGGAGATGTGAATAACACAAAAGTATAGGAGTCAATTTATCACAAACTCAAACCTGCCATTGCCTCCGTTAACACAAAAAGACTTCCTCAAGGACTTCCAATCCCTGATAACTCACATAGACCCAAGGACTCCAAAATACAACTCTGTTCCCTCAGTCAGGCAGAAAGCATTTAGTAAGTGCCTACTAAATATCAGGAACTGTGCTAAGTGTTGGTTATACAAAAAGAGGCAAAAGACAGTCCCTGCCCTCAAGGAGTTCACAATCTACTGGGAAAAGCAGTATGCAAACAAATGTTTATGAGCAAGCTATATCTATGATAAATAGGAAATAATTAACAGAGAAAAGGCACAAAAATTTAAAAAAAGGGTTAGGAAAGGCTTACCATAGAAGGTGGGATTTTAATCAGAACTTGAAGGAAATCAGGGAAGCCAGGAGGCAAAAATAAGAAAGAGCATTCCAGGCATAAGGGACAGCCAGAAAAAAAATGCCTGGAAATGAGGGATGAAATATCTTGTTTGTGCAAAAATAAGGTCGGTGTCATTGGATCGAAGGCTATGTGGAGAGGAGAAAGTTGCAAGAAAACTGGAAAGGCAGACAGGAAAAGAGCAGGATTATGAAGGACTTTGAAGGCGAGAAGATTTTGTTTTTGATTCTAGAGGTGATTGGGAGTCGGTAGTTTTCTTGAGTGGTGGAGTAAAAAGTTCAAATCTGAGCTTTAGGAAAATCACTTAGGTAGTGGAATGGAGGATGGATGTGAGGGAGAGAGATTCCTGGCAGGCAGGGTCTAGTAATAGTTTAAGCATGAGGTGATAAGAGCCTGTACTAGGATGGTGGCGGGATCAGAGGAGAGAAGAAGGTGTATTTGAAAGATGATGAAGAGGCATATCTGTATTCTCAGGAATACAAGAAAACTGTTCAGAGAACCACCATAGGTTAACAATGATAGTTACCACTATATGGATGATGTCTAGCTATTAAGCTGTCTTGAGAATAGGCATGAACTGACCCATCTAAATGAGACTGTTCAATATCCGTCTGAGGTACCAACTTTAATTTTAAAATTTCCCAGATGTAGTCACTGAACCATTGTTAGAAAGATGCTAGGGAGAAAAAAGGTATAGTAGAAACTATAGACAGGTTTGATATTGATGTCTAGCAAATTCCTAGAATAAATTAAGTAAATAATGAATTACCTTTGTCATTCTCCTAAACTCCAGTCCAGACCTGACCTTAGGACTTATTGGATTTTTTCCTTCCTGTTCAAAGACAGTGCCTCAGGTGAAGAGGCTCTATCTTCAATTGCCTGTTGAAGATCTCCAACTGGATGACTGACCCCCTGGTATCTCAAACTCAACATATCCAAAACACAGCTCATTTTCTGTTCCCCTAAACACATTGCTCTTCCTAATGGTGATGTCAAGGACACTACCAGGTTCACAAACTAGTAGTCGTTCTTGGCTCTTTACCACACCAATTTTTAATGTTTCAATGTCTTCTTGGTTTTATCTCCACCTCATGCCTCGTATCCATTTCCTTCTGTCTGCTCGCATCACATCTCCAATAATTCAGCCCCTAACCACCTCTTGCCTGGATTGTAAAAGGAATATCCTATTTTGTCTCCTTGCATCTGGCTTCTCCCCCTCTCCAATTCATCTTTCACATAGCTTCCAAATTAATATTGCTAAAGAATAATTCTGACTGCATCTCTCCCTCTGCTCAAGAAACCCTAGTAGCTTCATGTGACCTCTAGGATAAGATATAATTCCTCTATTTGATATTTAAAGTTCTTCACAATTTGGTTCTAGCGTGGCATAGTAGATAGGGTACTAGACTTAAAATCAGAAATCCTGGGTCCAAATCCTGCCTCAAATACTTTAGGGGGATGATGCAAATCACTTAACCCCTCAATGCTTATTTCCTCATCATCAAAATGAGGGGGGTGGGTTCAATGACCTCTAAGGTCCTTTCCAACTCCATAGTTATGATGTTATCTTTCCAGGCCACTTATACATCATTTATTCTGCCTTATAGCCAAAGTGCCCCACTTATCATCTGACATATTGTCTCCCACTTTCTTGCCTCTGCACAAGTCATTTCTGTACCTAGAATGTCCTCGCCCTTCCTATCTGCTTTTTGGAACCCCATTGAAAGAATCTACCTTCAAGTGTTCCAACTCCCCTAAGAGGACTTTTCTAATTCTACCACATAGTGCTCCTCTAAACCTATAAAAAGTTTAAAATAAACTATTGTACATGTTTTGTAATACAAAGGACTGCAAAATGAAATACAACAGTCTCTAAAGATTTAAAAATGGATATCGGGGCAGCTAGGTGGTGCAGTGAGTAGAGCACCGGCCCTGAAATCAGGAGAACCTGAGTTCAAATCCGGCCTCAGACACTTGACACACTTACTAGCTGTGTGACCTTGGGCAAGTCCCTTAACTGCAATTGCCCTGCAAAAAAAAAAGTGGGTATCACACAGAGGGCAGTGAAGATATGTGTGGTAGATGTGAGGAAGCTCAAATATAGAGAAACTTCCTAAAAGAACCAGGGTAAATGATTTCATTGAGGAAACATATTAAGAGAAAATGCTTACATGACAACATTGAGACATGACAGGTGGGCAACTAGAGTATTTCAGGGCTGTTCTTATTATGAGAAATCAAAGGAGCTGTCCAGCATGTTGGGCAGATTTCTTGTACCAAAAGGAGAGCAAGATAGGAACAAGAATCACACAGGATGGATGAACCTAGATGAACTGCAATTTAAATTACTCAAACGGACTTCTAAATTGAAGAGATCATATATCCATTTATATAAATGAACATATTTTGTACTCACTTATCTATGTCTATATTCCCTTCCCTTTAACCTTTCCACTTCGGGTACTGTTTTATGTTTCTATACCCAGTGCTTTTCACTGTGTCTGACAAATGGTTGGTATTTAATAAATACTTCACTGAATTAGTATGAATTAGAAGCATTTAAAAAGCATTTATACAAAGCATGAGTTTGGCAAGGAATCATAAGTAATGCCAAATCTCATTTTGCTTTTTTATATACAAGGGAAATGTTGTAAATCTTCTCTCTCACACAGCAAGGCAGTTATCTCCAGTAGGAAATTACCACCTTTCCCTGGATTTAACAACCCAAAGTTTATCTTATTTTTCATTTGGCTATTTTGATGGCACATGCTACTTAGGTTTTAACCTACTAATTCCTTTTTTTGTTTGAGCTGCCATTTTACTTTTGCTTTTGCATTTTTGCCCCACCTCTGTCTCAATACTTTGTAGCCAGAGTATTCCATATGCCTGTTGATGAGCCAAATTTGGCTCATTCAGCCATTCATTCACACTTTTTCTCTTCAGTGATATTTTTTGGCCATTTTGGGGGGAACAATGACTTTCTGGATCTTTCTATTTTTGTCTTACTGGACATTCTCACCATTGGTTAGTGACTGATTACCACTGACTTATCTCAGCTGGTTATGGTGAAGCTCCTGTTTCCCTTTTAGTGGCATAGTAGTTGTGATGTAGTTGATCTGTTTCTCTCATTTCATTTCTTTATCTGTTTCTTCAGATATGTCCTATTTTAAAATATACATATATATGTATATATATTCTGTTAAATACTTCTCTGACTAACTGAATGCTTCTTATAGGAGTACCAATTTGATAGACCAATATTATCTAGATGTGGAAAAATAGAATAGCTTATATAACATGTAGAGGAATTGTTGGTACAGAAAGGGTTTTGTTTTTGAATATCAAAATACCATTCTAAACCCAGTATAAAATCATCCCAAATCACATGTAAGTATGAACGAAAGTATAAACTCAGAGCTTTGTAGCTTCAATAGAAAGGATGTTAGAAAGTTAATCATGTATATTTTTATTATATATTCTTACATATCAAGCAATTTTTGTCAGTAGCTCCTGCATTAGGTTATCCTTGCAAAGATGCAAACTGCTGTGTTCCAGTCATTTAATTGAAAATATCTTTGCAATAATCTCCATGTCTCAAACTTTCTCAGTGTTCTTCTGCATAGAAAGTCTTAAAGTAATGAATGATTTTCACCCATTCAAAAAGGAAGTGAAGAAAGAAATGTCATCACCATCCCACTAATCACTCTTCCCATTTTCACCATTTTCAAATAGTGCCACCATCCACATAGTGATCATCCATTACCATGACAGATGTGTTATTAATCTATGGCATAGCCAGCTGTTACTAAAGGTTTATTCTTAATATCCATATCTGCCTATAGTTCAGGCAATAATTTTCTCAGTAGGAATGAGCTGTTTAATGAGAGTTTATTTCATTTTTAAATAGGAATGTTTTCATATTTTACATAATCTATTCTAAGGAATGATTTTCCCCTGAGAATTGAAAACAAATGAAAATTTCCAGGGAAATACATAAATATAAAAAAAAACTTAGTAAAGGCAGGAACATTCCCTGTTGGTAGTTGCAGAGGTAGGGATTATGGAATGGGACCACCTGATTCTCCTCCAAGGGGATGGCTGAAGTGTCTGATAATTGCTAAACCAAAGACCTGAGACCAGCTGGTCATGGATTGCCTGTAGCAAAGACTTTGGCGATGAGTAGACCAAAGAAGAGTCCAAAACAGCCAAAAGCAAAAGGACTTTACTCTGTAGTTTATCAAAATGTGTCAGAGAGCTAGGCATCAATAGCATTCAGGACTGAATACAAAAAATTGGTATCTGAGGGCTGAAGATATTAAATCAACAGGACAGGAAATAAAGAATGTCAAGGAAAGTGATAGTAAAGGTGAGGTAAAGAAAAAGTGAGTAGCAGAAATCCTACGGCCATTCACTGTGCTCAATGAGGTGGCAACATTTTCATACTTTTGACAAATACAACCATTCATTCAAAGTGTATCTGTCTATTAGAGAACACCAAAGGCAATGTTAAATTATGATCTTCTTGTAAAATACAGATAGGAATTTTTAACTTTTTTCAAAACTTACTTTTTGCAAAAATTGACATCAAGAAAGTGTGGTATATAAAAATATCTATATT
This sequence comes from Trichosurus vulpecula, assembly GCF_011100635.1. Classification (NCBI taxonomy): domain Eukaryota; kingdom Metazoa; phylum Chordata; class Mammalia; order Diprotodontia; family Phalangeridae; genus Trichosurus; species Trichosurus vulpecula. The sequence goes on along the minus strand of NC_050574.1, from coordinate 141,796,223 downwards.
TCTATATCTATTTCACATTATTCAAATGTATGTGTATATATAATGCTACATAATACTATGTGTGTACATATCTTTTTTCTATATTACATATAATATTATATGTATATACTAAATATATAATGTTATACATATATATGGAGAGAGTCATATACTACATTATCTTACTGTCAATATAATACAATATACAATTGAACATTTTGGAGAAAGTTCAGAGTTCCTATCTGTATTTTATGAGGATTTCATAATTTAATACTGTCTTTGGTGTGCCCCAATAGCTGGTTGGAATTTATATGAACAATTGTATATTGTTCATATACACACAGAGAGATATACATGTATGTGTATGTATGTGTGTGTATATATATATATGTATATATATATATGAAAGACATAAGCCCTTTAAGTTTTACTTTGAATATGTAATCTAATTTGATCATTTCAATAACTCTGTGAGGTGGTTGTTATTATTCCTCTCATTTTACAGGTAAGGAAACTGAGGATTCGTGTGATGAGTCACAGAGCTAATAAGTGTCTAAAGTAGAATTCTAACCTAGATATTCATGACTCTAAGTCCAAGACTCATCAACTACACTCTGCTTCCTCAATATATGTTCTACTGACTACTTTTTATATGTAAGGCATTGTGCTCTTTACTAAATAATATTGTTGTGTTTTTTTTTCTTTCACAAAAATACATATATCCATAGATAGGTCAGTTCCCTATATTCTTCTATTGCTGGGGTAGAGTGTTCTGAGCTCATATTAGTCTTATCAGCCACAGTTGGATGTACTGTACCTTGACTCTAACATAGTGATGTAATTTTAGTCTTCTTCAAGAATGAAAGACAACAACCCACCAACCAATCATCACTTTCCAGTTATATATTAAGGACTAATTAGTTTGTTGCACATTGCCTTGCACAAAACATGTTGGGTTGTGTATGTGTGGTGTCCATGGTACTGGTCTTGGAATCAAGAAATCACGTTCTCCCTCTGCCAGTCACTAGCCACATGGGGCAAAGCACCTTTACACACTCAGTCATAGTTTCCTTATCTGTGAAATCCAATTTCTGCATTATTTCAAGTCTCTACAGATTTTGAAGTGTCTATATAATCTTTTTCACAGGGTTGCTTTGAGACTCAAATGAAATAATGTTTGAGTAAGCATGCTGTACAATTCAATAATAAAAAGAGATCACAAGAAAACATAGAATATTATATTTAAGTTAATTAAAAAAACAAATCATTTCTCACTATATTGTTCTCTAGAGCAAATTCTGAATATGTCCAACTTCTGTTATGTATGTGATGTATATATCCCTGCTCCATCTGACGGAGTCCTGTACAATCAACTTCATCAGGCTTGCATACCTCAGAATAATCTATCATTTAGATAACACATTGTCATTGTCTAGATCCCAAGCTCCTAGGACTCTTCTATCAGCTTATTGCAGTATACCCTGTATTAAAGTACCATATAAATAAATATCAGTTATTATTATGGATTCTAGCTAAGTAAAGGTTTATTGAAAAGATTAGGTAGACCAGCCATGCCCAAGTTCATCAGTTTTCTCATCTCTGCTATATGCTTTGTGGATATTTCGTATCCAGTAAGGGTCAAATAAGGTAAAAGAGATAGTCTGATTTTTAGCTCAAAGGTAATAAGAACTGTACGATTCATTAATGTGTTTGCTACAGCATCAAGCAGAGATATGGCTTGACAGGTTGCTTTCAGTTATTTATCTATTTCATATGTTTTGTCTCCCTTATAAGATTTTAAGCTACCCAGTAGCAGGGACCATGTCATCTACTTCTTTTGAATAGCCCTGTGATTCTCAGAATAGAGTTCTGTACTGAGTAGGTACTCAATGAATTGGGATCAGCTAATGAACAATTTTAAAGGCAATGATAACACTCCAATTAATTTAGCTGCTAAAATGGTCTAAAATGATGTTTGGGTGCATTTGGGGGTTTCATTTATTCTATTACACTTACACTTAACACAGATAATTAAGTTTTAGGTATAATCACATTTATATGTGAGTTTCAGAATTCATAGCATTTATTTCACTTTCTCCAATCATTATAAATCTTTTAAATATTTTTTGTATTATTTGGACAATTCATATAACCTCTGTATCAGTTTATTCATTTGTAAAATGATAATGCATAAAAAAAATGCATAAAATGATAATCAAGATAATGCATCAGAAATGACAAGATAACATTTTGATGTGGAACTCTAAGATAGAACCTGGACCATTGGGTAAAACATATTTCAAGTCAATATCAAGAAGAACTCCCTAACTTTACTACATGCCCCACTGAGCTATTATTTAGACAATTTACACATTATTAAGTTCTGTGTAAATGAGAATTATATTCAAACTTGTATGTTTCTATGCGTATGTACTCCTTTGTGTTTGCCTTTTCATGACTGCATTTCTATATGTATATACACAGAGACACACATGTAGGACCCTAATTAATGCAACTAAAAAGATATTCTATGCTCCGTACTACTATCAGGTGAGAACGCCTCTGAGCGAGTTACAGAATCATTCATTCAAAGGTGGAAACAATTTCTGAACACCGTTATTAATGGATCAAAGGTGTTAACAGTTACTAGAGACTTCTGAATCAATCAGTTAAAGGTGTAATCTAGTCACTAATCAATTTGAGAGAACTGGTCTATGTGAAATTTAGGACACTACCAGGACACAGAGACTCAGAAACCAGCACCGAGTTATACATACCTAGTCAGAACTTCATGAGGATGCCACAAAGGTAGAAAAGGATTTCCATTCAGCCACAAGCTATGTGCTATCCCTTTGCTACTTATGCTCTTTATATTTGAACCTAGTCTCCCCCCCCCCAGAATGTTGAAGAGACCTTGCATATTGAAGATTGTATCTGCCTCTAGTTTGTGGAGCGAGGGGAGAGTTACAACTACCTACAATAACAACAAGGATAGTAACAACTATCCTTGCTATACCACATTTTAAATAAAGGACCTGGTGATGCACTGTAAACTAAGTCAGAAAAAGCCCATCAACAGTTATCCACAAGCTAATGAAACTTTTGACATGATACTTTTTAAAAGCCATCAATTAAAGCCTATGATTGGAATCAGTAGAAAAAGCACCAACATCAATGGAATCTTAGTTAAAATGTTGGCAAATATGGATTCCATGTAATGATATCTTTATATGTCAGTATATTTTAACATGCTCCTATGTAGTCTGAGTCCTGAAAGGGATCTTCTTAGAGATAAAAATACCTTCAATTCAATGAACGCTTGTCTGTGAAGCATATAGCTAGAGATTTATATGTATAGATAGTTCCATATAAAACTATATAGTTATATAGCCATGAAATCTATAGGTATTATAATCTATCAATTAATTCTATATTGTTAGATATAACTATAGATTTATATACATATATAATTCCATGTAAAACTAAATAGTTATTGTTCAGTCATGTCCAACTGTTTGTGACTCCAAGGTTTTCTTGGCAAAGATACTGAAGTGGTTTGCCATTTCCTTCTCCAGCTCATTTTGCAGATGGGGAAACTGAGGCAAACAAGGTTAAATGACTTGCCTAGGGTCATACAGCTAGGAAATATTTCAGGACAGATTTAAGCTCATAAAACTGTCTTCCTGACTCCAAGTCTGGAACTCTATCCACTGTGCCACACAACTACCCCAAGCTACATAGTCATATAGTCATAAAATCTATTGAATTATATATTGAACCATATACTTATGTAGTCATATAAATCCATACAGTTGTATTCTAGATATATTTGTAAATGAGATTTGGAGCTTGGAAGGATCTCAATTTTTATCTAGTCCAACTCTGTTTTACAAGTAAAGAACCTGAGATCCATAGAGGTTACATGATTTTTCTAATGTCACATAGGTAAAAAGCAACAAAACTGAGATTTGGACTGCCTTTTTATTCAGTGCTGTCTCCCCTGTACCACTTTGTACCTGTAATGATATTGGGAAATGTTACCTTTCCATTTCAAATTAGTTGCCTTTATTCAAGATAATGCATCAGAAATGACAAGATAACATTTTGATGTGGAACTCTAAGAAAGAACCTGGACCATTGGGTAAAACATATTTCAAGTCAATATGAAGAAGAACTCCCTAACCACTAGACCAAAATGAAAATGAAATTTTCTGCCAATTTAGATGCCAGTTTAAAGTTGTTCATACAGAGCCTGGATAACTGTTAGCTCTTAAAGCTGTTGTAGATGGTATCCTTAACATGGTTGTAGTTTGGTTAAAATAGCCTCTGAGGTTCCTTCAAGCCCTGTAATTCAATAGAATAATTCTAGCATTATGATTATTTTTGATGTCTAGATATGTGATTTTATTGGTACCAGGAGCACCCAGTAAAGAAACTTATCTCACCAGTGCAGACCAGCAACTGCTCTGCAATTTATGGTCCCAGAGACCTGCCTAGTACATTCAGTGACTTGTCCAGTTCACACAACCAGTATATGATAGAGGTGAGATTTGAACCCAGGTCTTGCCTACTGAACAAATAGTTCTATATCATACTGCCTCTGCCTCAGTGCTTCTGTATCTGCTAAATACAAGACATTAAAATAGGAAAATTAATTCTTGTGGCTTATGTTACATAACATTACATTAATGTTACATCAAACAGTACGAAGACTCCCTAAAGTTTGTTTAAAGGCATGTAATGTTTATTTTCCATCAAGGAAGCTGTTAGTGCAACAGCATTCTTGCTGGTACACAGCATGCCACACTGTGGTCAGGCTGTTGTAAGAACATCTCACAAAAAACGCCTTGACCAAGAGGAAAAACACATAACAAATACATTCACATATAAAGACATAACAATTCCAATTCCAACAAGTACTGATTCCAAACACATAACAAATACTATTCCAACAGTTCTGGTGTAACTTCTACAAGTAATTCTGTTGCTCCTAAATTACTTTTTTTTCTTGTTTCTGGAGAGATATCCATGTGTTCCATTGCTCAGCAAATTGGTTCATATGTATTGACAGATGCTCAGATTCTATATTATCAACACCAAGATTTTCAGTCCTGCTTGAGCATAGTCAGTCACAGAATCATAGTTCAGAGAATCAGAACATTTTGGATCAGAAAGGTATCTTACAGATTATCTGGTTCAGTCTGCTCCTTGTACAGATAAAGAGACCAGATACACTAAATCATTTTTCCAAAGTCATACAGATAGTTTGGGGCAGCACCTCTGCTGTTCTCTGTTATCTCTAACTGTTAACTTAATATTATTATCCACAATAAAAATGTCAATAGTAGAGAAATACACCAGTGGAAAGAACACTGTCTTTGGAGTTAGAAGACCTGGATGTGGTGGAGAAAGTTCTAGAATTTGGTCTAGAAGATCTAAGTTCAAATCTCACCCCAGAGATATACTTACCCAACTTACCTGGGCAAGTCATAACTTCTCTCAGCCAGAGTTTGTTAGTCTGTAAAATGAGCATAATAATAGTAGTAAGAATCAAATGAAACAACATACGTAACGCAATTTGCAAGACTCAAAGTACTACATAATGTTAGCTATCATCATCATTATTGTAAATCCTGCCTTTGACACTTTACTACCTTTGAAAACTTAGTCAATTCACCTAAACTCTCTGGCCCTCAGGCTTCTCTTATATAAAGTGAGGGGCTTAACTAAATGTCCTCTAAAGTCCTTTCTAGCTCTAAATCTACAACAACAACAACAGTAATAATAATAATAATAATTAGAAGCCAGCTAGATCAGTGAAATTCTCTGGTAATCAGTAAACTTTACTTGAATCTCCTCTCTCCTAAATGAATAATTGACAAGTAGTATAATGGGGTAATATTTCACAAGCTCTTTTATTTCCTTCTAATATTCTAACAGAGATGCCAGTGACCATTTATATGATCAGAGGACAAGCAGTGACATCCTGTCAAGAGAGTTTCCCACAGGCAGCTCTATTTTCTTGGTCTTAGTAGTTATTTTATCTGAGGAGCAGATGCTTCCCCTAAACTCACAGCACACAGGTTTATCCACATCCTCCACATTAGAAATAGGGTTAGGGAGTGGATGTGTATTTTAATTGACATGAGGAACTCCAAATGACAAAATTCCTCCCAATACAAATTTACCCTTTCTCTTCAATTTATATCTTACAGGATTACCTGGGACACTAAGAGATTAAATGATTTACCCAGGTTCGCACAGCCAAGTACATGTCAGAGGTGAGAAAGAAAATATGGATAGAAAAGTGCTTGGCTTATCCAGGCTCTAAATAGCCCTGAATAACTGGAGATCAATAATATGAGGGCTCCCCTCACGCACATGCAATAATCTTGCATATTTCTCATAGTCCCAATTTTGTCACTATGGGCCTTGCCTCAACCTACACAGATCAGAGTTCTTCTATACCTAATATGATGACTTTTGAGGGCTGTTGTAGCCAAAAGAATCTTGATCCCATAAACAAGCAGCAGAAGAGACTGAGCTTAGCATGTTTCTCAGACAAGAGCTACAGAGTCCATTGGCTTGTCTGTTCTCAAAGCTTTCCATCTTTGCATGACCTCTTAGATCTTGTGCTCCTATGGCATGGCATTTGAAAACTCAGAGTTATTGCCTCACTTTGGTAAAGAAATAGAGTAGGACTTTTGTGAAAGCCATGCAGAACGGATGACTAAATGTTGTACGACATTTTAAACTTCAAATCGTTGTGTATTTAAAATCTCAGTTCTGCGTCATTACTGTTCATTGAATCTCTAGTTTTAAGTCAAAATAAAGTTGTTTGATGTAGAGTATGATAATCAGTTGGTTTACATTTTGGTTAATAAATGAGATGAAGAGAAAGAAATTTTATCCTTTATCTTTCATAGGAGAATTAAGTGCTGCAAAGCACTTATTTGGGCTAAGGAAACCCATTTTCTTCGGACAGAAACTTTTATCCCTAAAGATATGGCCAAAATTGTTAGTATTTTAGAAAAAGGGAAACTTATCAGGGGAAGATTTATTCAAGTGTGTGTTTATTTAAATTCACTCTTCTAATTTATTTAGAAAATCATCCTATTGCTGGAAAAAAATGTTTCAGTTGCCACAGATGGTTTTACCACCATGACAAAAACCTGAGAATTCAGTTCCTGCTGAGCAGGAGTCATATTGTGAATCTGGCATCATAGGCAAGTTCTTGTGCACTTAATGTATTTTAGAAAGCAGACCAAGCAATCATTCTCAGTTTGTCTTTGTCTAAAGAAGATTGAATTGCATCATGAGCTATAAAAGGGAAAGGCAGGATGTGGATGTTGGAAGAGATAAAAGTATGATTTTCTTGCAATTAATGAAAAAGGTATATAACAAGGAGTAATGGGATGAAATAGAGTATTAAGGAAATTATCTTATTATGCGGCAGCTAGATGGCACAGTGGACAGTGCCAGGCCTGGAGTCAGGAAGACCTGAGTTGAAATGTAGCCTCAGATAATAGTTGTATGATCCTGGGCAAGTCACTAGCTCAGTTTCCTCATGCTGTAAAATGGAAATAATAGTAATACCTACCTCCCAGGGTTGTTGTAAGGATCAAATGTGCTAATTGTAATGATCTTAGCACAGTGCATTAATTATTATTATTATTATCTTAAAACAAATGTTGTAACTGGAGTCCTACTGAAGTGTCAAGTAGTATCCTAATGGAACTGGTAAAACTCACCATTTGAAACTACAGTACCTTGTAAAAGTAGTGAGAAAGTAGTTCAAATATTTGATATTTATAAATAGAGTACATTGTAACTATTTTATTAGGTTTTTTGGTAGGTCTTGGGGGAGGGGCTAGGGTAGTGAATACATTGAAAGGCAAATCATAAGGACAGTTTTTCTTTGATTTTTCCAGTTACTCGTTTTATAATCCTCTCACTTTATTTCTCTTATTGCCATTTCTAAATAAATAATATCATAGAATCTTAAATTTCATAGGAACCTTAAAGATGATAGTGTCCATCTCTAAAAGATGAAAAAAATGTTTTCCTATAACATACCCAATAAATGATCTACTAGTCTCTACTGGAAAGCCTCCAGGGATAGTAGAGTATTAAACATTTTAGAAATTTCTAATTATTAAGAATTTTGTCCTTATAAAACTCTTGACAAAATCTTCCTCTCTGTTGCTTCTACTCATCTTTCCTACTAATCCCTCCATTACATGACTTCAAATATTCCAAGACAGTAACCGTTGTCTCTAAGTCTTTTCTTCCTCAAGCTATACATTCCCAATTCTTTAAAGTGATCCTCAAATACTTTCTTTTCTGGTCACCTCACCATATTGGTTGTCCACTCTGGGATGTATTCGTACTTGTAAATATTCTTTCTAAAATGTAGATTCCCAAAGTAGTTATAATTCTCTAGATATGCTTTGCCAAAACCCTTTACAGTGGACCAAGCTTCAATTTAGATATTATATTTCTATAATGTATTCAGAATTTACATTACTTTTTAGCTTTTCTTAATTATTCAATGTGCTATAATCAGCATAAATACTCAGTTTTGTTTTTGTTTTTTTTGTTTGTTTTTTTTTCCATATGATCTGAGATCTAGCCAAGGTACCTATAGCACCTTCTTTAGGGCTACTTTCCCCAGGTACCACTGTCATTGGCTGCTAGGGTACCAAGATGTACAGCTGACTACTTCTCCCCTCAGAAGTATTTTTTTTCTTTTTTTGATTTTTTTTTATTTATGATTTAATATCTTTAGTTTTCAACATTGAGTTCCACAAGATTTTGAGTTACAAATTTTATCCCCATTTCTACCCTCCCCCATCCACTCCAAGATGGCATATACATTCTGATTGCAGTCCGCTCTCCCTTCTGTCATCCCACTCCGCCCCCATCCCTTTTCCCTTTACTTCCTTGTAGGGCAAGATAGATTTCTATACTCCATTGCCTGTATATCTTATTTCCCAGGTGCATGTAAAAAGAACAAATTTGGGGGGGGGGACATTTGTTTTAAGAACTTTGAGTTCCAAATTCTTTCCTCCCCACCCACCCTCTTTGAGAAGGCAAGCAATTCAACATAGGCCACACATGTATCATTATGCAAAATACTTCATAATAGTCATGTCATGAAAGACTAACTATATTTCCCTCCATCCTATCCAGTCCCCCTTTATTCAGTTTTCTCCCTTGACCCTGTCCCTTCTCAAAAGTGTTTGCTTTTCATTACCTCCTCCCCCAATCTGCCCTCTCTTCTATCATCCCCCGTCTCTTATCCTCTTCCCCCCTACTTTCCTGTGAGGCAAGATAACCAACTGAGTGTGTATGATATTCCCTCCTTAAGTAAAATCTGATGAGAGTAAGATTCATTCCCTTTTACCTACCCCCTCTTCCCTTCCATCATAATTATTTTTCTTGCTGCTTTTATGTGAGATAATTTACCCCATTCTATCTCTCTCTCTCCTTCTCCCAATATACTCCTCTCTCACCCCTTGATTTTAATTTTTTTAGATATCATCCCTTCATATTCAACTCACCCTGTGCCTCCTATCTGTCTATCTATCTATCTGTCTGTCTGTCTATCTATCTATCTATACATGTATATTCCCTTCAACAACCCTAATACTGAGAAAAGTCTCATGAGTTACAAATATCATCTTTCCATGTAGGAATGTAAACAAAACAGTTCAACTTTAGTAAGTCACTTGTGATTTCCCTTTCCTGTTTACCTTTTCATGCTTCTCTTGATTCTTGTATTTGAAAGTCAGGTTTTTGTATTCAGCTCTGGTCTTTTCACTGAGAAAGCTTGAAAGTCCTCTATTGTATTGAAAAACTGTATTTTGCCTTGGAGCGTTATACTCAGTTTTGCTGGGTAGGTGACTCTTGGTTTTAATTCTAGCTCCTTTGACCTCCAGAATATTATGTCCCATGCCCTTCGATCCCTTAATGTAGAAGCTGCTAGATCTTGTGTTATCCTGATTGTGTTTCCACTATACTTCAATTGTTTCTTTCTGGCTGCTTGCAATATTTTCTCCTTGACCTGGGAACTCTAGAATTTGGCTACAATATTCCTAGAAGTTTTATTTTTGGGATCTTTTGAAAGTGGCAATTGGTGGATACTTCCAATTTCTATTTTACCTTCTGGCACTAGAGTATCAGGGCAATTTTCCTTGATAATTTCTTGGAAAATGATGCTTAGGCTCTTTTTTTGATCATGGCTTTCAGGTAGTCCAATAATTTTTACCTCTCCTAGAGCTATTCTCCAGGTAGGTGGTTTTTTTTTCCAATGAAATATTTCACGTTGTCTTCCATTTTTTCATTCTTCTGGTTCTGTTTTATAATTTCTTGATTTCTCATAAAGCACTAGCTTCCACTTGCTCCAGTCTAATTTTTAAGGTGGTATTTTCTTCAGTGGTCTTTTGGACCTCCTTTCCCGTTTGGCTAATTCTGCCTTTCAAGCCATTCTTCTCCTGATTGGCTTTTTGGAGCTCTTTTGCTATTTGGGCTAGTCTATTTTTAAGGTGTTATTTTCTTCAGTATTTTTGGGGTCTCCTTTAGCAAGCCATTGACTTGTTTTTCATGGTTTTCCTGCATCATCCTCATTTCTCTTCCCAATTTTTCCTCTATTTCTCTTACTTGCTTTTCCAAATCCTTTTTGAGCTCTTCCATGGCCTGAGACCAATTCATATTTTTCTTGGAGGCTTTTGATGTAGGCTCTTTGACTTTGTTGACTTCTTCTGGCTGTATGTTTTGATCTTCTTTGTCACCAAAAAAAGAATCAATAGTCTGAGTCTGAGTCTGAATCCTTTTACCCTCCCTGTGCATGTTCCCAGTCAACTACTTGGCTCTTGAGTTTTTTCTCAGGGTATGACTGCTTTAGAGCAGAGAGTATTTTGTCCTAAGCTTTAGGGGCATTGTGCTGCTGTTTTCAGAGCTACTTCTATTCCACACTCACTGCAAGCCCTGCCACACCAGTGTTCCTCCGCTCCCAAGAACTGCCAACCAGGACCATGCCCCAGATCCAAGCAGGGCAAAGCAAGAGAACCCTGCCTCTCCACCAGCAAAGTGCTCCCTGTACTCCTGCTCTGATCCGCTGCTTGATTCCTCCCACAGTGTGAGCCTGGGGCTGGAAGCAGCCTTTGCTGGAGCTCTGGAAGCAGCCACAGGGACTTCCTGCTGCTGCCCCCATGCGACCTCCACTTCCCCCAGGACTGGGGCCATACCACGCACTTTTCACCCAGGTCCAGCAATTTTCCACTAACCTGTTTGGTGGTCTTTGGCATTTGTGGGTTGAGAAGTCTGGTAACTGCCACAGCTCAGTGATTCATGGCCCTGTGGCCTGCTCCTCTGGACTCCCAATCTGGTCTGTCCTGGTGCGTCCCATGCTGGGCTGCACTCTGCTCCCAGCACAGTGAGATAGACCCTTCCCGGTGACCATTTAGGCCATCATGGGCTGGAGACTTGTTTCCCTCTGTTATTTTGTGGGTTCTGTAGCTCTAGCATTTGTTCAGAGCCATTTTTTTACAAATGTTTAGAGGGATATGGGGGAGAGCATAAGCAAGTCCCTGTTTTCCAGCTGCCATCTTGGCTCCTCTATTCCCTTCACAATTCTAAAGTGAACCCTAAAATGGGGCTAGATGTCTCTAGAATGGTTGATAGTGAATGTCCAACCAGTGTGCTCCCTATTAATTACAATAAGGTCTTAATTAGCTTTTTAAAAGGGTATTTACCAAGCAGGTATAGCAAGGATAATTTTACAGAAATAGCCAACCAAACCAGAGTTACAATCTCCCTTTGTATACACACAGTCCCTGATTAATATAGCATGCATTCAAATGCAAAAAGTACATGTGGGCAAAGGATGAACTCATAGCTTTTGATTACTAGAAGTTTTCTCCTCCCAAATCTCCTTCATGGAGTCTTCATTAAGTACTGCTTAGGTGTAGTGTGAAGGTCTGTGCCCTTACAGAGTCCTGAAACTTCCTTTCTTCAGAGTGTTTCTGCCCTCGAAGCAGATATTGCTGCGATCATTGCTATCCAAGGACAATTCTATTGGCTCTGGTGACATTACTGCTGACCCCTGATTGCTATTGAGATCTCTAATGGCTCTGCTGGTCTCCTGAAGCTATACTGTTACTTGACCTGGTTACTCATTTGAATGACAACTTGGACTACCTGATTCAGAACTGTCCTACTGTGTTATTTATTCACAGATTTATTCAATGTTATTTATTTATTTATTTTTATTATTTTAATTTTAGTATTATCATTTATATTATTTATTCATGTTATTTATTCAAAAGATGTACCTGATTCTCTTAGCCAATTACATGATTTTTCTTGTATCGTCTAATGAACAAAGGACTTCATACCTCCTAAAATGATTAAGGAAATGTTCGTATCTAGATTATGTCTTTGATTTATTGATTCAATGAAAAGTTTAGGCCTCCTCTGTTTATGTTAATTGGTGAAGTAGAAACCCAATCCTTACCAACAAATATACATATACATGTAAATGCATATTTTTTCAATTATAAAAGCTCTCTGAGGTAGAGCTTATTTTCTTTTTAACATCATAAGTCTAGAGCCCAGTGTAGTGTCTTGCCCATTTAAAAAGCATTTGTTGATTTTGTTTAGTTATATTTTATGTCATCAGTTTCCATAAATTATTCTCGCCTATAGGAATCTTTATGTTCCCTGAAACTGTCATGTATGTGTGTGTGTGTGTGTGTGTGTATATGTATGTATGTATGTATATATATACACACACACAAACACAAACATAAATACACATATATATATACATACGTATATACACATACATGTATGTATATATGTATTTATATCATTTACAATTTTAAATATATTAATTTTTTTTAAAATACACTTAAAGTTTTGAGTATATCCCACTCTGCATCACCAAGCCTTCCCTTGTGATAAGGAATTAAAAAGAAACAGGGGGAGCAGTTCAGAAAATTATCAATACATTAAGAGAGTATGACAACATATGAAATCATCTATTGTTTTTATCCAGATCATTGATGAACAAAAACTAACCTCAGATAGAAACCTGAATAGCCCTGTAAATCTCCCTCCAGGTTGATACAAACATTGATCCAAGAGTCATCTCTCACAGCTGTTCTGGCCTGGGATTTCACTACTGCTCAGCTGTGGATAATCAGACATGCTTTAGACTAATTTACGCTAATGCAATTGAAAGAAGGCTGATTTACAAACCAGAATGTTAATTATTAATTCTAACTATATAAGGAATAGCCCTATACTAATAAGTGACACCTTCACTATAACATAGACCTCTGGAGAGGGTTTCTAATTGTGCTTTATGATGTGAAATACTACAGCCTGTAGGACCATCCTTGTGTCTCTCAGTAGCATTGCACTCAGTCAAGGCACCCTGCATGTAGTAGGCACTTAATAAATGCTCATTGACTTTAACTGATTTGCTAAACATAAAAGCCTCCAGAAAGCAAAACACCACCAACTGGGCTGATTTACAAGGAGTTCTGACAGCACTCTGAATGGCCTCAAGGAATATTTCCATGTAGTTTATTCAATTCAACTCAGTTTTCTATTTATCTTTTTAGTTGCAAATTCACATTTCCATTTACACCCTCAGGGAAGTGTTTATGTTAATATTCAATGCCAATACACATTCTCCTTTGATTACAGACAATTCCTAAAGGGGTAAAATTTAAATTTGTATCACTACAACCTGAATCCCCAGTCTCCTCAATCTTTACCTCCTCTGCCCTTTCTCTTATTAAGTCTCCAATTTTGCAATAGGTCTCTAGGCCCCTACTACATTCTTAATAATAAGGGTATGGTAAAACATTAATTATCTGGAATAAATGAAAGATGCAAAGACATACCTGGATTAGAGCAAAGTCTAGGTTACAGAACAATATTTTTAATGATAGTCAAAAGTAGTAATTGTAAGTATTATTTTGACATTAGAATCTTTTTATAGTGCTATTTGCTATAATAGCATTTGTAGCTTTATGTACATTATCTAATTTGATTTTCATAATAGCTCCTTGAGGCAGATAATGCAAATGTTGTTCTTTTATTACAAATGAGGAAACTGAGATTCAAATAGTTTAAGTGATTTGCCCATGTTAGAAATACCAAGAATTTTACCTTTCATGTCATTATTTGATGGGATGACTTGGCCTCTTGGCTGTCACAACAAGCACACCTTAAGCTAGGTACAAAGCTCTCTTTATAATACATCCAGATTCGAATTTCATACCCTGAACCCCACTGGTCGGCATTTCAGAGTTCGCTAAACTCCACCCCTTGATGACATCCCTTCACCTCCACACCTCTTCCCCCCCTTCTCATCCACATACACTTTATTCTTTATATTTTTAGTTTCCTTTCCTTTTGTCTGAATCAGATAGCATGAGAAGGGATCCCTCACTCTTACTAAAGAGAATTGACAAAAGCTTGGGTTTGGAGATTCAAACCCAGGATAACAATTATAAAAGACCCATTATCTAAGGCCCCATCAGACATCCTTTTGTGAATGACACCTGGCCTGGTTATTGCTTGGAAGGAGAATCTCCTTCCATGAGAACTCCAGGGATTTCAAAGTTGGGAATGCTCTCTCTTATGCTACTTTCACTAAAAGTAAAACTAACACTACTGCCTTCACTTATTTTTCATTTTTTAGAATCACTTTTATGTTTTGACTCACTGATTTTTTTTCATACTGTGAATTTTCGTTCATCTTGCAACACAAATTTTGAGAAAAATTTTTCTTCATCCAGTGAAGCATATGTAAACCAGTTTACTCATAAACCAAGGTTCTACTGTAATTAGCCACTAGTATGGCTCCAAATCATATTTTCATACAATCTCTGTGGAAACAAAATTCAATCATACCTTACACCCAGGTAACCTGGGTGATGAGGAACAGAGTTAGGACTTGAACCCAGGTCCTCTGACTCCATGTCCAATGCTCCTCTCTTGCTTTTCCCAAGGAGTAAAGAAGAAGCTAATAAGCTTCTACACGGAACATATGTAGGTAAATAAAATGGGAGGGAAATAGACACCAGCAAAAATGATGGTTTGTCACCTAAGACTTCACTACTCCCTCAATGGAGGGAGCATTCAAATTCCGCTCTTTCTTCAATCTTGTACATCAGTGTGGGGACCTGAAGAAAAGTGTTACGGTGAGATTCTTATATATTATGAAATAAATTACAAGTGAATACTATAACCAAAATAAGAATAAATTAATGAAAAATTGTAACTTACAATATAGGCTTTTGATCATTACTTGTATCATAAACATGAAACTCCCTTAGCAAATATGAATTAATTATGAGGTTCAGTCAGAAAAATGTGTATCTGATTTACATATCAACGTGTTATTGTTGAGTAGTATCTGACTCTTTGTGAGCCCGTGGACATAGCACGCTAATACTCTCCATACAGTTTTCTTGGCAAAGATACTGGTTTGCTGTTTGCTTCTCCAGTGGAGTAAGGCAATCAGAGGTTAAGTGACTTGCCCAAGGTCACACAGCTAGTAAATGTCTGAGGCTGGATTTGAACTCAGATCTTCCTGACTCCAGAACCAGAACTCTATCCACTGAGTTGATTAGCTTCCTCCATATATCTACATATCTGTAGACAGATAGATAGATAGATAGATACATACATACATACAAGAAAGAATATAGCTATTAGGAATTCAGCAAGAAAATGACATCATTCCCATTTTCCATACTGAGTCACTAGAATTTTCATTTAGACACTAATTGAAACTGCTAATTGAAAATATGTTCTAATTTTTAAAAAGGTGCGTGTGACTTGTATATATTCAATATATCCAGGCTTTCCCTGCACACACATTCCTGAATGGCAGTTTCAGTGGTCCAGGGCAGAGGCACAAAACACTCTTTCCACAGGGAACATGCAGCCTGCCACATTCTTGAGTTGGCCCATACCAGATTAAAATATAATTGGAAAATATTGAACGAAATAAATTTAAAATACAATAGAACACAAATACTATTAGTATATGGTTTTCTAAGCCACTATGCAGCCCACTGGGATCCTTAGGTCTGGTTTAATGGCCTTTGTTGCTATTTGAGTTTGATATCATTGTCTAAGAAATTCCCCTTGTGTAAATTACTTATGACTTATAGAGCTTTGCCTGGGGCACTGAGACTTGCTTGGGTCACCCAGCTACTATACAGAAGATAAACATCTCACCAAAATAATTCACTCTGAACATTGGAGAAACTCCT
The DNA here is from genome assembly GCF_011100635.1 of Trichosurus vulpecula. Classification (NCBI taxonomy): domain Eukaryota; kingdom Metazoa; phylum Chordata; class Mammalia; order Diprotodontia; family Phalangeridae; genus Trichosurus; species Trichosurus vulpecula. Next base: position 141,779,943 of record NC_050574.1, on the reverse strand, counting down.
TATTCTGAACAGATATGTGTCATTTTCTAAACTAACACAGAGTGCACTGGCTGAAGCTGATTACTTTCATTTCTAGTGGTTATTTGTTTCCCCCACCCCCAGCCCAATCATGCTGGCAGGTAGTGATCCAGCATCACCACCATCATTTCTCCTTAAAATTCATGACAAATGTGTTTTCTGCATATAGCACACTATTAGGCCAGCAGCTAGCAGAAGCCATGACTTATCATATTAAGTGTAGTCAGGCAGATTTCACTGATGTTCTGGAGTATAGATAGAAGGCTGCAGAGCTGTTTGATCCCAAAGATGAGCTCTTTTCGTCTTCACTTTTTGCAAGGTTCCCAGGAAAGTCAAAATCCTTATGCAGTAGAACAATTTGCATAACAAAGGGATAGTAACACCAAAAGCTTTAGTGAAACTGAAATACTTTCCTACAGCATATCAGACCATTTACTCCTTTTGGGTAATAATGTTATCTTTCCCTATGTTGCACCTTTCCTTTTGTAGTGCAGTACAGACCTCAACAAATGAAACAAATAGTTTCACCACTGAAATACACCACAGTTAGAGTAGAGGGCAAGCGGCAACTAGAATATAAGTCCTGTGTGGGGAAGACTGTGATATTTTAAGTAAAGATGATAATGAAGACCTCTATGGACCTTATTAAGACATCTGTAGTTTACACTTTGAACTCTCCACTAGAAATTTAATAACTGCTTTTCAATTCTCATCATCTTTGCCAGTTAGTAACATAATGTGGTCCACATACACAAGGTATAATATTAGACAAGGAAACTTCCTAACATTTAGAACTATCCAAACATATAACAGACTCCCTTAGGAAGCATGGGCTTCTCCCAGAGGTCCTCCCTCCCCACCGCCACCCCACCCCCAACTCTCATGTGTGCCCGTGTCTCTGTCTCTCTGTCTCTCTGTCTCTCTCTGTCTCTCTCTGTCTCTCTCTCTCTCTGTCTCTCTGTCTCTCTCTCTCTGTCTCTCTGTCTCTCTGTCTCTCTCTCTCTCTCTCTCTCTCTCTCTCTCTGTCTGAGATCCTGTTAAATCTAGTTGGGTCGATGAGAATCGCAAGAGACAAGGTCTATTTTGGCTTTCCTTTCTTTTCCCTTATGCTTCATTATTGTTTGGCTGATGTTGTTGTTTGTTTATTTGCTTATTGTTGTTGTTTATGAGAGATAGAATTTGGTATCCACTAAAAAGCAAAACCTTTTAGCTTGGCCATAGTGCCAGAGGGCAGTGTTCTGTTAGCCTAATCATGGTGAAAGTAGCAAAGAGACTAGGAAGCTCTCAAAGAATGACATGTGAAAAAGGCTTGCAAGAATCAGGCCTGGGGAAATTCAGGGTCCATTTGTGTTTTATTTTTGTTGTTCACTTGTTTCAGTCATGTCTGACTCTTTATAACCCCATTTTGGGGTTTTCCTGACAAAGATACTAGAATGGTTTTCCATCTCCTTCCCCGGTTCATTTTCACAGGTGAGGAACTGAGGCAAACAGGGTCAAGTGATTTGCCCGGGGTCACGCACTAAGTGTCTTAGGCCAGATTTGAGCTCATGAAGATGTCTACCTGATTCCAAGCCCAGTACTCTTATCTACTGCACCATCTAGCTAGCTAAGCTGTGTTTTTATGAGCCAAATAATGATTGGAAATTATTTTCAAGTAGCAGGTGCTGGATTCATAGTTTTCCTTTGGGCTTCCTCAAACACATCTAATTAACTGATCTTAGGGTAAAAATCCTCTTAAAATCCTCTTTATGTTGCTTACTTGCAGAACTTCTATCTTCAGAGTTCCTATCTGCATTAAAGGAGAAAATTTCCATACTAGGAATTCTCTACATAGATGAAATCACATGTCTGGATGCAAATAATGAACAACCATTACCACCAGGCTGTATGGTGTAATGCAGAGGTGTCCAATACATGGCCCAACACTTTGGAGTGGGGCCAGAAACAGACTAAAATATAATTGGGAAATAGTTAACAAAATAAATGCAAGTTGAATAAATATAGGTAATGTTAGTGTTTTCAAGTCAGTATGGGCCCACCAGGTATCCTTTACGTACAGTTTGGTGGCCCCTGTTTCTATTTGAGTTGGACACCATTGATGTAGTGGTTAAAAAGGCTAATCCTGGAGTCAGGAACACTGAGTTTCAATTCTTGTCTTTGAGGCTCGCTGGCTATGTGAACATAAGCAAGTTACTTAACCTCTAAGTGCTTGAGGCAATTTACTAAGGCTATGAATTATAAGTGAGCTATCTCAATCTGAATCTCTAGCAGTAGTTTCCACACCTGGACTTCTCTACACAGATTAAATCATAGGTCTTGATTTCAAAAAATTAAAAAACAGAGCATTGTAAAAATGACTGTGTTAGATTGGTGGAATCAACCTTTGATTTTGTTGACCCTCTTGGTGTTTTCTTAAGGTCGTATTGCTAACCACTGATCCTACAGTGAACAGCTGAGGGAGCACTGATGAGGAAACTTGTTTAAAAATAAATGATAACTCACTAAGGCAAGAAAGTCTGAGAATTTCCCCCAGTGTTTCTGATTTTAAAGGAGTGATATGTGATCATAACCATGCCAAAAACAATGAAAGGGAAGCATGATTCACTAGATACATGAAGGAAAGACTTCATGAGTTATTCATTTGGTATCGTTTCTTTAAAACTGTATGGAAGACAAGTCTGGACTTATAAAGTCAACTACCGCTTTAGAGCAAACTAATAAAGTATTTAAAGCTACATCCTTAAAAATTAACTAAATATTTTGAAGTTGGATTAACTTCGTAGTGAAATCTGAAACATTTCCAAAAATAGGTATTCAGATTGAGAAGTCATGAAATATTTTCATAGCACTATGGGTAAATATTTTGGAAAGTTCTAGGAGGGAAAAGGAGTTCATATATAAAACACAAATTTCTCTGACATTTTGAAATCATAATTATTAAACTAAGTTATTAGTTAATTAAGTATACTCATATCTTCTAATATTATATGGAGATTTTTGCTTTTTTAAGTACAAAGTAGGATAATTAAAATTTTTCTGAAACTGATTTCTGTTTTAGAAAGTTTTCTAATGGTATCCCAGCTAAACTTAAAATCAATTCTCTTAAACTCATAGACTTAACAAAATGTATTGAAATTTGATATTATAGTCAGAAAGTGATCTACAAAAGACACTTAATGGCTAATTTTGGTGTCCCTGTCTTTAGGAAAAGGAAAACATGAGAGTTATAAAAACTATTGAGAACTCTCTCTGATTCATCAGCCCTCCTGTTGGAGCCAGTGCAAGGACAGAGATGTATTATATTTATCGCTTATCCTTTTATACTGCTTTTTTTATACCTCAAAAGCAAAGGAGAGGAATTAATAGGGAAACAAGAAAGGAACATTTGATATGAAATTTTGTCTTCTGACATTTGGTTCTTTTCCTGTGCAGGGAAAAAACCCTCCAGTCAAATCAGGAGACTATTAAGAAATTTTGCATTATCCCACATGTAGGGATCAAATGATGAACTACATATATTTTGCAGAATGACATGGTTTGTTCCAGATAGAATAGGATTCTGTTGCTAGAAGACTGGTTAAAGTTTCATTTCAAATATGGGATCTCTTTAAAAGATACCATCAATGTAGCAATGCTGCTCCTAGTCAAGGCATTTTCATTGTAGTGCTATTTTTAAACCTTAAAGATATGCCCATAAGATTTTATTCTGAACTGATAATTGGTATTGAAATATGCGAATTAAATCACTTTAGCTATTTTTAAACACAAATGAAGAGGAATGACTCTGGATATTTCAAATATATTAGTGTTCCTCCTCCATAAGATTTAATTTGTTTTCCTAACTAAACTGGTTGGTGCCTCTGGGCATTTGGCTAACTGAAAAACTCCCAAGTTGTTTTGTTATGTATAGGAGATATCATATATCCATTTAACCCAGAAGGATTTTGAAGATGGGCTAATTACAGAGACAAGTATAAATTTATTATACACAAAGGATTGTGTTTGTATGCAGAAGGGAACATAAGTCTGATATACAATTTGCACCTGGGCCATTCCATATGTTAGCAATAATATTTAAGCATCGTTGGCAGTTCTTATCCGTGATCTTTAAAGCTCAAAAAGGTTAAGAGATAGTTACCAGAAGAGGAACAGCTTGCATTTTGTTGAACGCTAGACAGAATAAGGACTAATTTAAATGTTATGTTCTACTGGTTAGAAATTGATAGAATGTTGTACCTGGAGTGAAGAAAACAGGTTTGTATGCTGCCTCTGAATCTAACCAGCTTTGTGATCTGCAGAATTCATCGAACTTCCATGTGCTTCAGGAAATTCACAGGACTTATCTGTGTGTCATATACCTGGCAAGATTGGCATTAGTGAAAGTAATTTGCAAACCAGAAGTTCCTCACCTGAGGAAATCTGAGATCTTATATTCCTATATTCTACCAGTTAGTATGTATTTTATTTCAAAAACCTGATGTTTCATTGACTCTCTCTAAATGTGCTATCTACCCAGATGACAATTTCTCAATAATTTTGTAAAAAGGCTGTAAGGGTTGCATCTATGACTGAAAAATTAATTACGATGTTCTGTAGCCAAAAATTTTTGAACTCACCTAGGCTGGTCTTTGGATACACTTACATTTCACCACTGTTCATATATTAAAACTTTGCTTACATTCCATTGGCATGGCTTTCAAGAATCCAGAATCATTTCTATGCTGTGGTGAAGCATCGTAGTACAGGATTTTGGTGGAAGATGTAATATGTAACATAACATAACGTAATAACAAGATCAAGATAGTGCACAGCAATTCCATCAAAGAACATAGTTTTAATCTTACTTGAAATCACATATATTATGGTCTTATATTCTGTTCTTACCACCACCACATGCATTATTTCTTGTTAGCAGCAATGAGGGCTGGGGAAGGGGAGAGGTTGGCTACTTAGTCACCACCAGTGTGCCTTTTCTAACTCTGGTATGTGGGTTACCTTTTAGAGAGCATAGGAGGGAAAAGGGGTAGATATGACAGCCTGAAGACCTTCAACACTATTTTCCCCAACTATCCATATATATGCCCCACCCCCCAAAATCACAGACAGGTGCACTCAGTTTCTTCTTCAAGACTTTCCAGGGTGTCTTCTGTGATCCTTTTATATACCCTATGTAAGACGGTAGGTCCCTCAGAGCTCTCTCCCAAATGAGAACCATCTTGGTCTCATCTAGTACCAGGTTTCAAGAGTGGCAACTTTACCTTATAATCTGATGGGCACAGACTTCCAGCTACTTAGATCCTTTCTACTGCCCATAGATAAATATAAACTAGTGATGAGTAATCCCCATTCTCTAAGAAACTCACAGATATGAGTGCTTCCTGAATCCACACCCAAATGCTCAGACTCTAAGCATTCCAGATTGACACAGACAAAAATACAATGGGGGTAAAATCTATCAGCAATAAAGACAGGGGATTTCTTGTTCCTATGGTTCTATTAGTGGAAAGCACTGTGATACATGTGATATTTAGGACAAATTTAACTTTCCCAGCCAAGGCAGAAAGAAGTGAGTGGCCAGACCAGACAGACCACTAGTCAGAACTTCCCTGCTTCTAGTATTTAGTGCCTCTCTGCTCTCACCAGAAGAAGCATAAAACTATGATGAACCTAGCTCTGCACCTTTCCTAGCTCTGTGATGAATTGTCTTGTCCATTCTTCCCTTTCAGTGCCAGCATCTGCATATTTATTCTTCTAAGTCAGTATTTTTACAGCTGTTTCTAGGGAGTATTGTAGGTTTCCTGCGGTGACTGTAGTCTTATGATCCCTCATCAAATGCTCTTATAGCTGCTTCAAAGATGGGAAAAGGCAGAGTGGCAGCTGTGGATCACTTTCCATAACCTATGTGATGAAGAGTAGAAGGAGGAGAGAGGGAGGAGAGAGGATATTTATATAGCACTTCAGCATTTATAAAGCACTTTACATATCCCCAGTCAATGTTTCCATTCTTGTTTCTCATTGCTATCATGAATCCTCAGTGCTGGGAAGGGAATGCAGAGACCAGGTCAGCTTCAAACTGGATAAAATATCAGTACCTTCTTCCCAGCGATAGCATTCTAAAGTGTGCCAACTCATCATTTGTGCTGCAGAAGCAGTTCCTGCTACTTCCTCCTCTCCAGGGTAGTGAGAATGAGAACAATCTGAAGCTGCCCATTTTGTTTCCTATTTTAGGATTTAGAGTTGAAAAGCCTAATTGGGAAGCAGTTTATGGTCAAAATTAGAAGAGAGAGGAACTGCTAAAGTAGGGGCCCAGCTAATATCTGTTGATTTTATTTTATTTGATAGATAAATTATAAAAAAAATTATAGAGTTAGAGAAGTTAAAAAGGAGAGGATTTGGAGGCAGATTAAAGAATATTCATCACATATATACATATATATATATATATATATGACAGTTCATGAGCATGAATGATGTTTAAAGTTGATACAGAAATAACCTCCATTCATTTTAGAGTCATTAAGGTAGTAAAGAGGCAAGATTTGAAGAGGGAAAGATTAACAATGAGAATCTGAAGATGAATCAGAGATTTAGTGTCTAAAAGACTAAGATGAGTACAAAGATATTTTAATTCTTCATTACTTCCAAAGACTCATGGTTTCATCAGTGTGGGTACTTTTCTAAACTGATATAGATTGTTGCCTATACACACATTAATGTAAAGTCTCCAGGAGTTTCTAAAGCCAAAACAAAATTAACTGGTAAATCTTCCCTCTGAACTCATTTACAATATGGGAAATAATTATGGAATTGAAATAATATGGAAACTAAAATGACTTTTTCATATGAACACTATCTATATTTCTTCTTTAGTAATACAGATGTCACCAGTAGAATATTGCTATTAAAGAAAAACTTTTTACTCTGAGCAGCTCAGGATTATTGAGAGCGTTATATAAGTTCCCAAATACTATCCAGCATGATCTCTTCATTTTGCTCAATTATCACCTCAGTTCATAATCCATTTACATTTTTTCATATACTTTCTTTTTCAGAATGGCTAGTTGGACCAAAGTATTTCACATTATTAAAGATTTTTTAAAAAATGAATTCTCCTTGAGCACAAGAACAATTTCATTCTTGTTGTATTTTCCCCAGCATCTGGCATATGGTAGTTAAATCCATTTTTATTTGTTAATTGATTTCACTCAAAAGACTATGGTGTTCAGAGACTCAATGTAATTAATACAATCAGATCTGTGGTTGAATTATTTGCATACTACCTTTAGTGATGATGATGATGACATTGAATTTATATAATTTTTTAAGGTTTACAAAGTGCTTTACATAAATTACTAATCCATCTATGACTGTCCATATTCTGGTCCACATACTCCTATTAAAATTCCACAATGGGTCCTCCTTTAACCCACCCCTGTGCTGTGCTTTCCTTTAGATCTCTGGACATTTCACAGATACTGATGGAAAATATAGGCCACCAATTCCTTATCTCCGATTCTTGCTACTTGGGCATCCCATCATATATCTCTCTGATGACATCCCTTGTGGTACTTACTCTGCAAAATTTCTTATTTGTAATATGTTATATCATACTTACACCTATAATGAGCCTCTCTATTATCCTTTGGGTGAAGACTTTAAGTCTTCAAATAATGGTTTATATTATGGTTATACCATATCACTGAAAGAATGTTTTTAAATAAACTTTTGCACAATTCCCAAAGGCTTTGGGCCAAGTTCATTTCCTGCAGTGTCTGTCCAAGCTCTGTGGGTTGCCCATCCAACTATAATAGCCTAGATAAAATTCTTCATCTACTTCATTTTTTTCTGTGGGGATAGTTAGATCAAACTCTTTTGGATGATTATGGAACTCATTTGGAATGCTTTGAAGTGTTGCAAGACTTGAGGTAAAGAGCACAATAGGTTTCAAAAATAGAAGTATCTAGAAAACCTCATCATCTTTAAAAAATAATACGATTATTACAAGGCAGCCCCAATTGTTGTTGTTTATCTCCTTTTCATATGACTTTATGCTCATCATGTCTAGTATTTTCCAACTCTCTTCCCATTCTCTTTTTAAAGTAGTTAGACCATATTAGCTACGTTAGGTATAGCATCACCTGTTTAGATAAAAATCCTTTATCCTCTGATACCACAGCTTATATTTTTAGACCCATCTATCTATTCCTATTCCCTATCCCGCTTTCCATATCCTTTGCATTATACCTTTTAGAATCCTTCTACTATTAAAGACTCCTTTTCCTTTTCCATTATACCCTTGATATGCCTTACACTTCTTAGTACTATCTGAAGCTCAGCCTTCCTCGTAGAACACTGAATCACCCATCGTGTTTGCAATAGTGGCCATACTCTTTACCACAGCTAATTTTTCCAGCTGTTCCCTTTTACTCATTCTTTTCCATTTCTTCCACAATATGACTAAATCAATTTTCCCCTTTCTCCTCTCATTTTGCTTCATGTATTCATTTCCCTCTGCAGTCAGGTGTTACCTAATCTCAAAAAAAAAGACAAGATAAAACAAAACAAAACCCTTCCGCTAATCCTATTCTTCCCTTAAGCTTGAAATTTATTCTTTTCCTTCATCTTTTAGAAAGAATAGTCTACATTCTCCACTGTCTTACTGCCCACCTACCCCTCAACTCCTTGAAATCTGGTTTCTGTCTTATTCTCTATTTGAGGTGTTTTCTCTAAGACCCCTAACATCCCTCTTGAATATCAGTTCCAAAGACCTTTTCTCAATTTACCTTCTCCTTTATCTTTATGAAGAATTTGACATTAGCCTACCCTCCTTTACCCTTGCTTTCTATGATACTGCTTTTATATGGTTCTCTTCCTATTATTCTCATTATTCCTTCTCCATCTTCAATACTTATTCCTCTTCTGATCCCCACATATAAGCCTGAGCATTCTTCAAGGCTGAACCTTTTCTTTTCTTGCTCCACTCTTGTCTCATAATAATATCTATATACATGGCTCCAGTTATATAACAACAATGCTACTTGCAGCTACTGTGGCTGTGTAAGGCTAATAACACCAGCATACAGAAGGGCTGCCAGCACAGGTTCTTTGATCTGCTTCTGTAAGGAAAAAAACTCTAAAGGGTTAACAATCTTAACTTTAATTAAACATACATATCCCATTCATTTAGTTCAGGGGGAAAAGCCAGAACCCTGAACTTCAGAGCAAATACAAACGGAAATTATAAACAGAGACAATATAAACAGAGCAAACATGCACAGTTATCAACAGACAGACCTCTAGCTGTCTGATCAAAGAATGACATAGTTACCAGAGAGAGAGGCACCAACATCTGGATTTTCAAAGCCAGGGGGTTCCAACAACTACCCAGAGTCTCATCAGATCAAATCACATGACACGTCCAGTGAGTGAGAGCCCCAAACAAAATGCTAACCTCTGAGTTTATATATCCTGTTCAGGATCAGAGGACATCACAACCATGCAACTCAAACCTATATGAGCTAGGCTTTCTTGTTTCTTAAGCAGGTCAAAGGCTTTTGATTCAATCAAAGAAACAAAGGCCAGACTCATCAAAGGCACTTGATTACCTCAGTGCTCCAAAAGAGAAAACAGTAAAAAAAAAGTCCTGCCTTAATTACCATTATAAGTTATCACCTCTGTGTTTAATTTCCAACTACCTGATGAACAACTTTACAAACTGAGCATATCAAAAACTGAACCTTTCCTGTTCTTCAAACTTCCTTATTTTGATGGTACCACCACTCTCCAAATTATCCATTCTGGAAAACTCTATCATCTTTGACTCTTCCCTCTCCTTTGCTCCGCATGTAAACAGTTGCAAAGTAACAGTGATTTTACATTCACAAGATCTCTGCTTTCTCTCCCTTCCACCTCACTATCACTACTACCATACTAGTAGTCATCTTCCTGCTTTCAATCTCTCTCCCTCTCCAATCCATCTTCCACACAGCTGCCAAATTGATATTCCTAAAGTAAAGTCATGATCGTATCATTCCTTTGTTCTAGAAGATTTTATACCTCCCTATGACCTCTAAGGTAAAATACTGCTGCTAGGTGGCACACTGAACAGAGCACAAGGCCTGAAGTCAGGAAGATCTGAGTTCAAATCTGACCTCAGATCTTACTACATGTGTGACCTTGGGCAAGTCTCTTTACCTCTTCTTCATGTTCCGCATTTGTAAAATAGAGATAATAACAGGGCCTACCTATGAGGATGAAATGAGTCAATATTTGTAAAGCCCTCCACACACTGCCTGGCACATAATAGATGCTATATAAATACTACCTGCTATTATTAATTATCCTCTTATACCGCCTAGCTTCCCTATTACTTACTATCACAGGCGTTAATGACTTGGCTCCAGCCTACCTTTCTAGTCTCATTTCAAATTACTACCCCTTTCAGAATTGAAGTTATTTTCTACACATGACATTACCTTTCCTTGAAATTATGAGCTCTTTTATGGTTCTTGTTGTTTCCCTTTCTATCTTAAGCATGAAACAGAAATCTTGGCATCTTTAAGTGCTTGATAAATGCTATTCAATGTGGGGAAAGATCTTTCAATTTCTGATTGGCCTTATAGGAGCACACCACTCTATTGAGACAGGTTAGTGGCCTACTGGACTTGGAGCCAAGAGAATTGGAGTTTGAATTATGCTTCAGGTACATCCTTCATAAGCAGGCCTATATTACTTGATTGTAGGCCCAGCTCCATAAATGGCAAAAGTCTGAAGTTCTGGATGTATATTTCCTCTTGAACAGCTTGAATATAATATTAATATTTTAAGATGGGAGAAGGGAAGGAGAGCAAGCATTTATAAATCCCTACTATGTGCCAGGCATTGTATGTCACTAAGGATATTGGGGCATTTTTATTATATGTAAAGCATGTTGTGGCAAGAGTGTTGCTAGTTTCCTATAAGAAGTAGGACAAAAATAGCAACTGATATATATGTATATGTGTATATAATTGTTTGTATAAATATACAAATATAAAGTAAATATTATAGTCCTTAATTCACAGGTTAGAAAAATGGGATTCAGGGATATTAAGTGACTTACTCCCTCTGCAAAGAGGTCTTTTCTTGCCCCTCCAACTGTCAGTGTACTAAAATTGTAGTCTGTCTTATCTCTCTCTCCCTCCTTCCCTCTCTCTCCCTCTTTTCCTCTTTCCCTCTCTCTCTCTCTCTCTCTCTCTCTCTCTCTCTCTCTCTGTCTCTCTCTCTCTCTGTCTCTCTCTCTCTCTCTCTCTCTCTCTCTCTCTCTCTCTCTCTCTCTCTCTCTCTCTCTGTCTTTCTCTGTCTCTCTCTCAAAAAAACAAACTGGAGACTAAAAGGAGTACCCATCAATTTAAGTATGATAATAAATGATGGCATCCAAATATAATGGAATACTCTTGTCCTGTAAAAAAAATGATGAAATAAAAAAGAAACTTGGATAAACATCCAGCATGTTTTGAGTTGCTAAACAATACTCTTTTCTCCCCACTCCCAGTTCTACCACTGCCAATTTCCCAGCACTTACCGTGAGTGTTTCCTAATCAAGTCTAACAATGTTTGCTCTTTCACCTCATCTTATTCTTCCTATGGACAACCTCACCCCACCCCCCAACAACCCTCCTCACATACATAGCAATCCCCAAGGAGGTTGTTGCTCTGCCTCCTGAATCTATTAAAATGTAGCAGCCTACATCATATGCCTTCACAGTCTCTGTGACTCCAATGGTGATGACTCTATTACATAGTGAATAAATCTTTTCTAATATGATCTAAAAGGGAGAATGACTCCAGGACAGAGGAAAGGCTTTTTTTGTTCATTTTCCCATGAATAATATGATTATTTTAACAGTGACTTTCCTGTGATAATCCTCTTGCTTTCATAATGACAGGAATTTCAGGCCAAATAGGAGCAGAATAAGTTCATTGGATAATAAATCTAGAGCAGGAAGAGACCTTAGCAGTCATTTGATCCAAACTCTTCAATTTACAGATGAGGAAACTGTCAAACAGAAAGATTGATTGGTGAGTGTCTTAACTGTCTCACTGCTTCAGTCAAACTTCAACCATGTTGTACCTTATAATCTATTTTACCAGTTCCCTCCCTGCCCCCTTCCCCATCGTTACCTTCCCACTCCAGGAACCACAATCAAATCAACTCTGCCATTAGTCCTAGAAGGAACTATAACAGTAAGGCAAGATTCATGACCTCAAGGATGACCATGATCATACCTGAATGTCTCAGAATCACAAAGTATAAGAAATTCTCTAAGTAGAAGGCAGAGGAAGTATAACATTTATTTAGACATGACAGCCAAGCCATCCTGCAACCTCCCCCCTGTCCCGTCCCCCCCACACTGCTAGGGCCTTCCTGTAAACAATCACTCAGGAATCCTAACTCTCTGCTCAGCACTCTCTCCTGCAGCTCTGCGGACTCCGAGTTCCTTGATCTCCAAAACTCTTGTTCTGCACTCTTAACTCTGCAGTCTCTCTAGATGCTGGCTTTCCCTCACTGTCTGCTGCCTCAATGTCCTCTCTATGTCTGCTTCTGACTCTTGCCACTCTCAGTTATGCTGCTCTGCTGCTCTCCCTTCTGCTGTTCTCAGTTCTGGGCTCTCTTTTCATACAGTCCTAGCCGGCATCTGATTGATTAGAACTCAGTGCACATAGCATTGACTCTGGTCTTAGCAACCCCCTTAGGGCCCTAAGGGCTTCACACCCATGTGGAAAAGGATGTGGGCCTGCCTCTAATTGGCCTCCCTTTGTTGGCCCTATCTGAGACTTATTCAATGAAGGGAAAGATCTTTCAATTTCTGATTGGCCTTACAGGAGCATACCACCCTATTGAGGCAGTTTAGTGGCCTACTAGACAAATTACTGGACTTGGAGCCAAGAGAACTGGAGTTTCAATTATGCTTCGGATACATCCTTTCTCCTCTGTCCCTACTCCCATCCAAGTTTCTCAACCTCTATCAGCCTCACTTTCCTCATCTGTTAAATAGATTTGTTTATTTTATTTATTTCTATAAATTCTATTAAATAGAAAATAATTAACATTAGCTCCAACCTCCTAAGATTGCTATAAAGACCAAATCAGATAATATAAATAAAATACTTTGTAAACCTAAAATAGCTCTGTGAATATTAGATGCCATTCTTACTTCCCTTGGTTTCTCTTACCATCACTGTAACTGTGGACCAAAATGTTCCTCCCTAGCCACCATTCCCCACATATAGTATCTTCCCCATTTACGATGGATAGTGCTTGATTTCAAAAATTATCTTTGCTCTGGTATTTATGTCCCAGTTCTGAGCACAGTGCTTGGAACATTAGCACTTAATGCTTTTTGTCATTTATTCCTTTCTTCCATCATTCATTAAATGAGAATGGTAGAGACAAATTTTGAAACAAGACCCTCTTATGGCACACAGCTCTTGTTCCACTCTGCCATGTGGCTCCTGACATGGAAAATGCATGTAAGAATTTATTTGGAAGTAAGCAGGAGGTAGCAGCACTCCATGAATCATACTTCATAAGCAAGCCTACATTACTTGATTGTAGGCCTGACTCCATAAATGGCAAAAGTCTGAATGTTCTGGATGTATATTTCCTCTTGAACAGCTTGAATATAATATTAATATTTTAAGATGGGAGAAGGGAAGGAGAGCAAGCATTTATAAATCCCTACTATGTGCCAGGCATTGTATGTCACTAAGGATATTGGGGCATTTTTATTATATGTAAAGTATGTTGTGGCAAGAGTGTTGCTAGAGTTTCCTATAAGTAGTAGGACAAAAATAGCAAATGATATATATATATGTATGTATGTATATATAATTGTTTATATACATACACAAATATGAAGTAAATATTATAATCCTTAATTTACAGGTTAGAAAAATGTGGCTCAGGGATATTAAGTGACTTTCTCCCCTCTGCAAAGAGGTCTTTTCTTGCCCCTCCAACTGTCAGTGTACTAAGATTATAGTCTGTCTTCCCTCTCTCTCTCTCTCTCCCTCCTTCCCTCTCTCTCCCTCCTTCTCTCTCTCTCTCTCTCTCTCTCTCTCTCTCTCTCTCTCTCTCTCCCCCCTCTCTTTCTCTCTCTGTATATATAGATCTAGATAGATATACACACATAGATACACACTCACCCCCATACACACACATATATTTGTCTTGAATGTATTTAGCTATTCACATGTTATGTATCCTTGAGGGCATGGACAATTTTTACCTCTCTTTGTATTCCCAGAGCTTAGGATAATACCTGACATGTAGTCAGTATATAATAAATGCCTATTAACTAGCTGAATGATAATCATAGCTCTAATAACAAGAACAGCATGATGTAGTGGAATGAGCACTAGATTGAGATTTGGATAACCTCCATCCAAATCCTGCTCTGATACTTATTTCCTGTGTGATATTAGGCCAATCAGTAAATTTCTCTGCCTCAGTTTCCTCATCTGTAATATGAAGGATTTGAACTGAATGGATAGAGTACCAATCCTGGAGCCAGGAAGGCTCATTTCCCTGAGTATAATCTGGCCTCAGACCCTTACTAGCAGTGTGACCCTGGTAAAGTCATTTAATCCTATTTGCCTCAGTTTCTTCATCTGTAAAATGAGCTGGACAAGGAAATGGCAAGCCACTCCAGTACCTCTGCCAAGAAAACCCCAAATGGGGCCGTAAAGAGTCAGACATAACTGAAACAACTAAACAACAGCTTCTTGACACCAAGTTCAGTGTCTGATTTGCTATGCTATGCTATGCCACTTCTTGGACAGAGATGATATTCTAAAATAAGAACACAGAAAAAATCTTTGTTGCTAACACTCCTAGGAAAAAGTGTAGCTTTTACATAGTAATATGTAGTGAAACACAAAGTATAATTTAAAGAAGAGTAAGGCTTTCAGATTAAACTATTACCATTTTGCTGCATAAAGACCTTTCTGTGCTGCTGTGCTGTGTGTGGCCTGAGACCACAGTGCATTTCTCTATGGATTTCAGTAGACACGCAGGCCTAGAGCATGCCTGGAGCAAGTTAATGTATCAGCAAAGTAAGATACCTCTTCAGACCACATTTAAATGTCTACTCCCTGAAAGTTGTCTTCAAAAAATTCCAACATCCTCTCCCTAGTAAATAGGGTTCTTTGCTTCTGAATTTCTGATTCATATGTTTCTGAGATCCAAGGGATTTGAGATGATTTAGGATATCTTCCAAAGGCTTTGTTCTAGGATAGTAAAGGGATTTTATTGCTAGAAATAACATTAACCTATTTCAGAAGCCAGGGCACTTTCTCTTTAGTTAAATGGCACCAGAAGCAGTGCCTAACTTTTAGAAAACCCAGCATGTAAAAATTGCTGTACAATAATAGAGCCAGTAATTATTCTCATTACCAAAAGGATTCTATGCTTTATAAAAGAATTTAAATATCCAACTCCCTTATTGCTTTTAAAATAGGATTTAATTTACAATATTAGGTTTATGCATCAGGAACATAGTCATTACAAAAAGGGAAGTATAGTTATATTTTTCATCTGTAACTATATGTAATATATAAATTCAGTACATTTTGTAAGAAATTCTGCACCAAAACCTGTAGCCATTGTGGCATACCACCATGCTATTTTCCTACAAACTTTGCCATGTTGTATCTATTTATATCCATTCATTAAATACTTTTTATTCAAAGACAAGGAATTAGAGAATCACAGGCTTAGAATTAAAATGGACTTCAGGGGTCATGTGGTTTGACCAACTATGAATGAAACTCCTACAACATATGAAAATATGGGTGATCTTGAAAACCGGACATAGCTTAGAGCTATTAAGATAGATCGTAGGAAGACATGGAAGGGTTTGAAGCAGGGACAGACATAACGAAAGCTAGGTTTAAGGAAGATCATTCCGGCAGCAATGTGTGAGATGGATTAATAGAAGGGAGAGACTAGAGTCTGGCTGTTCTAGAAGGCAGGTGCAGTAACACAGGCATGAACTGATGAGGAAGGAGCTAAGTTTAATGCAATGATAGTGGGATAGAGATAGAAAGACAACTTTGAGGATGTTTGAAAGAAAACATCTGGACTTGGTAAGTTTTTAAAGATAGAAGATTTAGTAATGCTTCTCTCTTAGGTTCATCTAGAGGGAGTGTAGCCTGGGGAAATTCATATGATCATAGACATATCTGGAATCAAAAAGTCAACTAACAATAAGTATTTATTGTGTTTGTTATGTGCCAGGTACTGTGAAAAAGCAAAAATTGACCCTGCCCTCAAGGAGATTACCTTCTAATGGGAGAGGTAACATATATAAATCAGAACACACAGAGTAGATAGAAAGTAATCTGATAGGGCATGGCACCAGCATCTGTGGGGACCAACAAAGGCTTCTGAGAGGAGGTGTCTCTTGAACTAACTCTTAAAGGAAACAAGAAAACATAAGAGTGGAAGGTTGGATGGAGAGAGCATGCTAGACCTATGAAATAATTCAGTGCAAAGAAACAAAGATGGGAGATGGAATGTTGTGTGTGTGGGGGCAAATGTAGGTGAATTGTAAAGTACATGGAGGAGGGTAAAATGTCAGAAGATTTGAAAGGCAAAATGGGGCTAGGTTTTGTTTGTGTGCTGAACAAAAAACTTTATATTCATCCTAGAGGTAATATGGCATTACTGGAATTTATTAAACAGGAGGACGACATGGTTAGAGCTATCCATTAGGTAAAAAAAACTTTGGCAGCTGTGTGGAAGATACATTCAAGTGGGGAAGAGACCTCAAGAAATGACACCAATTAGAAGGTTATTACAATGGTACAGCTGAGGGACGATGAGTGCCTAAAATAAAATATTGGCTGTGAGAGTGGAGAGATTTATGGAAAAGATGTTGTAGAGAAAGAAATTCAAGAGTTGCATTTGTGGGAAGAGTGAGAAAGAGGAGTAATTGAGGATGTGACTGAAAATATAAATCTGGATGAGTGGGATGGTGGTAATGTCAACAGTATTAGAGAAGTTCAAGAGAGGAAGATTTAGGAAGATGATATGTAATAATGAGATCTGTTTTATACCTGCTGAGTTTGAGATACCAAGATTATCCAGTCTGATATGTTCATTTTACAGATACAGAAATAAGGTTGAGAATGACTAAATGGTTTGCCCAAGTTCCACAGGGGACAAATGACAAAAACAGAAATGGATCTCTAGTCCAATGACTCTAGAATGAGGATTCTTTCCATTGTGAAGTGCTGTCTTTCAGTTTGCTTCTTCATAGTTTGTTTACCTATAGGTCATTTCTGTAGAAATAACTTCATGAATCAAAACACAAAACATGAAGGCATCTGATCAAACTCATTCATCATTATAACTGATGAATGCCAAATATAATAACTTGTCTTTGAAGTCACATGGATTAGGGTTGAAATTGTGTAGATATTTTTAATTATAATTTATCTTATCTATCTAAACTCACCCCCATACCATCCTCATCCCAATGATTCTGAACCCCTAGCTGTCATCATTCAAACTCCATCCCCCATGCCCCAATCCCTTATTCTTTTACCCAACTCACTGATCCCTATACACTAAAACTCCTCATTCCTTCCACTGTGCTCTCTAGAATGCCATAGGCAGCACATTTGTTTTCATCTTAAATCTTTTTCTTTCTCATTCCTTCTGTCTTCTGGCTCTCATCCCTACTGATAACACAGCCTCTTTGGCTGCTCTTCCTAGCCATGACTGCACATTGACTCATCTTCCTGACCAGGGGGTAGAGGTAAGAGAATTGGAATATTTCTTCCTCCCCATTACCACTTCCAGGTTTTCCCGCTACTATTATCACTTTATAACATCTCCTTTGAAATTCACTTGTCATATACCATATGACCAAAATTCAGTTGTCTTTTGTCCTATAGGACATTACTCTTCTTCCCTCAATGGGTTCAATGCCAACTCACTGTCTTTTTCTCTTCCTCAACCACTTCTCCCATACTTTAATATACATATTGCTACTCCCTTAGGCACACTAACCTCTCAATTATTTCATTTCACGTTACCTATCCCTCAATCTTACCTCAGCCACACACAAACATGCCGTCACTCACAAATGCTCCACTTTCATGTTCATGAACTCAGAAATCCTCTTATCTGATCACAGCCTATTTTCATTCCATCTCTCTCTCTCTCTCTCTCTCTCTCTCTCTCTCTCTCTCTCTCTCTCTCTCTCTCTCTGGCTAGCAATCTCAGACACTGTTTTGCCTCCATAACATGACTTCTAATCCCTTGAACCCTCAGTTCTTTGCCTGGACATCACCATGCACTAGCTACACTCTTCTTTCCCCATCACCTCCCTCATTGTGATTATCATCCCTATTTTACTGCAGCCTTCAAGATGAGGTTAGTATTTTTGGCCTTGACCTTGTGAAGCAGCTGAGTCTGCTGTATTGTGTCTTACTATCATAATTCCTGAGCAATCTGAAAAATTAATATGGTATCACCTGTGATAAAAATTAAGCCATTTTATTTGTCAAACCTTTGGAAGCCAATATTTAAATGGTAATGCTGAGTAATTCTATTCAACCTGTTGATTAATTTTACTACTTAAGGGTACAACTTTACTACTTAAGGGTAGTAAGTTCTTCCAGACAGGTCTATTAGGATGCAGTCCTCCTCAATGTCAGATGACTTACAGGTGGCAAATTGTCAACACCTCTTAAATTTTTTTCTGAACAAGTTTATATCTTCTTTGTTTTATGGAATAAGATGGTAGAATTTCATACAAGTATTTGTCCCAGTGCTTGAACAAATTTAAATTGCCTTTAAAAGAAAAATTTTGACCCTATCATAAGTAGAAAACATGGGTTTTGTAGTTAAAAGAACTGGGCTTCAATCCTGCTCTTCCCGCTGACTATCCATGTGATGTTGTACAAGTCACTTCGCTGGGCCTCAGCTTCTTTATCAACAAAATGACCTATAACAGAAGAGCGTGGATTAGAATTGCAGAAGATAAGAAGGCCCGTGTAGAAAACGATCTATACTGATAGAGGGACTATCTACCTCAGTGAGATGACAAATCAATAGAAACACTGAAGAGATGGAATAGCTGGGGAAGGATGAAGAGAATTATGATAATATAGGGGACATGAAACATCAGGAATAAGAAGATTTGATTATTCTTCTACATTTCAACCCTTGATTTAGTTGAAAACAGCTTTCATGTCCTTCACATTCTTATATGCTCTCTAAGCTAAAACATTCCTTGTTCTTTCAACCAGTACTAGTATCGTATGTTTCAAGTATCCTCATCATGATAGCTCCATTACAATTGTTTGTCAAAGACTTTCCTAAAATATGATATCCAATAATGAACACAATACCTCCAAACCGATTCTCACCAGAATGATCATTTCCTTCATTCTATACTTATATTAATTCAGATGAAGTTCACATTACCTTGTGGTTGCTATGTCATACTGTTTACTCAAAGAACGAAGAGAGAAAGAATGCTACCTCACCCTTAGACTAGAAGAAAGAGGAAGTGGGATGGACACAGAGAGAACTGAGGTGAAAATGAGAAAATGAGGGAAATTCTACCCAAAAAAATTTGTATAATCTGAGTTATGTAGCAGGTGAGGTCACTTGTAACTGAGGAGGGGATTACGAATCTACCCAGAGGACCTATGACAGTCACTGTGGTTACTTGGGTCCAGTCAACAAGACATTGCCCTACATTGTATACTATTTTTTTATGTGAAGAAAGTTATTTTTTTAAAAGAGAAAGTAGGCAATTACATGATGCCCTTTTCTTTCCTTTTCATCTTATGTTTCTGAGTTTTGTAATATTTTTGTTCTAGTGATCCAAATCACTTACTACCCTATGATATGATAATATGTCACTATATTTTTTCATTCTTAGACTCTTTTAATATCTCAAGATTTCAAAGCAAAGGCCACAGTTGTGATTCAGCAGTAAGAGGCACTGTATAAATACAAAGAGTCAGATGAAGAGGAGAGAAAACCATTAGCTTAAGACTTAGTTCCTATTATAGCAGTCTTTCTTCCACTCTGTTGGCTGTCATCCTTCATTCTCAAAGAGGACCAAAATGACATCACTATGTTAGAGTTGAGTTACAGTGCATCCAGCTGTAGCTGATCAGACCAATAAGAGCTCGGAATGCTCTACCACAGGTCGGGTACAAATAGTCCATGTGAACATTTGGGGTGGATTCCCTAAATGTGCGTATCACATGTTTCTTCTGAGCTACTTCAATTCTGCTTTGCTCATAGTGCACAGCACCTTCTCTAATGAGGGCACACCATGCTGGGCAGTCTTGTGCCAGTGTCTCCCATGTCACACAATCAATTCCAAAGTTCCTAAGAGAGACCTTGAGAGTGTCCCTGTATTGCTTTTTCTGATCACCATGTGAGTGCTTGCCCTGTGTGAGTTTTCCATAAAATAATCAGTGAATTTCTTCTATCTTCTTACTGAGCCAAGAATCCTGCATCTCTCTAAGATTTGCTTGTACTTTACTTCTGATGGAACTAAGTGCTGCCTTCTTGGAGATGGATGAGCTATACTGCTGGTAAACCCTAGGGAAGTCCCCATCATTTTCATCAAACCAGTCTTGGTGTTTGTGAGTATTCTGGCCCAGATGAGCAAATTCAGTGCTGTACATCAAATCTCTGAAAGCTGCCCACTCCTTTTCTGTTCCACTATTGCCAACTGGGTGTTGGTTCAACTTTCCCTCCAAGATAGCAACAAACTGTTCCTCCTCAGTGAAGCGCTCTAATCTGTTGACATTAATTCTTCTGGTAGTCATTTTGCCTTGGGGCCACATATTTAGCTTGGAGAGGATAAGTACAGCACTCTGTACCACACATTGCCTTCATCACTGTCACATCCTGTCTGCCTCTTCTTGTTACAATCACGTAGTCTGTTAGATGCCAATGTTTGCTATGTGGGTATATCCATGAAGTTTTATTGCATTTAGGTAAACAGAAGACAATGTTGGTGATGAGAATATTATGAGATACACAAGTTTTCAGTAGTAAGTGACCATTGTTCCTGCTATTTCCAACTCCATTCCTACCAAGGACTCCCTGCCATGTCTGGTAGTCTCAGTCTACTTTAGTATTAAAGTCACCCAGAATTATAAGCTTGTCCCCTTTTACCACATTGATGATAAGGATCTCCAGGTCTTCATAAAATTTTTCTTTGACCTCATCAGTGCTCATTATGGTGGGAGCCTAAGTAACTGGTGGTGGCGTGGCAGTTTCCTGCAATTGACAATCGCATTGTCATGAGTCTGTCATTCACTCGTTTTTGGTAGGCAGACAAACTTGTTGACTAGATCAGTTTTGATTGCAAAACCTACACCAGCTTCACAGCATTCCCCTTCACTGTGGACACTCCAGAAAAATGTGTATCCAGTTTTGACTTCAGTAAGCTGGCCTTCATTTGCCAGGGCTGCTATTTGGATGTGATACCTGCTGAGTTCTCTTACACCTAGAGCTGTTCACATTTTTAGGTCTGCTGGATTTCGTGTTGTCTATGAGTGTGTCCATATTCCATGTACTGATGATAAGTGGAACCATCTTTGCAGAAGTCTTTGCATATTGTGTGAGTGTGTGTGTGTGTGTGTGTGTGTGTGTGTGTGTGTGTGGACTACAGGGTGGCATCCCCACCTGCCTCGGTAATCAGGCCAATGTTGGGTAAGCCAGTATTTTTAGGGCATCTTCTCTAGCCCCTTCCTCATACCAGGAGGTGAGCAGTGCTATCCTTAAAAGGCTGCTCAGATACCCAGGAGGCTGCCAAATCCCACTGCTGCTTGCAATGAGAGGATGACGTGATAGCCTGGGCCCCCTGTGTATAGGGTTGTGACTGTAGCTCCCAGCTCCCACACCTGCTGCTTTGTCACTTGCGTATTTCCACAAAACTCTGAGAAAGGTAAAAATGGTAAAATGGTATGGGTCATGTCTTTTAATTTGTGAGTAAACTGGATTTAGGTGAAACAGAGTTCCATCAATTTGTTGGCCTCACTCTCTCCTGCAGAGTCATCACAATCCAGTAGCAGGACAGAGTCAAGATGAATGGTGATGGCTTGAGATGCAGCAAATGACCTTGGCATCTTCAAGTTCTAAGCACTCCACAGCACTTACTTCAGCTGCTTTCATGGCCATTGGAACAAATTGCCCATTCTTCCAGGGAAAGTCTTCACATGGTTGAGGTAGACACCCCCCTAACTCACTGATGGGTTTGAGAACCCTCAGTTACCCTCAACCTAGGTTAGCCCATCTGCCAAAACAGTTTACCAGGATGTGGCCTCTGTGCATGCTACAGCTTCTTGGAGCTACAGATGAGAGTTTGGTGGATCAGATGGACACCAAAGTAGGAAAGGAGCTCTGAAAAGGACTCAGCAGTCCTCACACCCTCACTAGTCTTCCCTGAATTCACCCTGTACCCCTCCACTCTGTTAATAAGAGTGTCAAGGTAAAACCCATTCATCATTACCTGTGTGAAGACATTTTATTTAGTTTTCTCTTAGATTGACTGACTTTTATCCACATGCACAAAAATATTTATAGCAGCTTTCTGTGGTGGCCAAGAGTTTTAAATTGATGGGATGCTCATCAATTGAGGAATGGTCAAACAAACTGTGGTATATGAATGTAATGGAATAGTACTGTTCCATAAGAAA
This sequence comes from Trichosurus vulpecula, assembly GCF_011100635.1. NCBI lineage: Eukaryota > Metazoa > Chordata > Mammalia > Diprotodontia > Phalangeridae > Trichosurus > Trichosurus vulpecula. The sequence continues at coordinate 141,757,200 of NC_050574.1, read as the reverse complement.
TGGTGAGCAGGTGGACTTCAGAAAAACCTAGAAAGACTTACGTGAACTGATGCTGAGTGGAATGAAAAGAACCAGGAGAACAATGAACACAATAACAGCAACATTGTATGATGACTGACTGTTAGACTTAGCTCTTCTGAGCAGTGCGATGATCTAAGACAATTCTAAAAGACTCATGAGGGAAAATGCTTTCCACATTCAGAGAAATAATTATGAAATTTGAATACAAATTGAAGCATACTGTTTTCTCTTTTTTGTTATTTTTTGTGTTTTCCTTCTCATTTTTGTTCCGATTCTTCCTTCGCAACATGACTAATGTGAAAATATATTTAATATGATCATGTATGAATAGCCTGTACCAGATAACATGTTGTCTTAGGGAAGGGAGAGAAGAGGGAGGGGGTAAATTTTTAGAACTTAAAATCTTATAAAAGCAAAATCTTTAAAAGTAAAAATATTTTTTTAAAAAAGCACATATGCAGCTGACCTGTACAAGCCTAAAACAGGACCACAAGTCTTGGGCTGCCTTCTCTGCTTTGTGCTTTTTTCTGTGAGCATAGGTGATAAAATAGGAATTATGAGTGATGGACTTTAGGGGATTGTCTCTCTTGGAAGTTTAGATGCTTCTAATTTTCTCAGAAAGAACTCCTTGACAGTAGAAGTTCTTGACAGTCACATTCTTCTCAGAGAAGATGACTAGCAGAATAAGCCCAAGACATGGTCAGGCTTGCCAAATGACAAAGACCTTAAGAAATTTGTTTAGACAATGCAGAGCCAAGGTGAAGGTGCAATGTCTGTTCAGCAGTCCCAGGATAATTTTAATGTTTTAAATATCAAGCACTTGGGAAGTGTGATAGTAATTATATGCTACTTTTTCAAATTGTAAATCTTTGTCTACATGCACTTATGAATCTTTTGTATTTTAAGTATTTCTTTTGTGTGAAGGAAATAAATAGCTGTCCCATAGCTGAAAAAAAATGACTATTTTTTTGACAAATGCCAACCTCATACTCACTTTCTTTTTTGATCATTATAGCAAATTGAACTTTTGTAGAAAGCTCATTAAATAGTACATGAAAATGAAGATGAAAATATAAAGTGAATATTTACCATTAGCATTATTTTTTAATAAAAATAGAACATAATTGATGAAATAATTATAGTTTTATTTTCTTGTTTGATTCAAAATACATTTTGAATTCAAATTTGTTTTTTAATGAATATAATATACAAAACATTTGATTGAAAGATGAAAAGTCAGTCAGTGAACCAGGTGCTTGGGACATGGTAGGTAGGTTGCTTGGTTGGTTGTCCTTCATTCTCAGAGAGGACCAGAATGACTTGACTATGCAAGAGTCAAGTTTCAGTGTGCCCAACTGTGGCTGATCAGACCAATAGAAGCTTGGAATGTTCTACCACAGATTGGGCACAAATAGTCCATGTGAACATTTGGGATGGATTCTCTAAATTTTCACACCTTGCATTTCTTTTGAGCTATTTCAAATGGGAGATGGACTCCAACACTGAAGCTGCAAGACTACTTCCTACAAATGAGAAACAATCAGTTTTATTACTCTATTGTCATAGCTTATTACACATTGTAACACTGTAACTTTAACTGATCTTTGGCCTAGACATTAGAAGAAAGGAATTTTAGAGATGAAAGGAACCATAGAGTTGAATAATCCCGTATTCCCATTTTATGGACAAGAAGTCTGAGGCCTAAAGCCATTAATTGACATCCAAAATCGCATATCTACTTTTTGCTCATGTAGGCATTAGAACCCAGATTTCAAAGTCCAGTTATCCTTCACCTCATGTCTAAATTTATATGTAGGATTTTTTTCCAGAAATATTTACGAGTCACAAACAAGTAACCGAGGGTGGTTGCAAATGGATATATATAAAGCCAAGGCTTTTGTATCCCCAAATGACTTGATACCTCTAAATGGCTCAGTGTGGCTACATTTCTAAATGTACAGACAGCCTAAATAAATAGATTAAAATCATACAATTATAGAATTTGATACTTTAGGTAACCTCAGTAACCATCTAGTTCAGGGCTGTCCAACCTTAGGTTTTTATTGAAACAATAGACAACATATTTTGATTTGCCATTTTGGTGAGACCTCTGTAGTAGCTTGGCTTCGTTTACTAAAGCCTTTATGTAAATTTCTATGTTTGTAGGCAGGTTGCATAAATCGCACTGCAGCCCACATTTTGGACAGCCCTGATCTAGTTCAACCTATGCACAAAAGGAATCCCCTTTATAACATACCTGACAAGTAGACATCCAGCCTCTGCTCAAGGACCTCCCAGGAAGCAAAGCCCACCACCTCTCAAGACAATCCTTTCCAATTTTTCATGGCTCTTAATTCTGGGGAATTTTTTCCCTAATTTGAAGTCTAAATTGACTTCTGTGTGATTTCTACCCATTGCTTCTGGTTTTGTCCTCTATGGTTAAACATACCAAGTTTATTTTCTTCTTTTCTTCATATGATAGCTCTTCAAATACACGATGACATCTATTGCCCACTCCCAACCTCACCCCCACACTCAGATCTTAGCTTCTTGTGACTGATATTCTTGTGACATGAACTCAAAGTCATCATTCCAGTAGCCCTACTTTGTACACTCTCAAGCTTATCACTGTCTTCCTTCAACTATGATGCCCAGATCTGAACATAGTACTCCTGATGAAGTGTGATGTAGGAGCAATATAATAGGACTCTCACCTCCCTATTCCTGAAAGCTGTGTCATTCTGAATGCAGCCTAAGATTACATTAGGGTTGTTTTTTATTTGTTTATTTGCTTTGGGAGGGTTGTTATTGTTTTGGCTGTCATATCATACTATTGATTCATATTGCACTTGCAGTTCACAAGACCCCTAAATATTTTGTCAGAACAACTGTTGTCTAACTACAGCTCCCCCATCATGTACTTGTGCAGTCAATTATTCTAATACTGAAGTGTAAGACTTTACACTTATCCCTTTTGAATTTTATTAGTTTTAACCTAATACTCTACTCTGTCTAGAATCTCTTGGATCCCAACTCTGTTGTCTATTGTGCAAACCACCTCCTCCCCATCTAGCCTCATGTCACTGGAAAAAGTCATGGCATTAATTCCTTCACCATGTTACTGATTTTTTTTAAAAGTTAAAAGTACAGAGCCAAGCACAGATCCCTAAGTACTTTACTGGATACTTACTGACAAGGGGATGATGGAACATTAGCAGGTCCTCTTTGAGTCTGACCAAACAACCAGTTCTGAATTCATCTAATTGTACTGTTATCTATTCTACATCTTTCCTTCTGATCCACAAGAATGGTATGAAATTTTGAAAAACTTTGCTAAAATCTAAGTAAACTACATCAGTAGTATCCCTCTCATCAATTAGTTTAATAATCCTGTCAAAAGGAAAAGAGAAATGCAAGTAGTCTGATATGACCTATTCTTGTGTCCCAGATGCTTCATCTCCAATTTTCTGGCCAGGTGCTCTGTAGTAGAGTTCAAAGCACTTCAAAATCACTTCGGATTTTCCCTCCATTCTTCTACCCATATAGACTCCGGCCTTCTTCCTGATCTACACACCCTTCCTGTTCCTGGATTTCCTCACATTAATATGCCTTTTTTAAAAAATACACGTTGCTACCCTCTGCTCCTTATCTATCCTGTTTCCCTTGCATAGAGAATATTCATCCTGAATTAAAGTCCAGATGGAGATTTCATCCTGCCAAATCTTGGGGATATTTATGAGATCAAATTTGCCTCCTTACATAGGGACCTCTTGTTTGTTGCTTAGGCATTGAACATTTGCGTATAGACTTTTGATGTCATGAGTTTTCCCAGTGGCTCCTCCTGGTGTCTGTACTGCTATTCTTTCTTTATAACTATTTTCTATAGTATTTATAATGAGGGTTATACATATGCAGTCTTTTCCTTCTCCAATCCTTTTTAAAGTCCTTTTGACAGATTTACCACACCCTTTGCAAAAGATTTCTTCCTCATCACTGCTGCCAAGTATTCTTTCATCTCTATGGTTTAAGCTATGGTCCAGGCATCACCTTTTCTGAGTTTCCAGTGGCTAATGCAGTACCCCCACCCCAGCACTTAACACTAGTGCCTGGCACATAGTAGGTACTTAATAAATGCTTATTGACTGGCTGGTTGAATTTCTTAGCTACCTGTTTACTTACCAGGTGGTACAGTGGGTAGAGCACTGGGCCTAGAATCAGCAAGACTTGAGTTCAAATTCAACCTCAGGCATTTACACATTGTGTGACCCTGGGGCAAGTTACTTACCCTTTATTGGCTTCAGTTTCCTCATCTAAATAGGGATAATAATAGCACTTACCTCCCAGGATTAGTGTGAGAATCAAATGAGATTATAATTGTAAAGCACTTGGCACAGTTCCTAGAACAGAGGAAGCACTATTTGTTAGTTGTTATTATTGGTGTTATTATTATTTTCATCTGCATGCCTTGCCTTCAATAAGCAACAGTGATGTAAATACAACCTGTATTCCTCTGGTCTTCAGTTTCTGGCTTATGACTTCAGAATTATTGGTAATTCTTTTTAGATTCCTTCTGAACTTGTTATCCTTGACCACTGAAATAGCCACTTTCTCAATTTGGTGTGTTCTCTAATTGTCCCACTTCATTTTTCAAACTTACCTTGCCAACTACCTTCTCCTTCTTCATGAGTCTAATCAGTAGATATTCTGTATAATTTTTCTAATTGTAAGAAGTACATGTAAAAATACAAAAATAGTGTCACTTTTAATGCACCTAGGGAAAAAAAAGAAAATAAAAAAGAATATTGCTAGGTAATGGTAATGACTTCCTTTGTTTCCTTTCAAGTTATTTAACCTCTGCCTCATTTTTTCTGCCTAGTGACACTTTGAAAAGATTCTCTACCTATATTATGGAAAAGGGCAATGCTGTTTACCACTGTTATAAAATATTTATTCACTGCTTGCTTATTTATAGAATTAAAGTTATAGATGCTGATCTCAAAAATTATATAGTGTTAAGAATCCATTAACCTTCCATATTACAATCTTATACCCATTTCTGAGAAGTAACTTAACTTCTCTGCTCCTTGGCTATTCTATCAAAAAAATGAGAATTCTCTTAAACCCCCTCATCAATTTACAATTCTAAAAATTACTGAAATAACATGTATGTGTGTGTATATATGTATACATATATGTGTATATATGTTGGTTGGTTGGTTGGTTGGCTATTTTTCATTCTCAAAGAGGACCAAAATATATGTATATGTGTACATATATGTATATATATACATATATATATATGTATGTATGTATTTTGAATTCTTTAAAAAATAATTTTGAAGTGGAGTAAGAATAGGTACTGGATTTGTGATTCCTAGATTTAGAGGGACTCCCAGGTGAACAAAATCTTTCCATCATTACAGGTCAGCACCTTCTCTGCAATTTATGCTCTTAAAGGGTTACCTAGAGCACTGAGAGGCTAAGTGACTTGCCCAGAATCACACAGATAATAAGTATCCAAAAAGGGACTTAAATTTGGGTGTTCTTGACTTTGAAGCCTACTGCCTATTCACTGCACATGTTGCCTCTTATAATATGCAGGAAGCTATATAATTGCACATATATTTATACACATGCTCTATATGAAATATAAATTCACATAAATGTAAAATAATGTCCTGAGAAATGTGGTGCTTATTAGTTAAAATTTTTAAATTTATATTAACTCAAAGGTCAAAAATGTATTTATGTTTAAATTATAGAATATTGTAAGTATACAGCATCAAATATATATCATAAGATTTATCCAAAATATTGTAAGATATAGATCCTTAGGGGACCTACTTTAATTATGGCAAAAAATAGAATTCTAGTTAGCATAATCATTTATTTGCAAATGGATATTTCAGGTGTCTAAAAGGCAGCCAAGTGGCACAGTGGTTACAGCATTAGACTTTGGAATCAGGAAGACCTGAGTTCAAATCCAATCTCACATACTTTCTAGCTTATGACCTACTGCAAGTCATTTAACCTCTGTCTGCCTCAGTTTCCTTAATGGTAGAACTTACCTCCCAGACTGTGGTAAGGTTCAAATGAGATATTTTTAAAGCACTTCTCATAGTGCTAAGCACATAGTAGTCCCAATAAATGCTTGTTCCCTTTCCTCCTAAAAAAGTTTCCCTTTTAATGAGAATAGTTCACAATCATATTTGATTTACTATTCATAAAGTACTTTTCTCACATTTCTAATCTCTCTTCTGAATGTTATTCTCATATTTTCACCTGACAGTTGGTCATCTCCACCTCTATGACCCACTAGTATCTCTAACTCAACATGTCTAACACGAAACCCATTGCCTTTCCCCCAATTCCACTCCTCTTCCAAATTTCCTTGTTTCTTTTGGGGGCAATACTATCCTGCCAGTCACCCAGTTTTGTAATCTCAGAGTCATTCCTGATTCTTTCCTTTCCCCTTACTCTCATGCCAAAATAGTTGCAGTCATGTTGATTCTACTGCACAACTCTTTCTCTCCTATTCACAAGGCCACTTCTCTAGCCCTGGACCTCATCATGTCTCATCAGATTATTATAATAGCCTCTAAATTGATTTCTCTTATTCTAGTCTTTCCTATTTCCTCCATCACCACCATCCTCCACAGAGTTTATAAACTAGTACTCCTGAAACACAGAACTGACAATGGCATTCCCATTCAAAGAAAAGAAAACTTCATTAGTATCCTGTTTCATCTAGAATAAAATAAAAAGCCCTCCATAATCTGGCTCCCATCTACTTTTCCAATTTACTTCTTATTTACTACATTTCACAGCTTCCATGTTGCAGGCAAATTAAATTGAATAACTATTCTGGAAACTAAATATTCCTTCTTCTCCTCTTTGCCCATTATTCAGGCTCTTCCATTCCTAGAATGTTCTCTTTATTTTCCTTTGTCTCTTAGAATCCCTAGCTCAAGTTTTGCCTCTTATAAGAAGCCTTTCCAAATCCCCAGAATCACTAGCAGTCTTTTTCTCCTACAAATAGCTCAAGCATTTTTATTTGTACGGATGTTGTATCACCAACCCCCAGGCATATGTAAGTTCCTAGAGGACAAAGGTAGTTTTGTTTTTGTCTTTGTATCACCAGTGCTCTCCATAGTGCCTCAAACATAATAGGTGCTTATTTAATATTAATGGAAGTAAATTGAATTGTAAGGGTTAAGTAGAACAAATATTATCCTATTTTACAAAGGAAGAAACTAAAGTTCATGTAGTTTATGTGACTTATGTGATTTACTTATGGTCATGAGAGGCAGCATGACAGAGCAGCAGTAGATACAGATCCAGCTGTGGAGACAGGAAAACTTAGTCCTACCTCTGACATATAGTGGCTTTGTGACCCTGTTCAAATCACTTAACCTCTCAGTGCTATAGGCAACTCTTTAAGACTATAAATTGCAGAGGAGATTATCTGTGTTGGTAGAGGAAGTTTCCTCATCTGGGTATTCCCTATACTAAAGAAATCAAAGGTCTAGCCTCTATCCCTATCCTTATTCCTAATTATGATCACATAGCTAATTAATGTTGGAGCTGGGGCTTGAGCCTGGTTCTTATGATTTCTAGTCCAATGCTCTTTGGACCAAGACCACACTAGATTTATAAATTTTCTCTATGATTATTTACAAAATTTGCTTAGTAGACTTTTTTCATAGTGGCGACAAGCTAAACTTTACTCCCCTTTTATGTAAATTATAACAAACTCTGAATTGTCGGAGTTTTACATACACACACACACACACACACACACACACACACACACACACACACTTAAAATATGAGAGATTCATATAGGGCTTACTATGTCCCACATTCTATGATAGACTCTGGGAACAAAAATACTAAGAATAAAACAATCTCTGGTCTCAAATTGAAAGTTGGGGAGACACTGACTGCAAAGGCCCTAAGAAAACAGTTCTCTCTAGCTTGCCATCTTGAGATCAGAAGGAAGAAATTTAAGAGGTTCATAGCACTGCACCCAAAGCTTCCCAATCTGGTTCCATTAGTTTTTTTTCACTATTTCCTTCTCCTACTGCAGAGAAGAAAGGGATGGAAGAGCAGTTGGATACCAATCCTTGAAAGCCTGAGATATGGCAACCATTTTGTGTATGGGTACAAATGACATTGTGGAAGGAAAGAAGGAAGGAAGGAGAGAAAGAAGAAAAGAGGAAAGGGAAGGAGGGAAAAAGGAGAAAGGGAGAGAAGAGGAAAGAAGGAAGAAAATAAGTATTTATTAAAACCTTAGTATGTGCCAAGCACTGTACTAAGCCCTGGGAATACAAACACAACCAAAAAGAATGATAGCCTCTGCTCTCAAAGAGGTTAAAATCTTATAGGGGAGCCAGGAATAAAGCAAGGAGAGAATGATGGATGGCCTGAGACCCTTCAGAAAATGTAGACTCTAGAGAGAACTCACCAGTGGGAAAAGAGAGTGGACCTTAACAGAGAATGTTCCATATTGAAAAGATCATAGGGGTAGTTGAATATTCTAGGACAAGGAAGCACACCTGAGGGAAATTTTAGGATGAAACAGCATGGTTTAGAAATCCAGAAACCAGGAAGAGCACCAGGAGGATAACGTAAAGGTAGAATACTGTGGACGGTGATTAATTAGAACAAGGATGTGAGCTGGATGTTCTGGTAAATGTTTAACAACCAGCTCTAGAGGCAGGAAAAAGTACACAAGGCACATTTTTAAGTTTTACCAGCATTATTAACATTTTCTACCTCACTTTTCTAAGTTGAGACAAAAAACAAACCAATATATCAAGCTTTGATTTGTAGCATTTGCCAATTTCTGAAGTGTAAAATGCTCACTCCAAAAATTTGTATCTTTGTGTATGAATGAGGTAAAGCAAAGGTTTGTAGGAGTTAGGATTGCCAGGCCTTTTCAAGTAGCAATGGTAATGTTGATTTGATTATTATAATTATTCCTTGAGCAATAAAGAATGGGATGAATGGCAATTGACAAGATCTGAACTATCTACCTCAAATGTCCTTCCTGGTGGAATGGCTGAATGTGATGAAGTTTCATCTGGGGCAAAGCAGATATGGAAGTGATTTCACTTGCCCTCTAATCCACAAACAAGGGCAGTTCTGCCCTTGGGGCAAGTTCCAGAATTTTGTGGATTTACACTCCCAGGTTGGGGGAAAGGGAAGTTAGGGTCCCCAGAGGGAATAGCTGAATTAAGAGAGAAAGCTTTGAGGAAAAAACAGAACCAAGCCTTTGGGAATGCTCAAGGAGGAAGAAAAGAATACAGAGAAGAAAGGTAGGAAACAAACCAGGAGGGTGCAATGTCATGGGAGCCAAAAGAGAAGAGGGTTTCCAAAAGGACAAGGATGGTAAATACTGTCAGGTGTTGCAGTGGTAAAGGAGACTGAGATCTGAGAACAGACAAACTTTGAGAGAAGTTTCAAAAGAATATAGAGGAATGAAATTATGTCACAAAGGACTGATAAATAAGTGGATAGTGAGAGAGTGGAGGCATCAGGTATAAACTTCTTTAAACAATTAGGGTATCTTGAATTAATATGATTATGGTTATCTCATAAGTAAGTCTTTGTTAATTAGCTAATTATTGCAATACCTATTAAAATGAATATAGTCTATTAGATTGAAATAGTCTCTGACAAGTTTAAATAATTCATTGTCAAAATTCAATTATTAAGTTCCTACTATGTGATGATGAGATTTCTTCCTTCAAAGAATTTGCAATCTAGGTGAAGGGTAGACAAGCACAAAGATAATTTTAATGTAAGTCAGCATGTGATACTGTTAAGAGTGAAGCAGAGGAAGCAGAGGCATCAGGCTTTATGAACAACAAAACATTTGAACAAGACCATAACATATATGAAGAACTAATTGGAAAAAGGTTCAGAGGCTGGAAATAAGGTGTTTGTGGAACTGTGAGGAGACTAGTTTATCAGTGAAATAGTGAAAGAGAAAATCAGAAAGGTGAGTTGTGGCTATAGCACAGAGGTACTTGAACATCAGACTTAGAAGTTTTGATTAAATGGGGTAGACAAGGGGAGAAACCATTAAAGGATTTTGGGGGAGAGGAATTGTATCATCGGATTTGCTTGTTATGAAGATTAGATGGTGTATAGGATGGATTAGAGGCGGAATGACTAAAGATGAAAAGGCTAGTTAAGGATCTGCACAATGGCTTTATTTTCTTTAAGAAAATGGATTTCTGTTCTCATAAATCAAATTAGAGTGTTCCACTGTTATAAATTTGTGGGCATGTCTTTTTTGACATAAAGGTTCATTTTTAAATCTTTCCATAGAAGACCTATCACTTCTGGCAGAACAGAAGGTTAGTTTATCAGCACCCAAACATAGTTGTTCATTTGTTTTCCTTCCTAGGTAATACCTAGGTAATACCACTAATAATACCCATAAACTACACTTTCTTTCATTTAGAATTCCAAGAGTGTCCCTCACAATTGACAGCATTAGACATGGGAATTAAATCAATGTAACATGATAAAGGAATATGGAAAGATTTGTTTTAACTGGAATCTCCAAATGTCTCTATAGTATGTCTGTGAGAGGCATTTTATTAAACTTTATTAATGTATGGTATCTCCAGTATATTGTGCTATGCAGTTAGCAATCAATTACCACACTCCCACATAGGGAGGAAATTTCAATAATGTAATTTCTTTACAACATATGCCATTTCTCTAAAATTGCCCCAAGGGAACATCAAACAATCTCAGAATTCATGTTTCAAAATGCTACTTTAGGCATCAAAGCTTCCAAAACTAGCCAACCTCTCAGCAAACCAGTAATCCTGGTGAGGGTTTGTATAAAATCTTTCTTGGAGAGCTTCTAAGAGTCCAATTGGAATCAACTTTTCCTCAATTTGGGGAATCCTGTGGTTCCTGAAATTGGTTTCTTCTGTCTGTAACTAACTGAATGCATTTGACCTTTCCTTACCTGTGCAGACCCCAACATAATCAGCTACTCTGAGCCCTCACAGTTGTACTATTGGAAAACCATAACTTATGGAAAACCTTAAAAATCAATTGCAGGTCAGTCAGTTGACCTGGCAAAGAGCTGTTTGCTTATTAAAGGCCATGAAAAAGAAAAAAGATTTTTCAGTTTCCTTCATGGTAAAATTCAACAAGTTATTAATCCCTGCATCTTTAAATGATTTTCTCACTTCCTCCCTGAAAATCATGTCTATTTGCTGTAATTTCTCACTGATGAGGCCAAACGAGTCACTATTTGACACACTTTCACCACTGAGAAATGAAGGTTGGGTATTCACAATGTAGAGCTCTTCAAAGTCTTTACCTCTCACAATTGCCTCTATATCAAGAGCTCAGGCCAGGCACTTCAAGCTCAGTTTAGTCACAAAGGAGGAAAAGAAAGAAATGACCACTTTGTGATTTGAGGTCTTAGGATTTGACAGCTTCAGGAAAATGTTTCTATTCCTTGAAGTAGAGTACAAATTCTAGTTAGTGCTGCTACACTGAAGATCTAGCCTAGAGATAGGGAAGCTGTGGCCTCAAGGGCACAAGTGGCCTTCTATGTCCTCAAGTGTGTCCCTTTGATTGAATCCAAACTTCTCAAAACAAATTTCTGGCTTATGTGGGCTTCTCTGCCTGGATGTCTGGCTTCAACAAACCACCTGCATTCCTGGCCTCCACCTTGCCATGGTATGAACTCCTAGGTTCAAGGGGATTGACACAGTCACCTAAAACTGAGGACAAATGAAACAAAACAAAAAGCAAACATCTCTAGGCCTATTTATTGGAATTGAGGTAAAAAGCAGGAATGGTTCCTTTGCTCGTTCAGTTTATGGTAACCATCCTGTGGGAGAACTTGGATCTTAATGTTCGAATAGCAGCAGGGAAAATGACGTGCAGCTCTAATCAAAGATTAATCCCACCATGGGTGGTAAAATGAGTATGGACAGTTCCTCCATGTTAGGCTGTCTAGGCTAGCACAGGGCTAGTCTTCTTAGCACATGAGCATTTGGCTATCCGCCAAGTCCTAGGTAATGCCTGAGTGTGCATCTATCCTTAAGACTCAAAACTGTCATCAGTCTACCAATCAGCAAGCATTTATTAAGTACCTACTATTCTCTAAGAACTGGTAAAACAATGACCAAAAAACAAACAAAAAAGTCCTTTCCTACAAGAGCTTATATTTGATCATGAGAAACAGCATATAACCGTATAAGTATATATAAAATAATCACAGGGTAATTAGGAGGGGACATAGTTTATGCTGGAGGGAGGTCAAGAAGGAACTAGAACACAAAATGTTGTTAACTGAGCTGAGTGTTGAAAAAGTTAGGAATTATAAGAGTTGGAGGGGAGGAATACTTTCTAGGCATCAGTACAGGACACAGCCAGTGCAAAGGCAAAGAGACAGGAGATGGACTGTTATGTGTGAAGAACAGCAAGAGGAACAGTTTAGCTGGCGCATAGAGTATATAAAGGGGAGTATTTTGTAATTATCCTAGAAAGATGGGTTGGAGCTAGTTTTTAAGGGCTTTAAGTGCAAAACAGGGGAGCTTTCACTTTATTCCAGTGACATTGCAGAACTGGAATTTATTGAGTAGAGGAGAAATATCACAGAGCAACTAATGATGCATGCATTAATTCTTTGCAAATTATGTTATGTATTTATTATCAAAGGATTTAGAGTTCTGTGTAAGACTAGTAGTCTATGGTGTGTTGTCTAGAAATTCTAGAGTAGCTGGAATTCTTAATAACTAATCTTGGAAAATATTGTAGATTAAGGGCGGCACATTAATCTAAGAAAAATGAAATCCAGCCTTCTTACTCAGATTAGAACCTTCTGGCCATTAAAGCTGACTCATCAATTAATAAGAAAATTATTTATTAAGTGCCTAGAGTATACCAGATATGGGCTTATTTTGATAAAGTATCAACAAAGTCTCAGGAGGTAAAGCAACATTTTGCTAAAATTTTACCCTTATTTCTCAATTTTCTCTGTCCCATTATAGAAAGTGAAATTAATAGAATAAGGGGGAAAAAGACTCCATTTTTCACTTTCTTGTGTAGGATGTTCACTTCTTTTGGGCCCTTTGGTTAATTCTCCAGGTCACTGTTTATTTGTACATTGGGGGAACTCTTTCTCAGGAAATAGCATGGTAGTGGAAAGAGCAGTGAACTAAACCTTAAGATATTTTAATTCTAGTCTTGGCTCTGCCACTAATTAATTGTATTACCTTAATCCAATTATTTAAGCTCTGGATCTCAGGTTCTTCATCTGTAAAATCATATCCGTTTCTCAAAAGAGAAAGAGTACAATGTGTTCTTTTAATGCACTTATCGTATTTCAATTTGTGTTATCTGTGTACATGTTGTACATCCTCCTCTTGATTGATGGAAGATTAAAGATAGGGAACAAACATGTCTATTTTTATAACTCCCCCAATACCTACCACAATGCACTAAAAATTTGAAATGATTATTAAATGTTATTTAAACAATTAATGAAATGAATAGAATTATAGTAGATGACTTGTAGGATATCTTCCAAATCTGAGGTTCTATATTTCTGTGAGCTACATCACCTTTAAGGTCTATTGCAATGCTAAAATTGTCTGATTTTTAAATTAACTAAATTAGAGCTTAGAGCTGAATTTACTTAACATAAAAAATGCATATTCCTACTTTACTATGCCAATGAATCCATGTGTTCCTCTATGTGGGTGCTCTACCCATTAGTCAGGCTTCTTAGCCCCACTTCATTCATATCATAATCATATGATAATATTTCCTGGGGAACCACCTTTCCTAACTCTAAATGATCACATAAGAAGAAGTCCCATGAAAAGCACTTCCACATATTTCTTATTGCTGAGTCCATTCTGCTTATGAATATCAAGTCATAACAATTTAAACTGTTAGGCAATATGCTAGTTACTGAGATAGAAAAAAACAAAAAATAAACAGCTTCAAGGAGCTTGCAATATACTGAGGAATAAAATATGTATCTATATGGATAAATAATTTTGAGGAAGTTTTTTTAATATTTTTTTTATTTTTAGTATACAACATTCAGTTCTACATAATTTTGAGTTCCAGATTTTCTTCCCTCCCTATCCCTCCTCCCCAAGACGGTGTGGAGTCCCATATAGCTTCCACGTATAACTTCGCATTGAATTAATTTACACACTAGTCAAGTTATGGTGAAGAACTGTGATCAATGAAATGAATCATGCAAAAGAAGAAACAGGACCAAAAAAAACCAACCCAAAAACCAAAACAAAAGAGAGAAAAAGAAAAAAAAGGGGGGGGAAGGCTAGCATGAAGTGCGCCTCAATCTGCATTCATACTTCATAGTTCTTTCTCTGAATGTAGATAGCATTCTCTATCATGAGTCCTTTGGAGTTGTCTTTTTACCTTGTGTTGCTGAGAAGAGAAAAGTCTGTCAGGGTTGGTCCTCACAGAATCCATATATCTGTGGTTGTGTATAATGTTCTTCTGGCTCTGCTCTGCTCACTCAGTATTATGTCGTGTAGGTTTTTCCAGGTTGTTATGAAGTCCATATCATCCCCATTTCTTATAGTACAATAGTATTGCATTACATTCATATACCATAGCTTGTTAAGCCATTCCCCAATTGATGGGCATCCCTTTGATTTCAAATTCTTAGCTACCACAAAAAGAGCAGCTATAAATATTTTTGTACATATGAGGCCTTTTCCCACTTGTGTGATTTCTTTGGGATACAACCCTAGAAGTGGTATTGCTGGGTCAAAGGGTATGAACATTTTATAGCCCTTTGGGCATAGTTCCAAATTGCTCTCCAAAATGGCTGGATCAGCTCACAACTCCACCAGCAATGTAACAATGTTCCAATTTTCCCACATCCTCTCCAGCATTTATCATTTTCCTGTTTTGTTATTTTAGCCAATCTGACAGGAGAAATGTGGTATCTAAGAGTTGTTTTGATTTGCATTTCTCTAATCAGTAGTGATTTAGAGCATTTTTTCATATGCCTATAGATATCTTTAATTTCTTCCTCTGAAAACTGCCTGTTCATATCCTTTGACCATTTCTCAATTGGGGAATGATTTGTATTCCTATATATTTGGCTCAGTTCCCTGTATATTTTAGAAATGAGGCCTTTATCAGAGACACTAGTTGAAAAGATTTTCTCCCAATTTTCTGCTTCCCTCCTAATTTTTGTTGCATTGGCTTTTTTTGTACAAAAACATTTCAATTTCACATAATCAAAATTATCCATTTTGCATTTTGTAATGCTCTCTATCTCTTGTTGGGTCATGAATTCTTTTCTTTTCCATAAATCTGATAAGTAAACTATTCCTTCCTTTCCCAAATTACTTATAGTATCAGCCTTTACTCCTAAATCATGAGCCCATTTTGACTTTATATTGGTATGTGTTGTAAGATATTGGTCTATGCCCAGTTTCTGCCCTACCATTTTCCAATTTTCCCAGCAGTTTTTATGAAATAATGAATTCTTAGCCCAGAAGCTGGCCTCTTTGGGTTTATCAAAGAGTAGATTGCTATAGTCGTTGACTTCTCCATCTTGTGTACCTATCCTATTCCACTGATCCACAACTCTGTTTCTTAGCCAGTACCAGGTAGTTTTGATGACTGCTGCTCTACAATACAGTTTAATATCTGGTATGGCTGGGCCACCCTCTCTGGCATTTCTTTTCATTAATACCCTAGGTATTCTAGACCTCTTGTTCTTCCAGATGAATTTTGTTATTATTTTATCCAGCTCTGTAAAATAATTTTTGGTAGTTCAATTGGTATGGCACTGAATAGATAGATTAATTTAGGTAAAATTGTCATTTTTCTTATATTGGCTCGGCCTAACCATGAGCAACTGAGGAAGTTATTATAATGATATGGGGATTAGGGAAGACTTCCTGTAAGAAGTGGCACAAGAGCTAAACCTTGGAGGGAATTGAGGATTCTTAGAGGTAGAGGGAAGTTCATTTTCTGTCTCGGGACAACCTGTGCAAAGGTCCAAAGGCATAATTTGGAATGCCACATTCTGGGAACAGTAAAGTCATTTTAGTATGTGGAATTGTACATAAAAGTACATGAATTGGAAGAGGATAAAATAAAGCTAAATAGTTCCAGTGGAGCCACATTGTATAGAGTTTTAAAGGCCAAGCAGAGTAGTTTATATTTCATCCTAGAGGGATAGGGAGCCAATGATTATTCTTCAGCAGAGGAGGAATAAGGCCAGCTACAATTATAACTCATATTTATATAGTACTTTAAGATTTAAAGATATTTGATATCTTTAAATTATTAAATATTCTCATATTTAAGATATGAGAATAGAAAAGAATAACCATTTATATAGTGCCTACTATGTCCCAGGCATCGTGCTAAGCACTTTTACAAATATTACATCATTTGATCCTCACAACAACCCTCCTGGGTAGGTGGTATTACACTTCCCATTTTATATTGAGACAAACACACGTTAAGTGTCTTGCTCAGGGCCCACAGATAGTAAATAATGAGACTGAAATTGAACTCAGGGCTTCCTGATTCCTGGCCAAGCACTCTATCCATTGAACTACCTATTGCCTTTCCTTACCTAATATACAAGTCGATTCTGATCCTTGTGTATTAAGTGGAGGACATCTTAAGGAAATATGTAATGACCAAATCTTCGCAGTCGGTTCACCATTATAACCTTTAAGAAGACTTCTTGGAATTCTTTTTCTAAGACTATTCATCCAATTATCAAGAGTATGTTTAGCCACCATGATGCTACATATACAACCATGCTTCATATAATCTGCTTGCATCAGTATATTCTTTAAAAAAAACTATGAAGGTGATTGCGAATAATATTGAAGGGCATTTTTCTTACTATCTTTCTCAGAGTTTGTGCTCACCCCAGCTTAACACTTGGCTGTTGAAGTTCTCTTCAAGATCCATCTCTAGTTCTACTTTCTCCATCAAATTATCTCTGTTTCTTCCTAGTTGAAAATTATTTCTCCCTCCTAAAGTTTTCTAAAAGTGCTTTGTCTAGAATGTTCTTTTGTCCCTATCAAGTCAACATTGTACCTATCCATGTGCCTGTTTTAGCCATCTCTTAGGCTGAAAATTTTAATGAGAGCAGAGACTACAATATAGTGCTTTTTCTTTTTGTCTCTAATACAGAACACACTGTTTTATAAACAAGAGACATCATAAATCCTTTAAATTAGGTTGATTTGAGCTGAACTTAATTGAAAGCAATGTTGTATTTCTAGATATCCTAATTTGCATTTCCCAGATACTAAAATTTCCTTATATTGAATTGAATGAAATGTAATGAATTATAGATTATATATGAAACAGCACCTACTCCACGAGCAACAAGCAATGCATATTAATAGCAACTTTTAAATTCAAGTTTCTTGTAGGAAATCCTTGCACAATGTAATTTGGCTTTTTACACTTTACACAACAAATGTGTAAAATGATAGGAGTTTTCAAACACTGTGATTGTGTCAATTTAGAAAAGTCTTCATCTGAAAATTCTTCCCACCTGTACATATTAGCAATTCTTATGAAACATATAGTTTTACTGAATTATGTGGAGCACTGGGACATGAGGTGAGATGCCTCTGATCACATAGCATCTTTGTGCCCAAGGCAGGACTTGAAACTGAACCTTTCTGGCCAAAGATGGCCCTCAAGCAAATCTGTCCTATCACCTCTTAAAGTATTAATTCATACTATTGGCAAAGATGATAAAAGCAAGGAGCTTTCTCTATGAGTATAGGAGGGCAAAAGTGCTCCATAACTTGGAAAGCAGCCTATGCACTAGCATTTTTGTAGATATTAGGCATTATTGCATGAGAGACATAGATGGCAGACATTCATTCACAGAGGTTTATGTTTTCATGCCAAAAATTCAAGGAAGAAAAATTATTAGTACTTAATTATTTTTAATGTGTTTGGCTCAGCATATTTAACTATAAAAATGAATGGTGAAAATGTGTTTTGTTGATTCTGGCTATGTCTGGAAAACTGAAATGTATAGATAATTAAATATGTTTTAATGAGTTTCTGAAAATTACAGAATCATAGATTTTGGTTTGGAAAGGTTCTTGAGGGCCATCTAGTCCAACCCCTTAATTTTATAGATAAGCAAAGTTATAGCTAGAGAAGGTAACTGATTTGGCTAAAATCACAAAGCTATAAGTGGGAGAAGTAATTTTTAACCCAGATTCACTAACTCCAAATCCACTTCTCTTTCCACTGCACCACTCTTCTTGAAATTTCCTTGTTTTGCCAATACATGGCATGTGTTTTAGAGAACTCCAATAACTGTCGAGAAAGAAATCAAAGTTATAGTCATATGAAAAATGCTTTAAATGACTATTGATCAGAGAAACGCAAATTAAAACAACTCTGAGGTACCAACTCACACCTATCAGAGTGCTGATATGACCAAAAAAATGAAAATGGATGTTGGAAGAGATATGGGAAAACTGGGACACTAATGCACTGTTGGTGGAATTGTGAACTGATTCAATCATTCTGGAGAGCAATTTGGAACTATGCCCAAAGGGCTATAAAACTTTGTATATCCTTTGATCCAGCAGTCTGACTGCTAGGTCTATATCCCAAACACATTCAAAAAAGAGAAAAAGACTTATTTGTACAAAAATATTTATGGAAGTTCTTTTTGTGGTGGCTAAGAATTGAAAATCAAATTGGAGAAAGGCTAAACAAGCCATTATATATGATTATAATAGAATATTATTGTGCTATAAGAAATGACAAGCAAAATGATTTCAGAAAAACCTGGAAAGATTTACATAAACTGATTCAGCACAATAAAGGAATAGAACCAGGAAAACATTGTACCCAGTAACAGCAATATTGTTTGATGGAGAGCTGTGAATGACTTAGCAATTCTCAGCTATACAATGATTCAAGACAATCCCAAAGGACTAATGATGAAGGATACTATCCATCTTCAGAAAAAGAACTGATACTGATTGAATACAGACTGAAGCATAGTATTTTTCTCTTTCTTTCTTTTTCTTTTCTTTTATTTGAGTCTTCCTGTACAAAATGACCAATATGGAAATGTTTTACATAAAGAAAAGAAAATAGGCTATTTGAGAGAGTACATGTATCTATTTCTATATAGAGATATATGGCCATAGATATGTGTTGAAGTAATGAGGGAAGGAAAGTGAGAAAGACAGGCTTTTAGTTCATTTAGAAAGGAAGGAGGATACCTGAGGATAGGAAAATAACCAGCATCTTTAATGGGTGATAAATTTGGATTGAATACAACTCAAAAGAGGAGTGGTTTCCAGGTAATGGTGATAAAGGGAGAATCTTTTAGTGGGATTGGGAAGCAAACAGTAGTGTGACTCCCCTACCACAACCAATGAGATGGATGGAGCCATGAATCTATCCAGTACTAGAAGTAGTGGCCAGGGATGCAGTGTCAAAAGGAATCCAAGACTCAGTGAGATCCAGAAAATGCAGAGTTAGGTTTAAGATAAAATTAAATGTGTTAACCTTGACGGCTAGGTGGCACAGTGAATAGAGCACTGGACCTAAGTCAGGAAGACCTGAGTTCAAATCTATCCTCAGACACTAATTAGCAGCATGACCCTGGGGAAGTCACTTAACCTCTCTCTGACTCAGTTTCCTCAACTGCAAAATGAGCATAATAACAGCACCTACCCAACAGGGTTGTTGTCGAGATAGTCGTAAAGTACTTTATAAACCATAAAATGTGATATAAATTCAAAGTATGATTGCTATGTCATGAACCTCAGAGTGCATTAGAATAAGGTGAATCAAATTTAAGTATTCTCTTCGACCTTTCTTAAGCATTAAGTTTCTCATTTTATTTAAGGGAATATTTCAACTACCATCAGGAAATCCTGTTATCTGAGCTTGAATTCACCCCAATATTGGGACATTGGTAAATGCCTTTTTAAGCACATGTTCTGAAAGTTGTCGATCATCCTATATACTCAGATTTTAGTGTTTTCCTTTTAATTGTCCCTTGATCAATATGTACATAAAAGAAACAATAGTTGGATTGTTAAACAGATGAGAAGTGTATGTCTTAGAAATCGCCCAGAGAAACTGTGCCGATTAAACTCAGGGCTAGATTGATAGTGATTTGTCAGACATTGTTACCAAAATCTTGAGGAGGTAACATGAATCAGATACAGCAGTTTTCCCTAAGATTTGTCACCCTGATCTGCATGGAGAATGGATTATTAACTATAAAATGTCACTTTGCTGTGATCCCAAAAAAAGATGATTTTCTACATCAAATTTCAGGGCTTAAAATCAGCATTCCTTCATACCTTCATGGCATTATGGATAGAGTTCAGGACTTGGAGTCAGGAAAAGCTGAGTTTAAATCTGACCTCAGATACTTACTAGCTGTGTGATCCTGGCTAAGTTACTTAACATTTTCAGCTTCAATAGCACCTACCTCCTAGAGTTGTTGTGAAATAAAAAATGAGATGATGTTTCTAAAGCATTTTGCAAAACCGAGCTCTCTATAAATCCTAGTTTTTAATTATTATTATTATTATTCTTTAGATTGTATGTTGTACTAGTTTGGATCCTTTTGAAATTTTAAGCTAATGCATAAAACTAGAGAAATAAATTAAAGGCAAAAAGAAGGACTAGAGGGATTTGTTTTGATTTAGAGGGCAATTTACAATGTTGTTTATGAGAAGAGACTTTGTAGGGAACAGAACACTTGAGTGCCATTTAGTTTCTACCTGTAAATTCTAAAATGCAATATAGAACTGAGTCATGCTTTATTCCCATCTTATTTTTTTTAAATCAAGGGTCATAAGAGCTCCAATGGGTTATTTTTTCCATCAAGTTCTTAATAAGAATGCCTGTGAACCATTTTCTTTGTAAAAATGCCTTTGTAAAAACAGAGTTTTTAAATATTTAAAAAGCTAAACAAAATATACTTTCTGTCTCATATATTTGTGTAAAATGTTTTAAATAAATAATGACTGACATTTATATAGGAACTTTAAGGTTTGCAATATAATATATGTATATGTGCACACACACACACACACACACACACACACACATTCCCTCATTTGACCCTTACCACAAGTCTATGAGGTAAGAATGATAGGTATTATGATATTTATAGGTGAGGATTCAAGATTAAAATCATACATCCCTGGTTGCAAAACTGATTTGAAAATAAGAAATGGTACTTTACTTGATGACAGAAATTTGTTTGAAAGAATGCAAGAGGGAAGGAAGGACAAATAGAAGTGTAACAATGTTTAGCTGTTGCAAACACCTTGCACTGCTTGAGGAGCAGGAGCCTACTGCTGAAGCCATCTTTCCCTTTCAGATATTGTGGTTCTTCATTTCTTTTGTCATGATCTTGGGTCTGATGAGAGCCATATGGCTCATTATCTTTTAGATTATCATCTGTAAAAGGAGCTTCCCTGATAGACTTATCATTGCTGGAAACAGGTCTCTGCCTCACACATTGCAATTGTAGCATTTAGATCATCAAACTCCCTATCTGAAAGCTCACTATCAGATTAATCATATAGCATATTTCTAATTAGTTCTAAAATCTGTTCATCGGAGAGTCTCTTGGACATTCTATCAGAAAGGATACAAGCAAAGCTATATTATTATGACAACAAACCCGAAAATCTGAAAAACTGGAAAAATTTTTAAAATGTAAAATAAACAAATACAAAGATAAATTTTTATTTTACTGTGTAAATACAATATTCACAAGGAGAAATGTTACTGATACTCTAAGGAGAAAACATTAATATGAGGAAAGAAATGAATCAATAGAATCAAATGTAGGAACATTTTCTCTTATTTATAAGATAGATGGATAGATAGATAGATAGATTTTAAGCATATGCATCATTTTGCATCTGGTCCCTATAGGCTAAATTATGCTTTATTTTACTATTTGAAACCTCTTTAGAAGATGTAATGACAACCACACTGGCACACCCAGGATGAGTGCTAGTGCAGGTTCTTTAATCTGCTTTAGGGAAGATAGCTGTTTCAGGGGTCAACAATCTTTTGTAATTAAACAAAATACAAACAGAGAATAATACAGAACAAAGAAATAAAGGCCAGAAGACAGGGCACTACTGCCTGAATCAAAGCTTTATATCCACCACTATAGTGAGAGAACCTTTACCTCTGAGGACTCAGGGAGCTCAGAACATAAGGCCACTCAGAGTCTCAACCAGGGAATCACAACATCTTTATCCTAAGTGAGCCTTCAAAGCAAAAGCTCACCTCTTATAATATATCTTCTTTCAGCTAATAGGCTCAGAGCCAGAACCCTCCTGACTCAGCACCTAATTAGAAATTAACAAACGGTGTGTAAGCCTTCCTACAAACAAGCAAGCTTCCCTTAATGGGCTTCACATGAGGCCTATTGATGGGCAGGGAAGATCTTATTCCCCATTAACCTTACAGAAGGCTGAGGAATGTTGATAACAGATTTAGAAAAATATCATGAAACATAGATATACCTAAGCCAAAAAAAAATTTTCTAGCATGTGATATGCCCAGTACTTCCAGTATTTAAAAAACAGAGAGAGAGAAATCATTGGTTTCATTGGAAAAGACAATTCAATTAAATAACATTAGAAGCTCAGTTATAAATGATACAGAAGAGACTAAGAGAAAAAGTAGAGGCACCAGCACCAAATCTAAACCCCTTTGATGTAGAGGGAATACACAGATAGATAAGAAAGAGAAAGACAGAGATAGACAGACAGACACACACACACACACAGATAGAAACACAAATAAGTATTAAGGCACTATGATAAGTTTCAGGAATACAAATACAAACAAGCAACATAGTCCTTATTCTCAAGAAGCTTAACTTCTAAAGGGGGGGAGATAACACATACAATGAAGCTAGAAATGGGAAGAGGTAGAGACAGCATGGTATGCAGACCACCAGAAAGTGGTATGGAGGCCTGATTTTGGGCAAGATAAGGTGAAAGCTTAGAGCCAAGTGCCCCCAGGATGGAGTCCAAGTTTCAGATTGGAGGAGATAGAAGTGATGGCTGGAATGGAGGTAGAATGATAACATGGAAGCATGGCTTCTGGAATTGAGGGAGTTTAATGGAGCATGAATATGAATGTTGAAGTCCTCTAGTATAGTGACAGGAGTTAGGTAAGAGATGAAGAAGGTGAGCTAAGTGATGACCTCCTTAATGAACAAGCCTCAAATCTGTGGGACATTGAAAAGGTTTCACCACAATATGGAACATAACATTTGAACACTGTCCAAAAAAGTGTTCTATCTAGATCCAGTCCTACCTTGTGTGCTACATGTTATGCTTCTTTCACATAATAGCCCTTGATTGCTGTTTTCAAGTATTTGAAGTGCTGTCAAGTAGAGAATTGGACATCTATATAGTAAGACTGACTGAACATTTGAAACTAGATAAAAAGCAGTACACTAGTGCCTATCATAGCACTTTTCCCATCCAGTAGATATTTATTGAATGAATGAATGTTGAAGAAGCTTTTTCTAAAGAAAAAGCTCCATTTCTTGTCATTTTCACCAGAATAAGGTAGAAAATATCAAGAACATTTGTCCCCTAGAACTTGAATCTAGGTTTCTGAACCCAAGTTCATTGGTCTTTCTCTTCCACCACGTCACCCCCTCAGTAAAACGTGATTAATGTGAGCCTTCATAAGCTTCCTCAAATCCCAGGCCAGCCTGACAAAAGTGGTATCTTTCTACCTCTTCTAATTTTTCTAAGTTATTTACAGAAATAAAAGGAAAGATAAAATCCTCTCAAAACTTCATTAGCTAAAAGCAGAAGAGATTTTATGAATATAGAGTTCATTTTACATACATTTTTCAGGTCTCAAAACTCACTAGGGATTAAGCTGATTTGACATCACAGAATTAATATTTAAAATGATATCCTTTCTACAAAAATAAAATCTTCTTTCAATATAGCTGCTTAACAGAATCAGAGCAAGACTTTTTATCACAGTCTGAATTTCATTTCCAGGCGGGTGTGCACAACATATGCAATTATTGAGCATTGAGAGTCAGAGGGAACCATTAATTATTTTAACAACCTTTGTAATTTTCAAGTTGACCAGGCTTGGTTTCTTAAACAGTGGCCAAAAAGCAGTAAAAACAACTGCATTCAATAAAAAGGAACAAAAGTAGAACATTGTTGTTGTTCAGTCATGTCCAACTCTTTGTGACCCCATTTGGGGTTTTCTTGGCAAAGATACTAGACTGGTTTGCCATGTCCTTCTCCAGCTCATTTTATAAATTTTTACAGAGATAAACAGAGTTAAATGACTTGCCCAGGGTCACGCAGCTAGTAAGTGTCTGAGGCCAGATGTGAATTCATGAAGATGTCTTCCTGACTCCAAGCCCAGTTCTATCTACTGCACCCCCTAGCTGCTAAAAAGTAGACAACCATTATTTTAATATTAGAACAGATAACAAGTATAGGGGCTGGATTTGTGAGACCTCTAATCAACTTAATGGATTGACAAAGTGGTGAGCATTTGGGATTTGGATTGCACCTCCCTGTAGTGGACATGGAAGATGGATGTAATTAAGCAATTATAGGTCCATTTAGGCTTCTTTGAAAAAAAAAAATCAAGCCTCAGTAATTAGGGATGATCTTTTGGGTTTGAAGTATTAGGGGTTAGGACCACTCCTGCATACAGAACAGAGAGTAATAGCACTACAAGAACACTTGAGAGATGGTGCAATTGAGGGAGCCTGAGCCTCTCACCAAACAACTAATGACTGCCTTTCAACAGCGTCATATCACAGGGAAAGTACTTTTACCCACGAAAAGGGTGGGGGAAAGAGAACAAGTACTTATTTTTATCTCAATTTATTGTAAAAATATTTTCAACATTCTTTTTTTTCAATTTTGAATTCCAAATTCTCTCCCTTCTCCATCCCTCTCCTTGAGAGGGCAAACAATTTGATATAGATTATACATGTACAGTTATACAAAACATATTTTCATATTGGCCATGTTGCACAGGAAAATATAGACCGAAAAAAGAAAATGAGAAAAATGAAGAAAGTTTTAAAAGGCATGCTTCCATCTGCATTCAGACTCCATCAGTTCTTTCTCTGGAGGTAGATAGCATTTTTCATCCTGAGTCCTTTGGAATTGTCTTGGATCATTGTATTGATGAAAATACCAGTTGATCATTGTCAATGTTGCGGTTATTGTATACAATGTTCCTCTGGTTCAGAACAAGCATTTATTAGGTGCCTATTATGTGCCAGGCTTTGGAGAAGCAAAGACATAACATCTCTACCAAAGATAGAGCAGCCACAGACAAGAGAACTATGTAGCTGAGCAGTAGAAATTCCTAAACCCAATTGTCCTGGATAGAATAGGGGGATTTCTTGAAAACTGTGGATCAGTCAGTAAGAATAATTTCTGATATGTTTTTTTCTGGTCCAATTTTTCATGTTTCTTTTTGTTGCCATTATTCAGGCAATATGTTGCACAAATAAACCATAGAGTATAGGAAAGGTAATAATTTATAATGAGACTAGAAAGATACAAAGAATCCATTCTGAGAAGAGCTTTAAAAGCACAGCAGAGGAGTTTATATTTTATCATAGATGGAGAATTAGGAATAGTGGAAAATATGGAAATCAGGAACTTGGGAGACTGTGAATATTGGTGTTCTCCAAAGAAATAAAGAAGTTCAGAATGACAGGAAATTTGGGAAGAAAGATTCTGAGCTCTGTTTTAGGCCATGTTATGTTTGAGATGTCTCTAGGACAAACAGCTTTAAAAGCTGTATGAGGAATTGTAATGCAAAATTGGAACTGAGAAAAGATACTGGGCCTGGACATATGATCTCTCCAATGACATTTTGTTATCACTCTCTTTTTTACTTGAAAGTTATACTCATTTCTTGTAAGGAGTGATGATAAGAGTTTGCAGGCTAGGCAAAATTACATCAGAATTCAACTATTTTCCCTGAAAGATATCATATTTTATGTCAATTTTCTGGACATTACTGCAATGGCACCTATTTAAATAGAAACAAGTTTTACATGTAGATTCACTAGCATTCTCACTATGCTTTGATCTATTTGGAATATTTGACTAATCCTTGTGTACAGAAATGAATCAAATGCTTTGAAATAATCAATAAGGGTATTTTAAACAATATGTTCCTTTCATGTTTTTTTCAGTATTCATGACACTGAGAAGTGTTAGGATTTTAGGCCTACCCTTTTGACCCCCCAGCCAATATTTTCTTGTGTTTATAGTGGTGGAGGGAGAGTTTCTTAGTCGTATAAGCTTTAACTATTTTCTATAAAATATAAGCATGTAACTGGCCTATATTTAGGAAGATTCCTGATGTTCTCATCTTTTGGTAATAAATATGTGCTGCCTTCTGTTAAGAAAAATGGAGCAGGCTTGAATCAGGGAGGAAGCTGGTAAAGTGCTTTGTGAGCAATTCATATGCCACTCTGAAGGTTTTGAGCCAATAATTATGGATCTTATCCAGACTGCCACTTTCCAGTTTTGGAGAGAAGCTGGAATTTCAGGCACCTCCCTTGATGCAGTCATTCTGTTGCTCGTATTGACAGTGCATAAGCTTTCTATTTTGCATTTGACCCAACCTGCACTTTTGTTGTTCTCTTCTACTTTTGACCATATAGAGGATCAGAAATTTTCCACATCCTCCTTCCTCAGGGTTTGTCTCTCTCCTTTAATTTCTGTGCTTCTCACATTTCCATGATGTAGTTTTTAATTACTATTGGGTTTTTGTTGTTGTTCCTGTGCTGCTTTGATTCATTACAACACCTTAACCTTTGGGCTTTTGTTGTGAATTGTTGACCAAGACTTTCCGATATGTTTTTTTCTGGTCCAACTTTTCATGTTTCTTTTTGTTGCCATTATTCAGGCAATATGTTGCACAAATTTTCTACTATGTATGCCTAGATATTGGTATAATATAGCTAAATATTTATATAATTTTCCAATATCTTTACATAACTCTTTGAGAGGTTTTTTTCAAGCCACTTCTGCTCTTGAGGTATTTGATATCTAACCTTAGAAGCATTCCTATATAGCTCTTCTTCTTGTATGATCCTATCATGGCAAGCAACAGAGACAGCATATGCTATTATATATGCAGATCTTGAGATGTTTTTACATTCTGGCAAATAATGTGGGAGGAAGTTTCTTCATGATATTTATTCACAGAAACGAGCTTGTTTGAAATACTTTTTAAATAGCTGTTTTGTTAGTTGAATCCATGAAGTCAAATTCAAAAAGGCCTTTTTTGAAATTGCGTGCTAAGTGTTCTTACCTCTTATTCAAAATCATTTGAGACATTAGTGTTATTTTTACCCTCCATTTCATTATTGGATAACATTTCTGGCATTTGTGTTAAGCATTATGAAGTCTTTGCTTATACTTGGTAAGATCTGTTTCCAATTTTGTTATGATGTAGTCCTGGTACCTAATAAAAGTTTTCTCTCTCATACACAGTTTTAGTTTGCGGTTTATTTCTGATTTATTCCTATGTGTTTTGCCTCCTTGTGATACTATAACCCAAATGAGTACCATTCACTCCACTATCCTCCATGTCAAGACAATCACTACTAGTTTCAAGCAGGCCCAGTCTACAACTATGTGCTGGTCCATCAGTTCTTTTAAACTCATAGGAGTGGTTGCATTACATTGGCTGAAATGCTAATCCTGCCAGTGGTATTACCTTAACACCACTGGTTGATATGTCAGGTTCTGTGCCGTACTGTAACAGGTACCATAGCATTCTCAGGGCACTCAAAATCCTCACTATATGGCAACTTGACCAGTATTCTCTTTCTTTCATTTAACATATCTAGTCAGATGCCAAATTCTCCAACACCAGCACTGGTTTTCTTGCCTCCAGTTTCTCCCAATTTCAAACTTTCATGCACAGTCCCTCAAGATTTATTTTCACAAAATACCACTTTCACCAAATTACTCTTTTGCTTAAAATCCTCCCCATTGCCTTTTAATTCCAAACATTTCAGCATGACATTAAAAGCTCTTCCAATTTTTGTCCCATTCTAACTTTCCAATTTTTCCCTGCTGTTCTTCTAATACCACAGCCATGCTAGTCCTCATTGCCCCCTGAGCATCACAGAAGATTGGACTAGATATACTCTAAGCTACCTTCCAAATCTAAATGCTGTGGTCCTACACTTTAATTATTCTTTTCCCTTTGTTAGACATTCACAGAAACTCACAGTTGGGCAGTTTTTTCAAATGATTCCTTAAAAAGAGTTCCTTCTGAAATATACCTAACAGGTGGTAATCTGGCCTTTCTTGAAGATCTCTGTTGAATGAGTACTCACTACCTCCGAAGGCAGTCCATTCTACTATGAATGGCTTTAGTTGTTATGAAGTTTTCTTTACATCAAGTCTATATTCTCCTGTCTTTAACTGCTATTTATACTCCTAGTTCTGCCCTCTAGAACCAAAAAGAACAAGTTTAACCCTTTTCTCTAAGCCTAAGGGATAGTTCTTGAAATACTTTAGGGTGACAGTCATCCTTCCCCCAAATCTTGTTTTCTTCAGGCTAAACATCTCTATTTCCCTTAACCAGTATTCATATGGCATTGTATAAAGACCCTTCATTACATCCTGGAAGACCCTGGGAGCCCTCCACCTTAAATTTTGATTTATTCAATTTGGGACAATGTTACAGCCTTCCTAAATCTTTTTGAATATGTCATTCAGTATGTCAGCCATGCTTCACAACTTTATGACATGTGCAAATTTGATAAGCTTGACACCTATCATTCTTTCAAAGGTCTCCTTCTTCTTGTTTTAACAGTTTTTTTCTTAGTTAGAGGTACAAAAGATCAAAGTAGTTATGTAGAAAGATTTTAAAGAAATGTAGGAAAATGTGTTTATATGTCATCATGAACTCAAGTTTTTCTATTTTACCAATTATTTCTATTGTGCAGGCCATGAATTCTGCTTTCACAATTTTTTTCTTTTGAATCATTCAAAAATATCCTGTTATAGTTCCTTACTCTCTTTAGAATTCATAAGGTTTTCTGCCTCCTCAGGTTTTGATTAATTTTACCTTTCAATAGTCATAGACTTCTGGACTTGGTTAGCTAATGTAGAGGCCATATTCCCTTCTATTGTTGTTGTCTTCCCTATTAGTTTATCTGCTTGTTCTCAAAGTTGTTGAGTGTTTTTCCTCAAGAGATCTTTAGTAATTTCTTTATTTCTTCCTTATATTTTCCTATTCTTCATTTTCTACCTTTTTTTCCTTCCATGGGCTAGAATTCAAAGCTGTCTCACCACCTTCTCAGGAATGCCTCAGCTGCATTCCTGTCCCCTTTACTACAGACCTAGTAGATTTCCTCAAATACACTGGCACAGTATCCCTATTCCCTTTTTCCCTCAGTTCTCTGACTGAGTAATATTGCAGCATAGCATGCTGCCATGTTGCCATTCCAAGTAAGGCAAACTTCTGGCTTTTGGCTTTGCATGACATAGGAAGAGGAGCCAAAGCTTAATTCTATTGCAAGCCCATCAGCAAGCTTGTGCAGCCTTGGCAGAGCATGATGGCTGGTGAACAAGTAGATTATAGGGGTCACTGTGCTGGCGCTGGGTACGAGAATGGTGTATGGCCATACACAGATCTGGATCACAATCTTGGATGTTGGACCCAGGTCGAGTAGGAGTACTAACACACCAGAGGTGGTGGCCACAGGCATGTGAGGACCCTGGTCAGAGTTCCAGGGAAGAAAAGAGTGCTAGGGATTGTTCACAGAGCATAGGCCAGGAGAGCAGTAAACACATCTCCTTAGATCATACCACCTTGGAAGAACTAAAAACTTTCAGACCCACAGAACTAGTTTTGAAAACATTTGTACTGAAAAAAAAACCCACAACCCAAAACTGAAGCTTGGGATAGTGTCCCCTTTGAGCCCAACTTTGACATAAGATTAAAAGTTATGAAATAAGCTAGAAAATGAGCAAACAACAAATGAAGAAGCTGACCATAGAAAGTTATTATGGTGACAGGGAAGATCAAAACACAAACTCAGAAGAAGACAATAAAGCCAAAACTGCTACATCTAAAAGCCTCAAAGAAAAATGTGAATTGGTCTCAGATGCCAAATGAATTACTTGAAGAGCTCAAAAAAGATTTTAAAAATGAAAGAAAGAAGTGGAGGGAAAAATGAAAAAAGAAATGAAAGTGATGCAAGAAAAATCATGAAAAAAATCAAGAGCTTGGTAAAGGAGGCAAAAATAATATGAAAGAAAATAACACCTTAAAAATAGAATAGGCCAAATGGTATAAGAAAGTTTTAAAAATCTACTGAAGAAAAGAACTCCTTAAAAAGCAGAATTAGCCAAATGGAAAAAGAGGGACAAAAATTCACTGAAGAAAAGAACTGGCTAAAAAGTAGAATTAGCCAAATGGAAAAGAAGGTTCTTCTCACTGAAGAAAATAATTCCTCAAAAAGTAGCATTGGGCAAGTGGAGGCTAATGACTCCATGGGGCATCTATGAAACAATAAAATAAAATCAGAAGAATGAAAAATAGAAGATGTGAAATATCTCATGGCAAAAAAACTGACCTGGAAATTAGATTTAGGAGAGATAATGTAAGAATTATTGGACAACCTTAAAGCCATGATAAAAAATAAAATAAAAGCCTAGATGGCATCTTTCAAGAAAATGTCAAAGAAAACTGCCCCAATGTTCTAGAAATACAGAAACTGAAAGAATCCACTGGTCACTTCCTGAAGGAGATCCCAAAATTAAAACTCTAAGGAATATTATAGCCAAATTCCACAGTGCACAGGTAGAGGAAAAAATACTGCAAAGTAGTCAGAAAGAAATAAAGATCACACAAGATTTAGGAGCATCTACATTAAAGGTCCAGAGGGCTTAGGCTATGATATTCTGGAAGGCAAAGGAGTTATGATTACAACCAAGAAGCACTTAGCTATCAAAACTAATTATCATCCTTCAGAGTGAAAAACAGATATTCAATGAAATTGAAGAATTTCAAGCATTCCTGAAGAAATAGAGCTGAATAGAAATTTTGACTTTCAAATATAAGAATCAAGAGAAGCATCAAAAAAGGTAGACAGGAAAGAGAAATTATAAGGAATTCAATAAGGTTTAAAATGTTTGCATTTTAAATGGTGAGATGATACTTGTAACTTCTAAGAACTTTATCATTATTAAGGCAGTTAGAAGGACTATATATAGACAGAGGGCACAGATCTGAGTGGAATATGATGAGATGTTCTCTAAAAAATAAAATTAAGGGCCGAGAAAAAGGAATGCACTGGGAGAAAGGGGAAGTGATATGCAGGATGGAGTCAATTATCTCACATAAAAGAGGTCTGAAAGAGCTTTTACAATGGAGGGGAAGATTTGGGAAGGTGGAAGGGGGTTAGGCTTGAACCTTACTCTCATCAACATTGGTTCAAAGAAGGAACAACATACACCATCAGTTGGGTATATAGATCTATCTTACTCTATAGGGAAGTAGGAGGAGAAAGGGATAAGTTGGGGGGGGGGATAATAGGATGGAGGGTAGATTTGGGGAGGCAACAATCACAAGCAAAACACTTAAGGAGGGACTGGGTGAAAGGAGACAGAGTAGGGGGAAATAAAATAGATGAAATAAAGTTAGTAATCATAACTGGGGAAAAATTTACAGTAAGTTTCTCTGATAAAGTCCTCATTGCTAAAATATATAGAGAATTGAGTCAAATTTATAAATATACAAGTCATTCCGCAATTGATAAGTGGTCAAAGGATATGAACAGGCAGTTTTCAGACAAAGTAATCAAAGCTATCTATAGTCATAGAAAAAAAAACTCTCAATCACTATTGATTAGAGAAAAGCAAATTAAAACAAATATGAGATAATACCTCACACTTATCAGATTGGCTAATGTGACAGAAATGGAAATTGACAAATGTTGGCGGAGATGTGAGAAAATTAACACACCAATGCACCTGGTAGTGGAGTTGTAAACTGATTCGACTATTTTGGAGAGTGAGTTGGAAATATCCCCAAAGGACTATAAAACTTCACATACCCTTTGACCCAGTAATACCACTACTAGGTCTGTATCCCAAAGGGTTAAAAAACAAAAAGGGAAAGGACCTACATGTACAAAAATACTTATAACAGCTCTTTTAGTAGTGGCAAAGAATTGGAAATTGGAAATGTCCATGAAGTGGGGAATGGCTGAACAAGTTGCGGTATTTGATTGTGATGGAATACTATTGTTTTCTAAGAAATGATGAGCAGGATGGTCTCAGAAAAACCTGGAAAGACTTACATTAACTGCTGCAAAGTGAAATGAGCAGACCTGGGAGAACATCATACACAGTTATAGCAATATTGATGATGATCAATTATGATTGACAACTATTTTCAGCAATACAATGATCCAAAACAATTCCAAAGAATTTATGATGAAAAATGTTATCCACCTCCAGAGAAAGGACTGATGAAGTCTGAATGCAGATTGAAGCACACTTTTTTTTACTTTGTTTTGTGTTTTTAGTCTATCTTCCTTCATAATATGACTAATATAGAAATTTGTTTTGCATGACTGCACATGTATAATCTATATCAAATTGTTTGCTGTCTCAGTGAAGGGGAGGAAGGGGAAAAAGAGAAAATTTGGAGCTCAAAAGTTTTAAAAATGAATGTTAAAATAGTTTTTATGTGTAATTGGAAAATTTTAAATATAGAAAAAAGTAAATAAATGAATTGGTCATACAACTTTAAAAACTAGAAATCTAAGGAATGAAGAACACAAACTCAAAAAGTAGAAATCTTAAAAATCAAAAGAAAATCACAAAATTGAAAGCAAAAAAAAGTGGAATTAATAAGTAAAATGAAGAGCTAGGGCTGGGGAAGAGGGGGAATGAGAGCCCATAAATAATTTGATTTTTTTTCAAAGAAAAGGAGGAAAACAGAATTGCCATTATCACAAATGAAAAAGCTGAATCCAGACAAAAGAAATAGCATTCCCCACCCCACATACACACACCACCTTTCAGCACAGGGCTAGATACGATATGAAAAACTTGGAAAAGATTTAACAAAAAGAGCAAGAATGTTAAAAAATTGAAGAATGAGTGGAGTTAAAGGTATAGGGATTATTTAATCCAGGCAAAGAAAACTGAGAGGTTACCTTTTAATCCTCTTTCTATAGAATAAATAATTCAGCAGTAGTTTTCCATTTTTATCATAGGCTTTAAATGTATTATTGTTGTAGTTTATCTAAAGAAAAATTGAAATCCTTCAAGAAGAGGGATTTTGAAGTCTTCCTTTCTAGAGGAAAATAGAATAGATGCCTATCTGTCTGAAATGAACCACATATTAGGAGTAAGTAGAATGATTTATAAATGAGTATACAAAACAAACCTTCCCAGAAATACTCGTAGCAGCCTTCTCATTTATGAAGAATAAGGAAAGTGTCAGCCTGTTTTAATTGTTCACCCCAAAGATCAGCATCCCCAGGTAATTGAAAAAAGAGACATTTTTAATTTTGTAGTGGATGACCTCTTAAGGTCACTTCTGTCCTGATGGTTCTGTGTAGTATTATTTTAAAACGGATTTTTTTATAGTTAATATCATTGTTACATAACTTTTAAAAAACTGATTAATTCATTTTGTTTTGAACCTATAATTTGACACCCTCCCTTTTATCAACAAATTTCTACAACTATAAACTCTGCAATCTATAATTTTCTAGAACTACCTGGGGGCAACAAGATTTTAATGACAGATTCAGGGATATAAACCTAGGTATATGTCAGAAGCAAAACTAAAACCTAGGTCTTTTTGAGTCTTGAGGCCAAACACTCTATCTAAAATATCACATTACCTCTTAATTCCCACATTTACTTTAATACTAAAGATCTGTTCTGATCTGTCCAATAATATCACAATTCTCTCCTAGCCTTAGTAGTTGAATTCCTGATTGGCTGTGGCCAAAAAAAATCATCACCTGCTGTCTGTCCCTCTGGTGCTGAGCCTTTCTATGCTTATTAGTTAGGATCATCCTCGGACAACAGACATACAGTCTGTCACTGCGCCCAAACTTGAAGCTTTTCAACGTTGGCAAGACCTGCCAGAGTTTTGTATTATGCTGGCATAGCCTTTGAGAATCCAAGGTCACCTCCAGACCACAATTAGTCATCAAGAAAGATTTCAGTGGAGGGTCTAATTACTAAATCTATTGAATAATTTTATTATACCTACTATATTGATGCTATCTGTCATATTGTTCCAAATTAAGAGTTTTTCAAAAGTTCCTCAAAATCCATCCTCGCAGAATAAGACTTTAAAGCACCCCACAAATTCTCATATGATAAATGATAAATTCTGCATTTTGAAGAAAAAGGGTAAAAATTATAGCAGTAAAAGTGACTTGCCACTACCTTTTAGCCCCTTCTTCTCTCTTTTATGCAAACATGTTTATGTAATCATAGAATGACTCATGATGCTTCCTGTTAGTATTTACAATGTATTCCTGACTGCATTGACCAAATAAATAAAGTATGCACCTGACAGCTTCTTTCATTTAGGAGTTCTCATTCTTCATGCTCATGCCCTGAAACTTCTATACTGTTTGCACAGTGCAGTTTGTACAGATTGGGAATAGATTTCATTTATTTCTGTTTATAGTTCCAAATTTGTGTTCAGACAGCTAGCCATACTCTAAACTCAATACTCAAGGTTTTCAACATGTATCGGATCCTGGCATCTAATACTAAGAACATTCAAATTCTAGGTTCCTATTTTTGATAATTAGTTACAAATATTAAGAGACATATAGAGAAGTAATTTATAAAGTTCAGTTGTACTATGTGAAAATCATCAGGCCTTCTATAAGACCACGAGCATGTATTTCATCAGATGACACAATGCTCTGTTTTCTGTGAAAGGCATGCTAGCATGAAAATAGATATATCTAGGTGCCAAGTAACAACAAGAGTCCATCCAGAAGTGCCAAAATATAAGCAGTTGCTCAAGAAATATGACAAGCTGAACTTGATTCAAGGTAAAAGAAAGGCTTCCAAGTGTGATTGCTAGCATTATTTATGTGTCTTGAGCCAAGTGGGGAGGGGGGGGGCGGGGAAGGTGGAGCAGGAAAAAATATATTTCGGTACAGAGATACATAATAACCAGAAAGAATAAGATATCAATCGGTAGTTTAAGCAAAGTTCATTTTGAGTCAAAAAAATATTAATCTGTGCCATGTATATTATGATATAATTCACACCATAATGCTATATATGCAATGAAAAGGAAATAGGGAAAAGGGACAGTGTTTAAAAGAGAATTTAGGCATAATTTGAAAAGATAATTATAGGCAAATGGAACAAAAGAAAAGATTAAATGGAGCAATAGGAACTTGATAATAATTATGAGGTAATTAACAAGTACTCTTTTTCTATGGTGTGTGATTGGGGCAAGAAAGGAAAATAAGGTGAGAGGGAAAATGGCATAGAAAAATCATAACTGCTGCAATGTTTCAATTGTCAAGTAATTTTATTATAAATATGATTTCAACAGTATCTCCATCTCTTAATATTTATTACCAGTCATGTGTAAAATGCTTTAGTTATAGCAGACATAATCACTCAAAATACTCTGCAAACAGAAGGCTGATTAGCACCCTGTCTATGGCAAGTTTCGTTTTAAACTCTGGCTGGTTGTAACCTTCACCCTGTCCTTGGTTTAAAGGAAACCATTTTGGAGACTAAAGGTAGCCAGTTATACTGGGACTTTGGATGGGAAGCCAGCTAATTTCTTAAGAAGTGCCAGGGCTTCTTAAACTTTTTCCACTCATGACCCCTTCATTGCTTCTCAAACCATGGGTCGTGACCCCATATGGGGTTGTGATCCACAGTTTAAGAGACTGGTGGCAGGGGTGGAGAATTCAAAAAGGAAAACAAAACATTTAGTCCTTAAATCCAGTCATTTGCCCAGGGGTATTTGTAGAATCTTAGGTTCTTCATCCTTTTGTTACTTTGTACTCAGAGACAAAGCCAAGATGGGATGTTGGGGAAGAACAGTAAGAGTCATAAAAATAGACACTCTGGGACCATTTGCCTGCCCCTTGTTCACTAGTATGGGTAACAGAACTAATTGCCCATTTTTCTTCATTCAGATCGAATATTTGAGAAACGTGGAATGGGAGACCTTAGTCCTATTCAGTCTAGTGAGGAAAATCCTGGTGGATGAGCACCTTAGATATTGCTGATCCTGATTAGGTACCAGATGTGTGTGTGCGTGTGTGTGTGTGTGTGTGTGTGTGTGTGTGTGTGTGAGAGAGAGAGAGAGAGAGAGAGAGAGAGAGAGAGAGAGAGAGAGAACACTTTGCAAAGTAGAAATAGTTGAATAGTTTTTCCATAAGAAATTCTTTCATAGGCCAGGAATAGAGATGGAAAGAATAATGATGATGTAGTTATGACAATATTGTGTATTTAGATCATCTACCTTTGTAAATGCAGGACAAACACAGTGTTGTTACTGTTTCCAGCAGCCTTTCTGGTCACCTATTTTAAATGTTGCTATTGTTGCGTCTGACTCTCCGTAACCCCATTTGAGGTTTTCTTGGCAGAGACACTGGAGTGGTTTGCCATTTTCTTCTCCATCTCACTTCACAGATGAGGAAACTGAGGCAAACAGGGTTAAGTGACTTGCCCAGGGTCACACAGCTAGTAATTGTCTGAGGCCATAGTGGAACTCAGGAAGCTAAGTCTCCTGACTCCAGGCTCAACACTCTATCTACTGTACTACCTAGCTATGTTGTTTTAATGTACAAAGATGACAAATAGGTCAGGAGTATTGTTAATGACCTCAGAAGTAGTGTCATTTTCTGTCTTTGCATTCCTAGTACCTAGAAGATTCACATGTACATTTTTTTTTCCTAAATAGTAGGCACCTGATCAATGTTTGTTGAAGTGGCTCGAACCACTGTTCCATATCATTCCATCTAATCTGAAATATGTAGCATTCCCTTCTATAAAGATCATTCAGATAAATTTAAAAAGCATTTATTAATCACCTGTGACATGCAAGATACTGCTAGGTATAGAAGATATGAAGAGTAAAATAAATATTTCTCTCCAGAAGAAGTTCACTTTCTGTTAGGGGTAACACTCTGTGAACAAATTAGTGTTTATTTGGTGTTTAAGGCCATAGCTTCAGCCAACTGATAATTCCTATTGTTGCCCAAAGTGAGATGCACAAGAACAATCAATTATAAAAATAACTATTCAGGCTTTTG
Source organism: Trichosurus vulpecula (assembly GCF_011100635.1). Lineage (NCBI taxonomy): Eukaryota > Metazoa > Chordata > Mammalia > Diprotodontia > Phalangeridae > Trichosurus > Trichosurus vulpecula. The sequence continues at coordinate 141,719,798 of NC_050574.1, read as the reverse complement.
ACTTCCTCAAGCATAAAGTATAGGTGAGAGATGGGACTTGAACATGTTGATGCAGATTTCTTGCTATCTATTAGTAAATGATTATCTATCATTTACTAAAGAAATGAAAAAACACACTTTAAGTATTTCTCTTCTTCTCTTCTAGGATACTCCATACTTCAAGCTATTATGGAAAAAGCAGGACAAAATGGTTGGCATGTCAGTGCCATATGCGTGGAAAACTTTAACGATGCCAGCTATAGGAGGCTTCTAGAAGATCTGGATCGAAGACAAGAAAAGAAATTTGTAATAGATTGTGAAATAGAGAGACTTCAAAACATATTAGAACAGGTAAGTTATATTTGTCATGTGGATCTCAAGTCTAGTAGCATTTCATTTGATTTTGGGACAATCTCCCAACTTTATAGTTGAGACCTTCTTTTGAATTTTTGGATTGGGAGAACCTTCTGCCAACTTGAATTTGTAATTTGATCTTTGGGACTGGCTTATGTCTCTTCCTTCTCTTCTGCATTTCTTATAATACCTATCTTCCTTCAAATTTAAGCTCAAATGCTACCTCCTACAGGAGGCCATTCCTGACTCCTCTATGGGTCCTAGTGCCTTCACGTGCCTTCACCAGAATTACCTAGTATTTACTTTGTGTGGATGTACTTGTGTGTATATCAGTGTGTGTGTGTGTGTGTGCACGCACATGTGTGTATATACACAAATGTCATTTCCCTTAATAAATGTTAGGTCCTTGAGGGTAAGACTTATTTAATTTTAGTCTTTGAATTCCTGATGCCTAGTACATAGTACTAGGTACATAGTAGATGCTTAATAAATGTTTCTTGATTGATTGATTGAGATTCAGATGCTTTGTCCCCCTCAACTAATTATTTTTTATGTCCTAAGATTTCAAAAGTAGTTTGAAATTTAAGGGAACTAATAGAATTTTTAGCTGTACATATCTGAAGGCCCTTTGAGGATGACCTTTGAGAATCACCAAATTATTTTATTCTTATCTTCTAAGTCCTATAGAAGTCTGTGAGTCTCTCATAAAGAAAACATTTTTGATCTTTGGAGAACAACATATGTGAAATGATGAGGAAAGTAAATTTTAAAAACAGACATACTAGTATTGTGTGCAGCATATTTTCTCCTAGCTGATCTGGGCAAATAGAAATTAAAGAGTAGATATAAGTCTGTACCTAAGAAGAATTCTTTCATAAAGCACTCAAAAATATTTCCACATTTTATTTGAAGTAGGCAGGAAAAATAAAACAGTGCTATATTATTGCGTTAGGCTGTTGGAAAATATCATCAAACAATACATGCTTGCCTTTTGCTTAACCTTGGATAATATGATAATATTTTGAAAGTCTGAATTTTAGGCTTATAGCTAATACTAATGTATCAAGATTATAGTGAATGCATGCCATCTAGTGGTCTAAAAATCCTTGCTTACTTATATTTACTCAGGACAGCTGTAAGTTTAGATAGACTATATATTAACAAGATTTTTTGTTTGTTACTTACAATTTCACACACACATAATTATACATTTTAATTTGCTATATAAACAGGTATGCGAAAAAATTTAGGGTGGCATGTACATAAGATTAATTTTAATCCTAGATTGTAAAAAAAATCACCTCTTTATTCTTTCTTTCTTTTGGAAAGGGGAGCCTTCAAAGATATTTGAGAGGAACATTGTATTACATGACCTACAACGTCATTTTTAGCTTTGTGATTCTTCTCTCTTTGAGTGATGTGACACCTGTAGAAATAGAAAGGGGGAGTGGGGAAGGCTGTTCTTTTGTAATCATTGTCAATCTAAACATGACTTTATGAAAGGAGACCATGGGATTTTCACATGATAACAATCATTTCAGCAAAGTATGTGTGTATATTGACAAGTACTAAATATAAGCAAATAAACAATGCAAATTTCTCATCCTGAGAAATTCTCAAAGATGATTTGCATGTCAGTTATTGAAAGAACATATCAAAATTCAGTGCAAGTACATGTTGTTGGCCTTTGACCTGTCCTCACAGTTGTGTTTTTATATTTCTTTCTTTCTCCTCATTTCTTCAAATAATTTAAATGTATAGACCTACTGGCAAATGACACTTTATATAAACCAAATCCCACAGACCAGTGTAGGACTCCTAATAACTTCTATAATTCTCTCATGCACTTGGATAAATTCCAAAAAAATTAAGAATTATTGCCCTTCCTCCTATTTCTCCTCAGAGATTCTTTTGAATTTTTTTTAATTGGACCTATGTTTAATTGGGATAGGAAACTCCCTAATAATGAAGCACTGTCTGTCAATGCATATCCACATCTAATCTGCAGTTTATAGTCTTATACATTTGCCTAGGATTACAAGATTAAGTGATTGTTCAGGGTCCTACAACCAGAGAGCATGTATCAGAGGCAGGACTTGAATCCAGGTCTTCCTGAATTTGAGGCAAGTTCTCTATCCACTACGCTATTAATGCCTCTCTGATATTTTTCGGATATAAAAATCATTTTTGTGTGATTCATTGACTATTTTCTTGACTGAGTCTCGAAAGTTAGAGATACCAAGATAAAGGTTTTCTTGTTTGTTCGCTTTATCAGTATATACATAACCTCTAGATGAACTATAACTACTCCCCTCCTAATACAATTGCACTATGGGTTTGAGTAGCTAAAGCCTTGTATGTAACTCCTATTAAATCCTGTTGGGCATCTGATCCTCCAAATTGGCTGGATTCCCAAGATTCTATTATGAGGACAGAGTAAGGTCCAAAAGGTGCCTCTGATTAATACCTACTTAAAAGACTCACTCACTCAGGTGATTTAGTTTCTGAAACACATTGACCCATTTCAAAGGCTCAGCTAGTTTCTAAGGAGGAAACCAGGACACTTGGGCACTCTGGATAAGTTCTCTGAATAACACTTAAATAATCTTCTTGTAAAAGTGAGTGGAAATATGAATTTTTTTCATGTCTTTGTCAAAAAAAAGCAAGTATCTCAGGAATTCAACTTAGAGTAAAACTTGTCTATTCTCTGATGAGTTCTATTTTTTTTGCCTTTTTTTCCTGATATCTACATAATAATAATTATAGTGATAATAGACTTTTATCTCCTCGGATGCCTCTCAAGCAAGATCTCCTAAATGGTTTTAAGAGCTGTTGTTTCTGTGAGAACATAATGTCCTTTCACTGGCTCATAATGAATATTTTGCCCACAAGGTCTACACAACGACATTTTCTTTGCCTATTCTTACACTGATGACAAGCATACTTCCCTACACCACAACATTTCCCACCAGCAAAACAAATCACTAGTGCATTTACTGCCTCCGAACTAAATTATTTGAAGTTGTTTCTGGCTTTATTTTTGATTTATTAAAATAAACTGAAAATAGATGAGCTACTCATAATTCTGTCCTTTGACTTATGTTGTTCTGTTACATCATATGATTCTCTGTGTCCCTTATTCCTCTTTCTTAATTGAAGAATAATCTAGTTTTATAAAGGTAAGCAATAACCAAGGTAGTAAAATCTTTACGAAATTTTTTAAAAAGCTGAATAGCTGGGGGCGGAGCCAAGATGGCGGCTGGTAAGCACGGACTAGAGTGAGCTCCGTACCCGAGTCCCTCCAAAAACCTATAAAAATAGCTCTGAACCAATTCTAGAACGGCAGAACCCACAGAACAACAGAGGGAAGCAGGGCTCCAGCCCAGGACAGCCCGGATGGTCTCTGGGTGAGCTCTATTCCACACGGAGCTGGGAGCTGGGAGCTGGGAACGGAGTGGAGCAGAGCCCAGCCTGAGCGGCGTGGACGATCCAGACCAGAAGCCTGGCAGAGGGGGCCCTAGCGCCCTGAATATGTGAGCTGCGGCAGTTACCAGACCCCTCGACCCACAAACACCAAAGACTGCGGAGAAGGTTAGTGGGAAAAGCTGCGGGAGTGGAAGGAGTCGCGGTTCGGCTTCCAGCCCCGGGGGCAGCGGAGGTGGGGCAGTTACAGCTGTTGTTACTTCCGGCTCCAGGCCCACCTGGTGGGAGGAATTAAGTGGCGGATCACAGCAGGGGTGCACAGCCTGCCGAAGATCTGAGCCCAGTCTGGACTGGGGGTCCTTGGGGAAGGAGGAGTGCGGCTCTGATAGAGCTGGCACCTCCCCCCCAAACGTAGAACATAGAACTCTGTAATCTACAAGCAGTCATACCCCACTGAAAAACTCAAGGGTCAAGTTAGTTGGTTGGGAATATGGCCAGGCAGCGAAAACGCGCCCAGATTCAGTCTCAGACTTTGGATTCTTTCTTTGGTGACAAAGAAGACCAAAACATACAGCCTAAAGAAGACAACAAAGTCATAGAGCCTACAACCAAAGCCTCCAAGAAAAACATGAACTGGCCCCAGACCATAGAAGAACTCAAAAAGGATTTGGAAAAGCAAGTTAGAGAAGTAGAGGAAAAATTGGGAAGAGAAATAAGAAGGATGCGAGAAAACCATGAAAAACAAGTCAATGACTTGCTAAAGGAGACCCAAAAAAATACTGAAAAATACACTGAAGAAAACAACACCTTAAAAAATAGACTAACTAAAATGGCAAAAGAGCTCCAAAAAGCCAATGAGGAGAAGAATTCCTTGAAAGGCAGAATTAGCCAAATGGAAAAGGAGGTCCAAAAGCCCACTGAAGAAAACACTACTTTAAAAATTAGATTGGAGCAAGTGGAAGCTAGTGACTTTATGAGAAATCAGGATATTATAAAACAGAACCAGAGGAATGAAAAAATGGAAGACAATGTGAAATATCTCCTTGGAAAAACCACTGACCTGGAAAATAGATCCAGGAGAAATAATTTAAAAATTATTGGACTACCTGAAAGCCATGATCAAAAAAAGAGCCTAGATACCATCTTTCAGGAAATTATCAAGGAGAACTGCCCTGATATTCTAGAGCCACAGGGCAAAATAGAAATTGAAAGAATCCATCGATCGCCTCCGCAAATAGATCCCAAAAGAAATCTCCTAGGAATATTGTTGCCAAATTCCAGAGCTCCCAGATCAAGGAGAAAATACTGCAAGCAGCCAGAAAGAAACAATTTGAGTATTGTGGAAACCCAATCAGAATAACCCAAGATCTGGCAGCTTCTACATTAAGAGATCGAAGGGCTTGGAATGCGATATTCCGGAGGTCAATGGAGCTAGGATTAAAACCTAGAATCACCTACCCAGCAAAACTGAGTATCATGTTCCAAGGCAAAATATGGACTTTCAATAAAATAGAGGACTTTCAAGCTTTCTCAGTGAAAAGACCAGAACTGAATAGAAAATTTGACTTTCAAACACAAGAATCAAGAGAAGCATGAAAAGGTAATCAAGAAACGGAAATTGCAAGGGACTTACTAAAGTTGAACTGTTTTGTTTACATTCCTACATGGAAAGATGATGAGTATGATTCATGAGACCTCAGTATTAGGGTAGTTGAAGGGAATATGCATATATATATATGCATATATATATATGTTTAAGTATATATATAAGTGAATGTGAATGTATGTATGTATCTATGTGTATATGTATGTATGTGTATATATATATATGTAAAAGAGAGAGAGCAGACACAGGGTGAGTTGAGGATGAAGAGAAGATATCTAAAAGAAATAAAATGAAATTAAGGGATGAGAGAGTAACATACTGAGAGAGGGAGATAGGGAGAGATAGAATGGGGTGGATTATCTCCCATAAAGGTGGCAAGAGGAAGCAGTTCTATGGGAGGAGGGGAGAGGGCAGGTGAGGGGGGAATGAGTGAACCTTGCTCTCATCAGATTTGGCCTGAGGGGGAATACCATACATACTCAGTTGGGTATCTTACCCCACAGGAAAGAAGAGGGAGGAAGATAAAAAAAAATAAAAGGCGGGGGGATGATGGAGTGGAGGGCAGATGGGGGTGGAGGTAATCAAAACAAACACTTTGGAAAGGGGACAGGGTCAAGGGAGAAAATTCAATAAAGCGGGATGGGTTGGGAAGGAGCAAAATGTAGTTAGCCTTTCACAACATGAGTATTGTGGAAGGGTTATACATAATAATACATGTGTGGCCTAGGTTGAATTGCTCAACTTCTTAGGGAGGGTGGGTGGGAAGGGAAGAGGGAAGGGAATTTGGAACTCAATGTTTTAAAATCAGATGTTCAAAAACAAAAAAACTTTTTGTATGCAACTAAAAAATAAGATACACAGGCAATGGGGCGTAGAAATTTATCTTGCCCTACAAGAAAGGAAAGGAAAAGGGGATGAGAGGGGAGGGGGGTGATAGAGGGGAGGGCTGACTGGGGAACAGGGCAACCAGAATATACGCCATCTTGGAGTGGGGGGGGAGGGCAGAAATGGGGAGAAAATTTGTAATTCAAACTGTTGTGAAAATCAATGCTGAAAACCAAATATGTTAAATAAATAAATTGCATTTAAAAAAAAAAAAAAAGCTGAATAGCTAGTCCCAGGATTGCCATGGTAAATATCAAACCTGTAGACAAAGCTTGCTTCTTTGGTACAGGCAGGGTGAAGTGATGCATTAGCAGACTTCTGGTCAGATGAGGACACTTGCGCATTATTGCTATATGCTGTCAATAATTACTTAGTTGACATTTTAATTTGTACCAATTTGCAAAAACATAATGGAAACAGCTCACACAATTTTCTCTCAAAATATGCTAATGAACAACTAAGCTCAGAGATACACCTCATCTGGTGTCCATTTTTCCAAATTATGTTTATGCCATGCACAAATAAGTTCTTGTCCATTTCCATATAATGAATATTCATTGAGAAGCTTCAAAATCTCTAGCAAGGTACAAATATTGTGCCATATGTCTTTACTCTTCCATTGAGAGCCACAATTTTTTTTTAAAAAAGTGAAACTTCATGTGCATTTGTTGATTAGTTATTTTCAGTCACGTCCAATTCTTAATGACCCCATTTGGGGTTTTCTTGGCAAATATACTGAACTGATTTGCCATTTCCTTCCTGAGCTCATTTTACTGGTGAGGCTTTCTTGTTTGGTTAAGGCAAATAGGCTTAACTGACTTGTCCAGGGCCACACAGCTAGTGTCTGAGGTCACATTTTAACTCAGGAAGCTGAGTCTTCCTGACTCCAGTCCTGATACTCTATCCACTGTGCCACCTATCTGCCTTAATAGACACTTACTGAAAGTGATTTAACTTAAGTAAATTGCAAAGCTAACCATGGAGCTGATACTTCTTATAAGAAACACTCTCGTCTAGAAAACTCATTCCCAAACAAAGGCAGATATTTTTTATAGTTTATTTTTGTTTGTTTAAGTCTGTTCCAAAGATTTTATCACCATGTAAAACTCCCAATGTAGAAACTCTTTTCTATTAATGCAGACTGGTAGTTTAGCTTAGTATTAGAGAGTTGGAGAAAGTGACATAACCATGTTTGAACAGCTACTTATGTGTCTGAGGCAGAAGTCAAACCCAGGTCTTCTGAATGCCAGGGATGGTCCTCTATCCACCACACCATGGTGCTTCAGTATTATAGACTGAAGATAATTATGGAATGGAATGGAATATCAAAAGTCATTGATATTTCTATAGAATCATAAATCTAGAGCTGAAAGGGACCTTTTGCAGTCATCCTTCATTTCACACCTGGGGCCCAGAGAGGTTAAGAATCTTGGCCAGGTCATACTTGCAGAGCCAGAATTCAAAGTAAGAGCCTGTTACTGCAGGTCTGTGATCTTACATTTGAAAAGTATTTTGAACACATTATAGTATTTGATCTTCAAAATGACCTTTAGAGGTTGTTATCCCTAATTTGCAGATGAGGAAACCAAAGCAGAAAACTGTTAAGTGACTTAACACTATCAACTTTATTTCAAGGGGGAAAAAAGCACAAATACCCATGATAACACTGTAAATACAATATCTAAAGGCATTAAAGGTAGCCTGCAATTGTTTTCTTCTTACCCCCACCCATACTCTACTGCAGAACTGACAAATGTTTGCTGCTGCTGCTGCTGATCTTGCTGTTTCATTGCAAAGGTGTATTTGAACATTTAGCTTTGCTCAGTCAGAATTAGCAAGAAAATGAGGAAAAACAGCTAAAATATAAGGTTGTACATTTCTTAGCCAATACGTGGGATTTTACTGCTTTAATCCTTTTATTTAGAAATAATGGATTTAGATACACAATTTCCAGACAACAGATAAGTTTCTCCTTGAAAAAAATTGAAACACTATACGTACATACATCTAAACCAGACTAATATAGCAAAAATGGAAGGAGATTAGAAAGTGGTGTTAAATGGTTCCCAAGCAACTGTTACCACAGCTGCAGGTTTTCCTGTCCTTCTTATAAAGGAAATAGAAAAGGTATCAGAGTCTGATGCTATTCAGTTTTGCCAAGGAAGAAGAGAAATGAATAACACAGTGCAAGTATCTTTTTATGAATTAGTAGAAATTTAAAATTAAGTTAGATTTAGTTGAGACTATTCTACTTGCTGCTTCTAAGAGTAGATATTAAAAAATGTTTAAAATTATTATTTCAAAATGGATTCCAAAATGTAAGTTTATTTCAAAAGGCTAAGAAAAATCTACCTAGTTAATTCTGAGAAGAGATAAACTCACAACTAGTTCTTGCTTAAACTCAAATCAAAACTAATACTTTTTATATGCCCAGATGAGAAAAATAAAATTATACAAGGACATGATGAATCTATAATTTGATTTTTTGAATTTTGAATTGGCTCTTTACAACTAAAACCACATGAAACAAGAGGATTAAGAAAGAAGGAAATGAGGTTCTATGTTTTTTATGGGGTCACTTACAATATTATAACCAATGAAGGTATTTGTATGAATTGCACACCAACTACATTATGTAGGTCAATAAGTGCTAAAAGCTAGAGGTACATTTTCTAGTGCTTTGTTTTTTAACACTTTACTTAATCTGAAAATAAGAGTAATGAATTTAGAGTCATCAAATGTGGACTCAAATTCTTCTTCTGCTATGAAGGTATTGGACCAGAGGACCAATCTCTAAACTGCTTTCAATTTGTTTGGTTACTCTTTTCTCTCCTCCCTGGTATGTGATTTTCAGAAATAATTTCCTTCCTGAGCTTTCCCTTACACACACAATAATGTTCCATTATAATTCCCAAAGAGGCTAATCATCCTGTTTAGTTCATCTTACAATCAGAATTTTTGAGTTAGAAGGGACCATCGAGAACTTTTAGTCCAACTCTTTTCCTTATTTCATAACAATTCTAATTCATAACTTTGTCAAACATCAAAATTGTTGTCATAGTATTTAGGTTCCTGGCAAAATGGTGAGGATTTTTCCCCACTCTTGGCATAGCTTCCATCTAGGCAATCCATGCTCAGATGTTTTCCTTTGTCCCCTCTGCCAGGAAAAAATCTGACATCATCAATTTGATCCTTACTGTGATTTAAGTTAATAATGTACTATTCACATAGAAATTTGCAATTGAAAGCTAATAGTTTAAGTGTGAAATAAAAGACTGCAACCCAAGTTAAAAGAATTTTAAGAACGAGACCAGGTTAGAGAGGTATTTAGTTATATCTCAAATATGCAATAATCAACCCTCCCACCCTAGAAACATATCACTCAAGTAACTACCATTTCATTTTATGTTTAAGGTTAACTCCAACTGTTACAAAAATTTATTTTCACTCTGCAGAAGCCTTTTGAACCTGGAGATCCAATGCTTCAGTAATGAATATCTGTCTATCAGTTGCTCCCAGGAAGAAGCAAGGTGTGGTAGAAAGAATACTAACTTACTTAGAAAAAAGGTTCTGATCCTTCCTCTGTCTTACCTAGCAACGTTACCTTAGGCTAATAATTTGACCATTCTGGGCATCATCTGTAATATGATGGGTTGCTCTCAATAGTCTATAAGGTCTCTTCTAGAACAAATATTCTAAGACTAATAGGAGAAGAAACACAGGTAGCTATATATTGTCATTGAATTAAATCCGTGTTAGTATGTGATTTAGTAATTTAGGTGAGTTTCACTGTTAGCAGTGATTGGAGTGTATAGGGAAAGGACAATTCATAAAGTTATGACTGACAGGGGGCGGAGCCAAGATGGCAGCATGAAAACAGGGACTTGCTTGAGCTTTTCCCCCAAATCCCTCCAAATACCTGTAAAAAATGACTAAACAAATTCTAGAGCTACAGAACCCACAAAATGACAGAGTGAAACAAGTCTCCAGCCCAAAATGGCCTGGATGGTCACCAGGAAGGGTCTATCACACCATAGTGGGAGTGGAGCTCAGCCCAACGTGGGTCTCTCTGGAAGAGACCGGGCCAGAGTAGATTGGATGGAGCAGGCCTCAAGGCCCTGAATCACTGAACTGTGGCAGTTTCTAGGTTTCTCAACCCATAAACACCAAAGATAATAGAGCAGGTCAGTGGGAAAACTGTTAGACCTGGGTGAGAGGAGTGTGTGGTCCAGCCCCAGCCCTGGGGCGGCAGAGGTGGCTACAGCAGCAGCAGCTGCTTCTGGAGCTCCACACCCACAGACTGTGGAAGGAATCAGGCGGCTGATCAGAGCAGGAGTGCAAGGATCCCTTTCCTGGCAATTAGGCAGCATTCTCTTGCTTTGCCCTGCTTGGATCTGGGTCACAATCCTGGTTGGTGGTCCTTGGGAGAGGAGGAGCACTGGTGTGGAAGAGCTTGTGATAGCTGTGGAGAGGGAGTCCTCCTGGTAGTTACACAGCAAAAAGGAGTGCTTGCACTCACAGACCGGAGCGCAGGCTGGGAGAAGAGTATCATACCACCTCAGAATAGAAGTAGCTCTTAAAAAAGTGGCACAGAATCCCTGAAGCTTGGGACAAAGCACTTTTCACTCTGGAAGCAGTCATACCCTGACAAAGACTTTAAAAGTCAAGTAATTGACTGGGAAAATGAGCAGGCAGCATAAAAGGACTCAGACGATAGAATCTTTCTTTGGTGATAAAGAAAATCAAAACATACAGCTAGAAGAAGTCAGGGGTGGGTGTGGAGGGAAGAAGGGAGAAAATTTGTAGCTCAAAGTTCTGAAAACAGATGTTAAAAAATGGTTTTTACATGCAACTGGGAAATAAGACATACAGGCAATGGGGTATAGAAATCTATCTTGCCTTATAAGAAAGTAAGGGGAAAAGGGATGGGGAGGGAATGGGGTGATAGAAAGGAGGGGCAATCAGAATACATGATATCTTGGTGTTGGGGGAGAGTAGAGATGGGGAGAAAATTTAACTCAAAGTCTTGTGCAAATGAATGTTGAAAATTAAAAATAAATTTTAAAAAACTGAAAAAAAAGTTGTGACTGAGAAAGAAAAAAAGACAGTCCAGCTCTCCCATTTATCAAATATGTATTAAGTACCTAGTATGTATATGGCATTTGGGGGGGGTGGGTATAAAGTGAAATTTAAAAAGGTAATGCCTTCAGATAAGATGCTTATCATCTAATGAAAAGGGAGAATAATTGTGAATGCACATATCTATGGTAGGTTCATAATGTGGTAAGTAGAAGGGAGAAATCAATGTTCTATGAGAAATTTGAAGAGGGGGAGTTCATTTCCAGCTTGGTGAGAAGTTCACCTATTAAGTCTCTTTAGCTACACAATGGAGGAGGTGGCATCTGAGCTGGGCCTTGATGTAAGTGAGAAACAACATGCAGAGATCAGAATAAGAAATTGTAGACATGGGAGATGCTATGTCCAAATAAATTAAGCCATCAGAGGGCAATATAGAAACAAGAATATGAATAATCTGTCCTGGCTAGACTATGCAGTTGAGAAAGGGAAGTAGGAAAGGTGGATTTGAGCTAGATTTTGGAGGGCTCTAGATATTAGAATAAGTAACTTATACTTCAATAACTAGACAAAGTGAAGTTTGTCAGCAGAAACTAGGTTTATAATTGTACAGTAAGAACAGCAGTATGAATGATGGAAGACCAGTTAGTATGTTATTTCAATAATCCAAACAAGTGGCAATCATAGTGATAGAGACTGGATCTATGATTTCTCAGGTAAGGAAATCCCCTCAGTAAGTGCAGGTCAGAACTTCTTATCTTAATCTTAGACAGTTTCTTAGAGCTGGTTTCTTAGAGGTTAAATGACTAGCCCAGAGTTATATAGTCCATTTCAGAGGCAGAACTTGACCCCAGGTCCTCCTAGCTCCAACACTCTCTCTCAACCACTACACCATGCTACTGGTACATAACAAGAAGGTAAAGGAGAGCATAATTGCAAGTGGTATTGTTAAGGTAGAGCTAATGGGGCCTTGTCAAGAGATCAGAAGCAAGGAAGAAAGGAGAGGAAATGATAAAGATAATAATAGCTCACATTGACATACCACTTTAAAGTTTGGAGAATGCTTTGTATACACTATCCCAAAGACTCAAAAAAGGATTTGGAAATATCAAGGTTATTATTGACCTAGAATCAAGAAGAGTTCATATAAGTAAGGAAAATGGATTGTAATGAATGAGTAGAAAGTAGAAGCAGTAACTGTAAACTACTCTTCATATAAGTTTGACAGTCAATGGGAGGAAAATTTTAAAATGATGGGTTCAGAGGAAGCATACCTTCCATCAGGGGTTTTCAAGGCAATGTAACAGGGCTTTGAAGGACTCTTTTCCCACTTCCATAAATTAATCTTGATATCACCTGAGTACCCACCATTTCCACATCTTTCTGTCAGATGGTATGAAGGATGTAAGAGAACTCTAAAATAGGGTCCCATATCTTATTTTTAATCCTGTTGGTACAGTATTTAATAAGACTTACCTCTAGATATTTGTTCCCATTTTCCACCATTCTGTAAGGTACCTCCTTTGCCTAATAATAATCCTTAATCAGAAAGAAAGGGAACTTCTCAGAGTGGCACTGTTAGATACAACTTGTGTAAGCAGAGCTCTGAATGAGATCCAGAAACATTAATTTCCCAAGGCATTTGACTAGTCCAGATCATTCCCCGGTCTCACTTCCATTACCCACAAATGGACAAAGTCCATTGGTGTCTGTCTCAAGAAGACATGTATTCTTGAGATGGTGAGTAAAGCTTCTCAGCTGAAGCTGAACATTAAAAAATGAAAGAGAAGGGTTGAACATAACAATTAGAAGAGTACATAAATACCTTGTGTATGAAATGGTACTTGAACTAAGCTTGGAAGGCGAATAATATACAGTAAGACCAAAAAGTTATGTTGAAGCCAGATCATGAATGATTTTAAATTATTAACTAGAGAATTTATATTTAATCCTACAAGCAATAGGATACCACTAGAGTTTACTGAGTCAAGGAATGAGATGGTCAGGCTTGTACTTTGGGAATATTATTCTGAACTCTATATGGTAGATGGATTAGAAGAGACATCAGGGAGACCAATTAGGAACTATTGCAATAGCCCAGGAGAGAAGTGATGAAGGCTTGAGCTGAATAAAATAGTGGTATGGTTATGTGGGTTGAAAGGAGAGGATGAATTGTGGAAGTAGAGTCAACAAGATGGCAACTAATTGACTATGTAGGGTGAGGGCAAGTTAGGAATATTAAGGGTATTTATGATATCATGTGGCATAAATCTGGCCTAAAAGTATGATGGCCTAAAGGTTGTTTTATAAATAATTGATGTTGAGCTGTGAGCTCTTCCATCCAGCATGCCTCTAAGGGTTTAAACTTGGTTCTGGAATGTGCAATGCTGGATTTTCAGGAGATAATGCCACTCAGGCTATCTTCCCTTCCATTTTTGGGTGCCCCTGACATCAAGGTGTGGTGGTGAGTATAGGTCAGAAAGACAGCTATGTGGGGGATGAGGCCCAGAACAAGAGTGGTATCCTCACCATCAAGTACGCTATTGAACATGATATTGTCACCAACTAGAATAATATGGAGATGTGGCATCATACTTTCTACAGTGACCTCTATATGACCCCTGAAGAGCACCCTGTGTTGCTCACAGAAACCCCCCTGAATCCCAAAGCCAACAGAGAAAAGATAAGGGATTATGTTTCAGACCTTCAGCACCTGAGCTATGTCTAGTTTGTGCTATCACTGTATGCCTTTCATCGTATCATCACTCATCACTGGTATCATAATGGAATCCAGTGATGGTGTGACCAACACTGTACCCATCCATGAAGGATATGCCCTTCCCCATTCCATCCTCCATCTGGATCTGGCTGGCTGTGATCTGACAGACTACCTCATGAAGATCCTTATCAAAAGAGGGTACAATTTCAGTACCACAGCTGACAGGGGAAAAACTTCGCGACATTAAGACGAAGCTGTGTTACGTACCCCTAGATTTTGAGATTAAGATGGCTAGTGTTACATCTAGCTTTTCTCTGGCAAAGAGCTACGAGCTCCCTTGATGGTCAGGTTATCACTGTTGGCAACAAGAGGTTCTGATGCTCAGAAGTTCTCTTCCATCCATCTTTCATGGGTATGGAATCCTATGGAATCCATGAAACTACCTTTAACTCAATCATAAAGCCAGATGTAGATATCTATAAGGATTTGTATGCCAATGCTGTGTTTTTGGGTGGTACTGCCATGTACCAATGAAGGATGCAGAAGGAGATTATAGTCTTAGCCCCCAGTACAATGAAAATCAAGATCATTGCCACCAGAGCACAAATGATTGGAGGCTCTATCCTGGCCTTTCGCCCTTCCAGTAGATGTTGATTAGCGTGCATGAGTATGATGAATCATTGTAGACCTGCTATTGTCCACCACAAATCCTTCTAAATGAACTATTTGTAGGTTTTTTGTTTACATATTTTTCTCAAAGATTGTGACATGATAATTGCACCCCAAAAGGAGATAAAACTGGCATGGCTTTATTTTTTTTTCACTTGACTCAGGATTAAAAAACTGGAATGCAGCAGGTATGCAGTCTAAGTATGTTGAAGGAAAACATTCCCAAAGTTCAACAGTGGATCTTCAGGACTCTGATTATACATTTGTTTTTGTTTTTTGCTTGTTTTATTTTGTTTTAGCAGTCATTCCAAATTCCGTATAATATATTGTTAGAAAAAATTACTCATATACACAAAGGTGCTACTTAATAGAAATCAAGACCAGCCTGGGGGTGGGGCAGGGAAGGCAGTAGTATGGCTTTACATGTAAATTATGCAATCCTTTAAAAAATAAAAATAAAACTTTTGTATCTTCTGCCTTTAGTCTAGCTCCTTTTTTTCATTATTAGAATCATATTGACCCCCTAATTTCCCTCCCTGCCCCCAACATAGATGTTAATGAAGACTTTTTACAATCTCCCCTGGAATTCCATGAGATTAGTGCCAGTACTTAGGGGAGGGGAGGATCTTTACCTGTATGCTGACTTAAGAGGAATTCAAATAAAAGTGTGCATGTTAAAGAAAAATAAATAAATTATACTGATTCATTCATTGTTTACTTAGAATTTTCCCCTTATAAAATAATAGAGAGTATTTTAAACATTTTAAAATTATATCCACACTATTTTATTTTAGCCTGTTGTTTGCATCCCATATAAAAGAGATCAATAGGGAGTCAAAAATATCACAGTCCATAACAAAAGAGATCTCAGAATACCACCTCCCAACTCTAACAAAGATCACTTTTTCTAGGATGACTAAATGTTCAACTAGGGGTTCATAGGTGCATTTGTTTCAGTAGAAAAAAACAATTTGTTTTCATATGAAATTGACATTTGTCAAATTTCTACTGTTAAATTGAACTTCACTTGTTCAACTTTCTATTCATTTTTAATCTCTTTTTTATAAAAGAAATGCAAATAGGGATAAAAAACTTTGCTCTTCTAAATAGCTACCCTTAATTACAAATTAAGATTGCTTCTAAACACCTATCTCATTACAATTCTTTTTATGTTATTTATACTTTGTATTTACTTTTTTCAAAGGACCACTTTTGCAGTAACTTGAGAAAAATGCATTTCTATTATGTTCTTTCATGCTATTGTTGAACTTTTCATTATCTTACCCCTAAGTTTTACAGTATCCATTAAAATTTTGTTGCTGCTTGATTTTTAAAATAATTTAATGCCAATTAGAACTGAAACCTCCTAACAGATATACTACTTACCAAGATGGAAGCAATAATATTCTCCAAAATTTTTGTTTAAGAAAACTATCTAGAGGCAGCTAGGTGGCGCAGTGAGTAGAGCACCAGCCATGGAGTCAGGAGGACTTGAGTTTAAATCTGGCCTCAGACACTTGACACACTTGCTGTGTGACCTTGGGCAAATCACTTAACCCCAATTTCCCTGCCTCCCCCCATCCAAAAAAAAAAAAAACAAGAAAACTATCTATCTGAATCATGAGAAAACTAACCAGTGTGTGTAATATGTTATCCCATAGTTACTGGTAGACATAGTGACAAGATTGCAGACACCTCAGGCCAAGAAATATGGAGCTTCTTTCTTTATCTACAAAATTGAGATTGTAATACTTGTGTTTACTATTTCACTTGGGCTTTTATGAATAAAATGTTTTGTGAACTGTAGAATGCTACATCACTATGATGAGTTGCTTTTTGATTATTATTCTTACCTTCTCATTCTCACCTTTTTGTAAGGGGTTTCAATCAAAAAAAGACTGAGAACAAGTCACCATCCTATTATATTCTTTTATATTTAATGTTATATAAATTATTGCACAGAAGAATAAAATAATAGACTGTTATTATTATGGTTATTAATATTAATAGACTTATTAACTTGAGGAGAACTAGGATCTAATCCTTGCTGTAATTTGCCACTGGATGTTGAACAAGTCATTTAATTTCTCTGGACCTCATTTTCTTCATGCTGTAAAATGAGAGAATGAGATGAATGAATGCTACAGAATTGATGGGGCTCTTCCACCTTTGAAATTCTATATTACTAAATGCAAGAATGACACAAGAAGAACTTTTGCCATTTAGAAAACAGAAACTAGCATTCAATCAATAATAAATATTGATGCTTAAAATGTACAAGGACAATTCATGGTTTCAGAATTTTGAATAACTGCCATTATTGTGACATTTTGTAGCTGCTCCTATTATATGAAAGGTATGAAAAACCCTTCACTAAAGTTGCTATTCACAATTTAAAGGTTTTTGTTTGTTTTGTGGTGGGCAAGGTTGGCACAGGGAAGGTCAGATTTGTCATTGCATTGTCAAAGGAAACTACTTCTGCCAAGGCAGGTCAGCCACTACTCTGCAATTTAGTCTTAGAATTTTACCTGGGTCATTAAGAGATTAAATGACTTGCTCAGAGTTACATGACTAATGTATATCAGAAACAGAACTTAAACCCAGTTTTTCCTGAATCTGAGACTAGTTTCTATCCACTATATTTGCAACCTATTGTTTAAGTTATCATTTTATTTTTTTTGGAAGGGGGAAGGCAAGGCAGTTTGGGGTTAAATGACTTGCCCAAGGTCACATAGCCAATAAGTGTCAAGTGTCTCAGGTTGGATTTGAACTCAGGTCCTCCTGACTTCAAGGTCAGTGCACCACTTAGCTGCCCTTAAGTTATCATTTTAAATCCTTTGGTGTGCGTAGGACTGGAAAGTCATTTTTTTTTTACCTCATGAATTTACACTAATTTTTTTCTTAAATTATCCAAGTTATTGTCAGTTAATGGAAATATTATCTACTTAATGAATCCAGTTAACTTGTGGATTTTGTCATTTGCCAACATTCTGAAAAGAATTCACATTTTAACATGGATTTATATGCAGTCCCCAGAAATTGCTTTCTTTTCAAACCACTTATTGGCAAATCCTCTACTAAGGTCCTACAATGATGCATGATGGTAGCATTTTGTGTAAGTGATCCTTGGTTCTTGAAGGCTTACTCTAATGGAGCACAAATTCAGAAAAGCTCTACTAAGCTGGAAAGGACCTGGTGACAAACTGAGTCTCCTGTCTTGCTGAATTCAGAGATGTTCATCACTGCAAAGTCGGTGACAGTGATGTGTGAAATGAACAACTACAAAGAATACCTCTGTTATTCTGTTTCCACTATAATAATAAAAATGTTATAAGAAGGGACAGCTTATTATAAAATTTATATAGTTCTTAATCCACAAACAAGTTGAATTGCAGATATTCTTAATTTTTGTATACTTAAAATACATTCATTCCTGATCCCTTCCTCTTACAATCACTGACTTCCTTCAAGACTCAGCTCAAGCACCATCTTTTTCACTAAGATTTTCTATATTCTCCCCAATGGCTGGGACCTTCTTTCCCTGAATGCCTTGTTTTTAACTAGTTTTTATTTTATAATACAGATTTTCCTATATATAGATATCCTATGTATTATCCATATTCCTATATATACATGTGTGTATGTGAATCCCCTGTTAGAATGTAAGCTTCAGGTAGAAATTGTTTCTTCTTCTTACTTATACCTCCAATACTTAGCACAGTAAAGTTTTGATTGTATATACTTATATACGCATATGTTGTATCAATAATAGAATCTAAGTTCCCTGATAGCAGGGATTATTTCAGGGTTGTTTTTTATTTGCATCTCCAGTGCCTAAAATAGTAACTATCACATAGCAGATGCTTAATAATTTCTTGACTGATTAAAGTGAAAACTTTGTCCATTAACCAATGAGTTGGCATCCTGTTAGAGTAGCAGAATATCATATATATGGACATTTTTGTTATGAATGAAAGCAAAATACATAAAGAAAATGTAGCTAAATCGAAAGGAAGCTTCAAGTCCTGTGTAAGACAAGCAAATAAAGGATTTGATAGAATTGGTTTCATCATAAACATAAAGCACCAAATAATATAACTTTATGGGACATTTGGTCCACCATGCTGTGCTCACAACTACTCTCATTTTCTTCTAAAGAATAAATATATTTTAATTGACCATTTTTAGTTCTCTTGTAAAACAGTTACAAATAAATAGATCACAATGAATATAATTAGAGGGTTTTTCCCCAGAATCTCTTTTAGGGAATGAGGGAGTTCAGAGTTTCTATGAATAGTTAACATTATCTTCCAAACTAAGTAAAAATATACTTTGATGCTCAGTGACTGCAATGCAAACATAGGCAGAGAAAGATGGCAAAAAAGCTGAAAAATATGGACCGAAATCAAGAAATGAAGGAGGCCACATGTTTATACAGCATTCATAATAGTCACACCTGTATATCATGAACACTTTCTTTAAGAAAAGAGTCAGAAAATACTGAAAATTGAATTACATAAAAAAACACCTGGCTATATCTTAATGGTTGGGGAAAGTCTCATTATATATCTAGCAGTCATTTCAGGCTCAGTCACTTTTTTATAGTCAGATCACTGACTCATTAGAGGAAAAGCCAAAGTAAATGCCAAACTGAAGAATGGATGAAGATGGAAAGATGTTGCATGCAAATATGGCAGCAGCAACCCATCCTCCTTAAACAAGCTGTACATTCTCAAAAATGGGAAATGGGCAAAAGTGAAGAAACTAATTTTGATCATCATAATTTCCTTAAAAAGCTATTCTTCAGTAGATCTGGGATTTCATTGGTGTGGATATTCTCTCTGAGGAGGGACAGGACGTGATGTGGTGGGATGTCTCAAAGAATTTCAAAGACTCAGGCTGACTCCAAGGGAGTTAGAGAGATTTATTGTGGATTTGAAGTTTCACACTCTGGTGAGTAGCTAAGTTCCTTAGATGAACTTGCAATTTCCGTAAGGCAAGATAGACAGTTTTATAGGGTATATGATGCTGATTACATGATCAAAATTTACATAGAATGTAGGAATATGATTGATATTAGAATAGCAGGAGGGGTTTGTAAGGGATTAGGTGATGGAGGAGGGAGTCCCCTCTATGGTTCAGTGGTCAAACATCCTGATCATTCTACTTTCTGATTGGCCAGCTATTGTGGACCTACCTAGTCAAGATGGAGAGTTAGGTATTGTTGTCCTGTCTTGGGCTAAATGGATGATGTGGTTGTGGTTGTGTACAAAAACACACCTGTTCAAATATCTGTATTGGATCTGGAGGTAGTGGCTAGCTAGGGGCAGTGGGCATGCTGTTCAGTGTAGCCCATAAGGAAGTTAGAATATTGGGACTGGGGGCAGCTTTAGAATTCCATCACTTCTGGTGGTACAACTTATCCATTTTTCCTGACGCCAGTTCTGGTGCTCTCTCCATTATATTGTTTCCATTTGTACAAAGATTATCTGCTGAAATAACAGATTGCTTTTAACCAATTTTACATAAGAGCTTTTTCAATATACCTTTTAGAAATCCTCTTGTTCATGTTAAACACCTCTGGTTCCACCAGGTAATAATATTACCTTCTTTACTTTATACTCCTCTGTTCCCCACATGAACCAAAGAAGCTTTCATAATGTTGACAATTTATAATCCAGATCAGGAACACAAGAAAATCTAGTTGTCTTATCCTTGTGTTTCTTTGGACTTTTGTGATTGTAAAAGGTGTTAACTGCAGTGGGAAATTGTGAATATTCTTATATTTTTATCAAGGATACCCTCTTTTGTGTATAAGGGAGTGAGCATATGGATCAATAACTGCAAGTAGATATCCAGTTTCATTATTTTGGGTTAATAATGTCATTAGTGATTTTTTTTAATATTTTAGTAACTTTCTCTCTTGGAGATATTT
Organism: Trichosurus vulpecula; assembly: GCF_011100635.1. Taxonomy (NCBI): domain Eukaryota; kingdom Metazoa; phylum Chordata; class Mammalia; order Diprotodontia; family Phalangeridae; genus Trichosurus; species Trichosurus vulpecula. Next base: position 141,699,152 of record NC_050574.1, on the reverse strand, counting down.
TAAAAAACTGATCCCACAATGTTTTCATAACTCTGTCATCACCTCCACAGATATTTTCCATATTTACCTGGTCTGATCTACCTACTTTTACAAATCTGCCCATATTCTTGTGTTATTTCCACTACCTCAGATTGTATATCAAATATCAATGTGTGAGAGGTCAAATGTGGTAACTCCAATTTCAGCAATGAAGATCATTATAGAAATGTTCCATTTCCAATTCTCTCTGTAGTTTTCCATTTAGTTTCATCTCTATGTACTCTTGGAGTGATCTGGCTCACTGGGATCTCATACAAACCTTTCTGCAGATTCCTTTTCCCCTTGACCACTTTTTGACATTTTGTGAGGCAGTACTGTTCATAATCTCCTATCTCCCTCTTTCTTTGTGTTTTACTAATTAATTTTTACTCTAAACTAATGTTGTATTTGGCTCTTCATTGGTCAGGAAAAGGAAGCATTTGCTTTCTGAAACAACTTATTGACCCAATTAGCCTCTTCAGGGTAGCTGCTTTATGTGTGTTAAATCTTTGTCAGATGTTGTGATAAAGTCAATGACTTTAACTTCTCTATTTACCATTTTTCTGCAACAACAATTTCTTTGAATAGCTCAGTTTGGAGCTTTGCGATTGCACATAGTGCCTTTTTTCCATCTCATCCCTTCTTATAACTTGGTATTGATTTTGATGTTTGTTCTAATTAGTCACTCAATCAATAAACATATTAATTCCTACTATGTGCCAGACATTGCACTAAATGTTAAGATACAAAGAAATATAAGACAATCGTTTCTCTCAAGGAGCTTGCACAGTCTAATGGGAGAGACAACATACAAACAGCTTTGTAGAAATAAGCTATATAAAACACAAAGATGATTGATCCAAGATTGACTCCCATACCAGTAACTAATAGTCAATAGCTTAATAATAATAGTTTGAGGGAAAATATAGCTGCTCTTTTCTGGAAGGACCCCCACATATTTAAAAACCAGAATAGTACAAAAGAAGCCCATGGACATGTTCCTGTCTGTCTCTGAATTGACAGATTTTTTTTGTATTTGAAAGTTCTATCATGGTTGCTTTGTCAAGACCCCAATTTCTTACAGGCTATGGCACTTTTGTCTTCTGGTTTTTGTCCTCTGTTTTAGTTCTTGTCAGATTTATTATTAACTAAACACATTGTTTGAACTCCACTATTGTTAATGCTAGATGGCCTGTAAGGTCCCTTAACAGATCAAAAATTAAGATGCTAAGATTATATGACCTCTAAGATCTTTCGCAGCTTTAAGTCACTAATCCTGTGCTTGAGTAAGCAGGAAGTGAAATGTTGCCTGCAAATCTGCAGAGTGGCTGTCAGATCCAGCTTCACTAATATGGTGATCTGGATCTTCCCTTTAAGACAAAAGTTTGGCAGACTATTCCAAGTTCTCTTAAAATGGTCTTAAACTCCAAGGGCAAGCACTGGAGACATGAAGGCTGTCAGTTCTTTGTCAGTGACACCTGTATTCATTGTACTGAGTTGGTTTCTATTTTCAGCTTATATGACTTCTTAGATCCTGTTTCAATCTTTCACTTTGTGTTAATGATTCCTCCTAGATGCATCAACTTTCTTTGTTACATCTGTTTACATCTGGTTCATGCTGCCATCACTATCATTGCTTTATGATAACTGTTACAGGATTCTGATGCTTACTCTTTCCCATCCTGTAAACAAGCAAAACTAGCTACCCAAGCAGCTTGGTGCAGGGTGACTAAGCTCACCCGCTTGGTACTCCTTGTCATCAGAGATTTGGCACATACTATTGTTGTTTTATGGTTGTAGTTTATTTCCTTTTTGTCAGTATCTATTTGTAGTCTAAACCTCCCAAATAAAGTCAGAGGAATCATGAGGACCAGGAGGCATAGTTTGTCTTGACTGTGGATTAGTCTGTACTTTTCTCTCCTACCCTTAACCTTGCCACACTAGAGATAAAATTGAGTACTTTGCTATATGTATCAGATGCAATTGTAATGTCAATAGATTACTGTAAGGATCAAATGAGTAATATAAATATAAAGTAAACATAAATATCACCTACTATTATTAATATAGGTTACTAGTAAATCTTTTTATATTCTTAAAGTGTCAGAATTTTTGTTTGATATTATCATTTTAATCCATTATTTGAATAGCAAATTGGATGCTTTTTTTAAAAAAATAAATAATAGAGTTAATACATTATCTTTTTGTTGTTTTGATAAAGGTGGTTTTCTCACTGTGAAAACATGAAAACAGCAAAACTTGCATTTCCTTCCTGACCTTATACAACAGAATTCTTTTCCACAGGAATATTTGATTTCTCTTTGTTGTTATATTCTATCTTTCTTCCAAGAGGAAGAAAAAAAGATAAAAATCCTCAGTACTCATGTTCTTTTGTCTTCAGGAAAAGTGCTAATTATTTTTTTGTAACCAATTCCTCACCCAAGGCTCTATCATCTTTCCTTGTGATGTGGACTTAGTGTAGTGAATTAAATGTATTTTGTATCAGTATTTTCCCTGTTTCTACAAAAAATAATTCAAATAGCAAAAGAAATATAATTCCTAATGAGCTGATAAAACTATTACTACTATGTAGTAACACCAATTGTTACCATAGAATGAATCATTCTTTCAGTTCAAAATATGTTCATATAGCAGGAAAACAATAAAGAACTTCCATGGACTCTTCAGTTTTACAGAATTATCGAAAAAGTACATTCATAGAAACTGAAAAAGTGTAAATCATGAGTTTTAAATTGTATTTTAGCTAGTCTTTTTTTGCCATGTCCTTCTTTAGTGAATTATTTAATATTTTTAGTATTCAACTTTGATTTCCACAAGATTTTGAGTTACAAATTTTCTCCCCATTACTACCCTCCCCCCACCACAAGATAGCATGTATTCTGATTGTCCCTTTCCCCAGTCTGCCATCCCTTCTGTCACCCCACTCCCCCATCCTCTTTACCCTTAATTTCTTGTAGGGCAAGATAGATTTCTGTACCCCATTGCTTGTATATCTTATTTCCCAGTTGCATGCAAAAAGAACTTTTTTGAGCATTTGTTTTTAGAACTTTGAGTTACAAATTCTCTTCCTTCTTCCCTCCCCACCCACTATCCTTGAGAAGGCAAGCAATTCAACATAGGCCACAAATGTATCATTATGCAAAACACTTCCATAACAGACATGTTGTAAAAGACTAACTATATTTCCCTCCAACCTATACTGTCCCCCTTTATTCAATTTGCTTCCTTGACCATGTCCCTTTTCAAAAGTGTTTTTTTTGATTACCTCCTCTCCTCTATCATCCCCCCTCTTTCATCCCCTTCCCCCCTACTTTCCTGTAGGGTAAGATATCCAATTGAGTGTGTATGTTATTCCCTCCTTAAGTCAAATCCGATGAGAGCATGATTCACTCATTCCCTTTCACCTGCCCCCTCTTCCCTTCCAACAGAACTGCTTTTTCTTGCCACTTTTATGTGAGATAATTTACCCCATTCTATCTCTCCCTTTCTCCTTCTCCCAATATATTCCTCTCTCACCCCTTAATTGTATTTATGTATTTATTTATTCTTATATATCATCCCTTCATATTCAACTCACCCTGTGCCGTGTGTGTGTGTGTGTGTGTGTATGTATATATATTCCCTTCAACTACCCTAATACTGAGAAAGGTTTCATGAATCATACACATCATCTTTCCATGTAGGAATGTAAACAAAACAGTTCAAATTTAGTAAGTCACTTATGATTTCTCTTTCTTGTTTACCTTTTCATGCTTCTCTTGATTCTTGTATTTGAAAGTCATATTTTCTATTCAGCTCTGGTCTTTTCATCAAGAAAGCTTGGAAGTCCTCTATTTTACTGAAAATCCATATTTTGCCTTGGAACATTATACTCAGTTTTGCTGGGTAGGTGATTCTTGGTTTTAATCCTAGCTCTATTGGCCTCTGGAATATCATATTCCAAGCCCTTCCATCCTTTAATGTAGAAGCTGCTAGATCTTATGTTATCCTGATTGTGTTTCCACGATACTTAGATTGTTTCTTTCTGGCTGCTTGCAATATTTTCTCCTTGACCTGGGAACTCTGGAGTTTGGCTACAATATTCCTAGGAGTTTTCTTTTGGGATCTTTTTCAGGAGGTGATCGGTGGATTCTTTCAAATTCTATTTTATCCTTTAGTTCTAGAATATCAGGGCAGTTTTCCTTGATAATTTCTTGAAAGATAATATGTAGGCTCTTTTTTTGATCATGGCTTTCAAGTAGTCCAATAATTTTTAAATTATCTCTTCTGGATCTATTCTGCATGTCAGTGGTTTTTCCAATGAGATATTTCACATTGTCTTCTGTTTTTTCATTCCTTTGGTTCTGTGTTATAATTTCTTGATTTCTCATAAAGTCATTTAGCTAGTGTTTTGGGGGGCCTCCATGAAGAGTTCTCTACTATTCCATGGCAGTGATTACCTGACCCTGGGTTCTTACAGTCCTGGCCTGCAAAACACTAGCTATGAAAAGTCAATCTGTCAATAAACATTTATAAAGCACCCATTAAATGCCAGGTGCTGTGCTAAGTGGTAGAGATAAAATGAAAGTCAGAAGACAATCCTTGATCTCAGGCTTACAGTCTGTCCCACAATTAATTGAAAGTCTTAGCACAAAGACTTATTATATGCATCTTGTTAGAGATAGTCAACTCTTATTTGGCCAAAAGGTGATAAAACTTTGGGCCACAGTAACTCTTGAAGTCAATAATTTTTGTACCTAGTTTCTCACCCTAGGCCTTGTTTTCATCTGGATAAAATAGAGAGGAAAGGGCTCTATATGCACAAACACATTTCTGGCATCTACTTCATGGTAGCTAAAAACTGGAGAATAGGAGACTGCTACCTATTGGAAAATGATATATGAATATAATGAAATATTATTTTGTATAAGAAATGATGAAATAGAGAGTTTGAGAGGAAATTGGGCAAATATATATGAACTGATACAACACGAAGTGAGTAATTAGGAAAGCAATTTATATAATAATTTATACAATAGGGGAAAACAACTTTGAAAGGCTTTAGAATTCTGATCAGTTCAATAAAACTATAAGCCCAAAAGACTGAAAATGAATTGTCATCTGCCTTCTGCCAAAAAGGTGATATGTTTAAAGTGTAGAATGAGACATACACTTTTAGACATGGCCAATGCAGGTATTTGCTTCAAGGTACTATGCTATTATGAGAGTTTTCTTTTCCCTAGAAAAAGTTTGTGAGGTTAGGGTGGGAGGAAAAGATAATAAACACTTGTAAAAATAAGTAAATTTTAAAAGAAAAAAATTAAATTGAATTTAAATTGCTCTCTCCATTTTATTTATTATCTTGAATTTAATTCTTCCATCTCAAGATTTTCTCTATTTTCAGAGGCAATATTGCATAGTGGATAGAGAGCTGGCATCAGAGTCGGGAAGATCTGTCTTTGACACCTAATAGCTGCCTGACTCTGGGCAATTTACTTAATTTCTCAGTGCCCCTGGCAACTCTCTAGAATTCTAAGGTGTAAAATAGCTGCTGATCATCACCATTAGAGAGAGTTTACTCACTGTAAGTTCCTTCTACCAATGAAATCACAGATCTAGCTTAAAGAGTAAATACACTCTTTCAAATCAACTAATGTGTAGCAGGGCTGCAATCTGCTTCAATGGAGGTAGCACCCATGTAGATTGAATCACAACTTCTTGAACTAGTTTTTTTGTGAGTACAGAGGAAAAGAGAGAGTTCTGACAATTATGCCCCTATTCCATGCTGGGAGTATTATGTTAATACTGATTTAGAAGGAATAATATCTCCAACTTAATCACTGCCATAACTTCCTGTATATTTTTTTCCTTGGAAAAAAATGTGCTTCTTTCATGTCTTTTGTCTCTACATTAAATCTTTCATGAAAAAGAAAAAAGAGGTGAAAACATCTAAAAGTGTATCCAGTCATATAGTATCATAGGGCAATACATTTAGAACTGGAAAGAACCTGAGAGGTCAACAGGTTTCACTTTACAAAAGAGGAAACCAATCTACAGAAAGATTAAGTGACTTGCTCAGAGTCATACAGGTAGTACCAGTATCTCAGCTAGATTATGAATTCAGAACTTTCTGACTCCATATTCCATGCTCTGTACCCTGTTTTTAGCTGCCTTGCTATTACTTCTACAAACCTCCTGAATCTCCTAAAAAATCTCCTAAAAAATATACAGGAAGTTATGGCAGTGATTAAGTTGGAGATATTATTCCTTCTAAATCAGTTCAGCAGGGAAGGTGATCTCAAAAGAGCTTACCAAAACAGGAAGTAAATTTGTAGATTTAAGTCCCCCTGGGGCAGTAGACTCCTCAAATTCTTATGCTTTTAGTGGTAGGGGGGCAGGATTTTTTCTTAGTGGGACTTTTTATTAAATGGGCTAATGCATTTTGAATGGATATGTGGAAGGGTTTATTATCACTAAAAATATAATACAGAATTTGCCAGTTCTATATTTTGCCTTTTCTTTATTTTTAATTTTTTTTCAGCATTGATTTCCACAAGATTTTGACTTACAAATTTCTCCCCATTTCTACCCTCCCACCCACTTCAAGATTCTGATTGCCCCATTCCCCAGTCAGCCCTCCCTTCTGTCACCCAATTCCTGCCATCCCCTTTTTCCTTACTTTCTTGTAGGGCAAGATAAATTTCTATGCCTCATTGCCTGTATATCTTATTTCCCAGTTGCATGCAAAAAACCTTTTTTTTTTTTTAACATCTACTTTTAAAACTTTGAGCTCCAAATTCTCTCCCCTCTTCCCTCCCCACCCACCCTCCCCAAGAAGGCAAGCAATTCAACATAGGTCACACATGTATCATTATGTAAAATCCTTCCACAATACTCATGTTGTGAAACACTAACTATATTTTGCTCCCTCCTATCCAGTCTCCCTTTATTTTTCTCCCTTGACCCTGTCCCTTTTCAAAAGTGTTTGCTTTTGATTACCTCCTCCCCCATCTGCCCTCCCTTCTATCGTACCCCCTTTTTTATCCCCTTCCTCCTTCTTTCCTGTGGGGTAAGATACCCAATTGAGTGTGTAGGTTATTCCCTCCTTAAATCAAATTCAATGAGAGCAAGATTCCCTCATTCCCCCTTACCTGCCCCCTCTTTCCTTCCAATGAACTGCTTTTTCTTGCCACTTTTATGTGAGATAATTAACCCCATTCTATCTCTCCCTTTCTCCCTCTCTCAATATATTCCTCTCTCATCCCTTAATTTGATTTTATTTTTTTTAGATATCATCCCTTCATATTCAACTCACCCTGTGCCCTCTGTCTATACATATACATACACATATATATGTATATATGTATGTATGTATATTCCCTTCAGCTACCCTAATACTGAGATCTCATGAATTACACACATCATCTTTCCATGTAGGAATGTAAGCAAAACAGTTCAACTTTAGTAAGTCCCTTATGATTTCTCTTTCTTGTTTACCTTTTCATGCTTCTCTTGATTCTTGTGTTTGAAAGTTAAATTTTCTATTCAGCTCTGGTCTTTTCACTGAGAAAGCTTGAAAGTCCTCTATTTTATCAAAAATCCATATTTTGCCTTGGAACATTATACTCAGTTTTGCTGGGTAGGTGATTCTTGGTTTTAATCCTAGCTCCACTGACCTCTGCAATATCATATTCCAAGCCCTTCAATCCCTTAATGTAGAAGCTGCTAGATCTTATGTTATCCTGATTGTGTTTCCACAATACTCAAATTGTTTCTTTCTGGCTGCTTGCAATATTTTCTCCTTGATCTGGGAGCTCTGGAATTTTGCAACAATATTCCTAGGAGTTTTCCTTTTGGGATCTTTTTCAGGAGGCCATTGGTGGGTTCTTTCAATTTCTCTTTTACCTTCTGGCTCTAGAATATCAGGGCAGTTCTCCTTGATAATTTCTTGAAAGATGATATCTAGGCTCTTTTTTTGATCATGGCTTTCAGGTAGTCCAATAATTTTTAAATTCTCTCTCCTGGATCCATTTTCCAGGTCAGTGGTTTTTCCAATGAGATATTTCACATTGTCTTCTGTTTTTTCATTCCTTTGGTTCTGTGTTATAATGTCTTGATTTCTCATAAAGTCACTAGCTTCCACTTGTTCCAATCTAATTTTTGAGGTAATATTTTCTTCAGTGGTCTTTTGGGCCTGTTTTTCCATTTGGCTAATTCTACCTTTAAAGGCATTCTTCTCATTGGCTTTTTGGAGCTCTTTTGCCATTTGAGTTAGTCTAGTTTTTTAAGGTGTTATTTTCTTCAGTATTTTTTGGATCTCCTTTAGCAAGTCATTGATTTGTTTTTCATGGTTTTCTCACATCCTTCTCATTTCTCTTCCCAATTTTCCTCTACTTCTCTAACTTGCTTTTCCAAATCCTTTTTGAGCTCTTCCATGGCCTGAGACCAATTTATATTTTTCTTGGAGGCTTTTGATATAGGCTCTTTGACTTTGTTCACTTCTTCTGTCTGTATGTTTTGGTCTTCTTTGTCACCAAAAAAAGATTCCAAAGTCTGAGTGTGAATCTGAGGCTGTTTTCACTGCCTGTTCATGTTCCCAGCCAACTATTTGACCCTTGAGCTTTTTGTCAGGGTACGACTGCTTGTAGAGTAGAGGGTACTTTGTCCCAAGCTTGAGGGGCTGCACTGCTATTTTCAGAGCTACTTCTACACAGCAAGTTTGGCCACACCAGCACTCCTTCTGCCCCAAAAACTGCCAGCCAGGATTGTGGCCCTGATCCAGGCAGGGCAAAGCAGGCTTTGCACTCCCGCTCTAATCCACCACTTAATTCCTCCCACCAGGTGGGCCTGGGGCCAGAAGCAATGGCTGTAGCTCTGGAAGCAGCCTCAGAGCTGCATCACCTCTGCTGCCCCCAGGGCAGTGGCCTACCCGAACTCCTTTGACTCTGTCCTGGAAGCTTTTCCCACTGACCTTTTCTGTTGTCTTTGGTGTGGATTGAGAAGTCTGGTAACTGGCACAGCTCACTGATTCAGGGCCCTATGCCTCTTCTGCCTGGCTCCCAGTCTGGTTGGTCTTGGCACGACCCAGGCTGGGCTCTGCTCTGCTCCTCTCTGCTCCCAGCTCCATGAGATAGACCCTTCCCAGCAACTATCCAAGCTATCCTGAGCTACAGCCCTGCTTCCCTTTGCTATTTCATGGGTTCTGTAGCTGTAGAATTTGTTCAGAGCCATTTTTATAGGTGTTTGTAGGGACCTGGGGGGGATCTTAAGCAAGTCCCTGCTTTCCAGCTGCCATCTTGGCTCTGCCCTTATTTTGCCTTTTCTAACACAGTATTTCTGCTCTACTCAATTCTTTATCTTTTACAAGTCTTCACCTTTTGACAATTTATTACAGAAGCCTTACTTTATTGCAATTCTTTTGCTGACAATATAGAGCTGTTACCAATTTTTTTATGGGAAGAGACTGTACAGAATAACCATGGGTTTCACCTAGTTTTAACATTTGCAAGGGTTTAAATTGAAAATAGGCTTTTTATTACAGTTACAATTGGATGTAGTCACATAGAAGCTACAGAACTGATATTATTCAACATTCAGCCTTCACTATCCCCATCACCTCTCATGTAGAAAACACCATTTTAGGTACAGTGGGAAACATAGATACATTTAAGTCCTGTGCTTACCCTCAAGAAGATTAGTAAATAAACAAGTATACAAGTAACTATTTAAAAAAATACATAATGTGTCACTGGAGACAGTGGAGAGGCAGCTAGGTGATGCAGTGGGTAGAGTATTGGGCCTGGAGTCAGGAAGACTCAGCCAGCTTCCTGAGTTCAAACCTGACTTTAGAAACTTACTAGCTGTGTGACCCTGGACAAGTCATTTAACTGTTTCCCTCAGTTTCCTCACCTGTAAAATGAGCTGGAGAAGGAAATGGCAAACCACTCCAGAATATTTGCCCAAAAAAAGCCCCCAAAAACAAATAGGGTCATGAAGAGTTGGACACAACTGAAAACAATTGATAATAGCGGAGAGGTTAAAATAAAGTGCAATGGGAGCCCAAGGAGGAAGAGATCACATCACTGATAGAGGTTACAGTGACAAACATTTTGTGAATGAAGTAATAGTTGAGATGGGCCTTGAAGCATGGGTAGAATTTCAGAAGACAGAGTTATGAGGTGATAATATTCTAGGTAGAAGGAGGAAGAACAACCAAAATCTGATAGTTAAAAAAAGGTAGTTCAGTTTGGCTTAAATTTAGGTAAGAAATGTGAAAGGTTGGCAGAAGTAATCTAGAATCAAAATATAGCAGGTCTTGAATTCCAGAAAAAGGAGCCATATATGCAATGCGGAGCCATGAATGGGTTTGGGGGCAGAAGAGTTAAATGATCCAAGTTCTATTTTAGGGAGATTAATCTGGTACTGGTGTTGCTGTTCAATCTTTGTCAGTCATGTCCCAATTCTTCATGACTCCATTTGGGGCTTTCTTAGCAACAATACTGGAATGGTTTGCCATTTCCTTCTCCAGATTATTTTACAAATGAGGAAACCTAGGCAAAGAAAGTTAAAAAACTTACCCGGAATCACATAGCTAGTAAGTGTCTGAGGCCAGATTTGAACTCAAGAAAATGAGTTTTCCTGATTTCAGGCTGGCTCTCTCCCCACTGCAACACCTAACTCCACAGGAGAACCTGAATAGTAAAATACAATGGAAAGCAAGTGAGGATAAAATTTATAAAAGGAAGCAGTTTTAGATACTGCAGAAAGGTCAAGGAGCATAGAAATTAAGAAGAATTCATTGGATTTGGTGCCTGGAGGCTAGTGGAGACCATCATTGAACATATTCAGTAAAATGTTAGGGATAAGAACTGGACTGCACCTTTCTTAGTGGGGAATTCTCTTCCCTTCCTTTATTTCTTCCTCCTTTCTTTTCATAACTTCTATTTTTTCTTTCTTTTTTCTACCATTCCTTCTCCCGAACCAGATAGGAATACAGAGTAACTTGAGTAACATTCTTTTGTATAATGATTTTCTAAGAAATGCTGCTTAATTTCTCCCCATCCTTCCTTCTTTCTATGTCTAGGCTAGTGCCATTCATGAGTTTCTGCTTATGTTTTTTTTAAATTTATTCTATGTCCCTCAGATAAAGTAAGAGCTTCTAGAAGAGAAAAATTTAGCTCCTTCCTCTATCCAGCTTATCTATTAGTCCTGTTGTTGATTTTACCTCTTCCAAACTTCTTCCCTCTCTTATTAGCTCTCTCTCTCTCCCTCTGTCTCTCTCTCTCTCTCCCTCTGTCTCTCTCTCTCTCCCTCCCTCTGTCTGTCTGTCTCTCTCTCCCTCTCTCTGTCTGTCTGTCTGTCTCTCTCTCTCTCTCCCTCTGTCTGTCTCTCTCTCTCTGTCTGTGTCTGTCTCTCCCTCTGTCTGTCTCTCTCTCTCTTTCTGTGTCTGTCTCTCTCTCCCTCTGTCTGTCTCTCTCTCTCTCTTTCTGTCTCTCTCTCTCTTTCTGTCTCTCTCTCTCTCTTTCTCTGTCTCTCTCTCTGTCTCTCTCTCTCTCTGTCTCTCTCTCTCTCTCTGTCTCTCTCTCTCTCTGTCTCTCTCTCTGTCTCTCCTCTCTCTCTCTCTGTCTCTCTCTCCCTCCCTCTGTCTGTCTGTCTCTCTCTCCCTCTCTCTGTCTGTCTGTCTGTCTCTCTCTCTCCCTCTGTCTGTCTCTCTCTCTCTCTTTCTGTGTCTGTCTCTCCCTCTGTCTGTCTCTCTCTCTCTTTCTGTGTCTGTCTCTCTCTCCCTCTGTCTGTCTCTCTCTCTCTTTCTGTCTCTCTCTCTCTTTCTGTCTCTCTCTCTCTCTTTCTGTCTCTCTCTCTCTCTTTCTCTGTCTCTCTCTCTCTGTCTCTCTCTCTCTCTGTCTCTCTCTCTCTCTCTCTGTCTCTCTCTCTCTCTCTGTCTCTCTCTCTCTCTCTGTCTCTCTCTCTCTCTGTCTCTCTCTCTCTCTCTCTGTTTCTCTCTCTCTCTCTCTCTGTCTCTCTCTCTCGGTTGATTTTGTTTTTCAAACAACTTCTGAGAAGGTATACTTCTAGAAATATTAATTTATGAAAAAGAAAGTATGGTGTAATAGAAATTCATAGAATAATAAGATCATTGATTTAGAGATGGAAGGGATTTCAGAGGTTGTAGAGTTCAACCCCATCATTTTACAGATGAGGAAAATGAGACCCAGATGACTGAAGTGAATTGCCAGAGGTGACATAGGTTGCAAATAACCAGCAAAGCCAGACTCTGAATCTAGGTCCTCTGTATCCCAGTGTCATTTGGGTTCAGTCCTTTTCTATGTCCTTACCTTTGTTATCTGACCATCCAAAGACCAGTGTATCCTAGACCTAAATCCCTCTTTCCCCATAACCAAATCCCAATCTGAACCAGATGCCCTGGAAATGTTAAGTGAGATATGGGCCAGAAATCTGGGGTGAGCTATAAGCCTGAAAAAATATAATCTCTGGTTAAGGTTGTCCTAAAGTATCTATTCTTCAACATTTGTAACTCACTGTAGGACACACCCTCCCAATTGAATCCCCCTACCTCTTTGGGAATTGCCCTCAATGTTCCCCTGTCATTTCTCTTCAATCAAGCCAAGTTTACTAACCATAATGTACCCCGAGGTTTTATCCTTGACCTTTTTCTCCTCTTCCTCAATACTATTTTGCTTCATCAGCCCCCAAAGATTCAATTCAAATATCTATTCAGATGTATTAGGAGGGCAGAGTTTATAATCTCAAAGGGGATCATATATATGTCTGAAAGGTTCGGAACCGCCGGATATAAGAAACTCTCAAAGTAGGAGGCAGAAGAATCAAAGCATATATTTAGGCTCCACAGTAACCAACCCATGAACCAGCATCCCCATTTTGACATATTGATCAAAAGCTTCCAGGCCCAATAAGTACGCCTTACAAGAGTAACCAGGAGGCTACAGAGAAGCATGATGGTGTAAAACAAAATCATGCTTCCCCCTCTATGGTAAAAAGATTACCCACTGGCTTCAAGTCCTTGTTCAGCTTCCTCCCATAGGTCAGCTCTGCTACTGGCAGCTCCTGCTTCAGCTTCGGCTGTGGCTGTAGCTATAGCAGCCTCTGGCTCCAACGGAAGCTGTTTTTAACCATCCGGCTTCTGTGGGGGTGTAAGGTACGCCGGGGAAAGCACAGGTTCTTTCAATCTACTTAAGCAAGGGAAGCAAGGTGAAGGGGACGACAAGCTTACTCCAGTCCAACATACAAACAGCATTCAGTTCAGGGGAAAAAGCCAAACTAGTCAAGGGCACTTGTTGACTAAGTGCTAAGGAGCCCATTTTTGGTTGCCAACAAATCAGATAAGTCTCAAATCTACTTATCCATCCCTAAACTTTCTCCTGACCTTTGGTCTCATATTTCCAACTACCTACTAGACATATTGAATTGATGTCCAATAGAAATCTTAAATTTGAATTCCAAAATTGAACTTACCCCACAAAAACAATATTCTATCTTCCTAACTTCCATACTACACTGAGAGTACCACCATCCTCCCAGTCAATCAGTCTCACAGGGTATGCATCATCTTCTACTTTTCATTAACTCCCCTCCCCCATATCCAATCACTTACCAAATCCTGTCAAATCTACCCTTATTACACCCAAATCACTTAATGGGCATTGCCTTGATCCAAGTGAAAAATCTGGAAAAATCTTGCATCCTGGGCCAACTCCAGTTTTCTTAATCTATATCTGGCCACTGCACCTGGATGGCTCTAGAGGAAAAAGTGTGTCTGGTGACTTTGCACAGTCCTGTCTCACTTAAATCCAATTCACTTGCAAGTCATTACATCATCTTCCTGATGTCATAGTCCTCTTCAAGATCTAAAGACAAACCACTTTTCTTTTCTGACACCGCCAACACCCTTGTGGAGACTCTCAACACCTCACACCTAGACTATTGCAAAATGGTCTTCTGGTTTGTCTCCCTGCCTCAAGTTTCTGTCAAATTAATCTTGTAAAAATGCAGGTCATATCATATCACTACTCTATTCAGTTAGCTCCAGTGGCTCCCTTTTACCTCTAGAATCAAATATAAAATCCTCTGGCTTTTAAAGTACTTCATAATCTGCCCCTTTCCTTACAATTCTAGTTTTCTTATACCTCACTCCCCTCTACATCCCTTGCAATCCAGTCACATTGGCCCCTTTGCTGTTCCTTGAACATAGCATTTCAACTCCTGACACCAAACATTTTCACTGACTGTACCTCATACCTGCAATTCTCTCCCTGCTTATCTCTGTCTTTTGATTTCTTTGGCTTCCTTCCTAAAATCCCACCTTCTGTAAGATGCCTTTTCCCAAATCCCTCAATTCAAATGCCTCCCGCTATTGATTATCTTTATTTTTTCATGTATATAATCTTGTTTGTACAGAACTATTTGCATATTGTCTCCCTAAGTAAAATGTGAGAGCAGTGACTGGGTTTCTTTTTTGTTTATTTGTTTTTGTCTTTCTTTGTATCCCCAGTTTCCTAGTAGAGTGCCTGGCACATAATTGGTGCTTAATTGAATATTTGTTGACTTTGACTCTTCTGTGGGAAGAATGTCTGCAACTCCACTCCAAGACCTTTGCCTCCAAATTCTCTTTTACTTTTCTCATTCAGGCCTCCAAATGGGGTATGAAAAGCAACAACAAAAACCTACATCATCCTCTCTTCTTGACTCCAGGTCAAACAAGCATGAATCTGTAGTTCCTAACTTTTCCTCCCATATCTCTATCCAAGTAATTTCAAACTGTATTCCCACATTCCTCATTAAAAGAAAAAAAATGATTCATTTTTGAGGGAACAATAGGTTTTAGTTCAGAGAATATTGATTCAATTCTTCTTCCTTCTTTCTCCTGACTTTTAACCTCCTTACATATTGTGTCCCTTAAATTATTTTGCTCCTGGATATTCTCCTTTTTCTTATTAGTCTTCAACCAATATGAGATCTTTTTTTAATTATCTTGCCCCAGATCAATGGGAACATTGATTTATTTCATTGCTTAGTTTTTTTTTTCTTCTTAACAACAAATGCACCAAATGAAGTAATAAAGTTTACAGGAAAAGAAGGAAAGAAACACTCCCTCACAGTTAATTTCTACTTTAAAAATAATCATAAGAGCACATTGCTAGCCTAATCCTTGTAGGTACACCATGTGGGCCCTGACCATCTCTCCAGGCCCACATTTGGAGCTTTGACTACAAAGGTTTCTGTTTTGTCTCCATTTAAGTGTCCCTTTAGTATTGACCTTGTCCCTTACCTTCCCCCATTTAATGCATAGGGAACATTGAATTTGCCTGGTCTCACTAAGGAACAAATCAGACAGTTGTGACTGGGGAAGAAATCCAGAATAGAACTCATTAAAAAGCCATCTTCTGCTAAGTTCTTCTGTGAGAAAGGCCAAGGCAAGGTGGAGTGGGTATAAACTTAGCTTCAACAATTGCGCTTTGGAGTTTCCATGTACAAAGATTCGACTGGATCAACATGATATAATAAAAAGAGGAATTAGATTTATTACTTAGTCCTTGCAAACAGAACTAAGATCAGTGAGTAGAAATTATAAAAGAAAGATACAAGTTTGATGTAAGGACAAACTTTCTAATAATTAGAACCATATAAAAGAAGAAAAAGCTACCTTGAAATATAATGGACTCCTCACTGGAAGTATAGAGCAGAGGATGGATGCCTAATTGTTGGGTATGAGTTAAAATATATGTGTCCTGATATTTCCAATTCTTAGATGCTATGATTTAATAAGACTCTGGTTAACTGATTTAAGGATTATTCAGTTGTTTTTCTTTTCCCTTCTTTGGGTTGACCACCACTTTTTGACACTTCACTGATTATCACCATAATCACAAGGTGATTTCATAAATCATTAAAATATTTATCTTGAAACCTGGACTTACATAAACTAATGCTTAGTGAATCAAGCAGAACCAGGAGAGCATTATACACAGTAACAGCAACATTGTGTGATGATCAGCCATGATAGACTTTAGCTCTTCTCAGAAACACAATGATCCAAGAAAATTCTAAAAGGTTAATGATGGAAAATGTTCTACACATGCAGAGAGTCTGAATATGGAGTCTGAATGCAGATTGAAGCATACTATTTTTTGTTTTCCATGGTTTTTCCATTTTGTCCTGTTTCTTTTTTCACAACATGACTAATGTGGAAATATGTTTAACATGATGGGACATGTATAACCTATAACCTATATCAGATTGCTTGCCATCTTGGGGAGGAAGGGAGAAAAATTTGAAACTCAAAATCTTATAAAAGTGAATGTTGAAAACTATCTCTACATGTAATTGAAAAAAATAAAATACTATTTCCAAAAAACTATTTATCTTGAGCTCTCTATAATTAGCCAAGGTCTTAGTTTCCTGGCTAACAAAAAGTTGTAATTTTAAGCATGACATAATAATTATCAGAAAAGTATACTATAACAAAATATAGTGAATATTGAACAATCTGTATTTTATTCAGAATACAAATAAGGAAAGTTTATCTTACAATGGCTTAGGAAAAAGGCAGTGCTATTACAATCATATTATCAACTAAATATTGCAATTTTCACTGAAGAAATAATCAACTTTACAGAAAACAGAAATGTATAATGCTTATGTCTGATGTACTAATTATAAACCACATTACTAAAATCCCTCACATATATTTGTTTTCTATTTTTCACAACCCAAATAGTAAAAATTATCTCTAAGATTTCTTTACTTTTCTCTTTTTAAGTATTTCTGCTTTTAATATCCTGAAGCATTTCTGAAGTCCCCGTCAGCATCTAGGAGTAATTGTAAAGATAGTGGATATGGAGAGTGAAAAGCCCCTCAAGTGCTGTTCTCCCACTCTTCTTGGGTTTATAACAAAATACTGCTATTAGCATGTACAGATGGGAAATAACCTCCTGATCTCTGGAAGTTAGACTGTAGTCTGTAGAGTGAAGTAGTTGTCTGGAAAGAACACATTAGAAGGTCAAGAATAACATCTAAAATATCCACGAAAGCACATTGTTGCAGACTTCCTGACATATATGCACTTTTATCAATTATTTTAATTTACAAAAAAATGATACTATTACCCCCATTTGAGTAAACTGAGGAAAAGGTTAACTAATGTGCCATGGATTATACAACAAGTAAACATCTGAGGAAAAATTTCAACCCAAGTTTTTTCTGATTCCAATGTCAGGACTCTATTTCTTGTTCCATACTGTCTCTTCAGACAAAGAACTCTAATTTTCTTTGTCAGCCGGTGATGGACATTTTTTTTCATATATTTCTAATGTAAACGTTTGTATTTCTCTATTGTTTATAAAATTGTACCCATTTCCTTTATAAGTTTTTAGCTTGTTTTTGCTGATTTAGTAGCTTGTAATAAAATTATGTTCAATTTTTAAAGTGATTTCAAATAAAAGAATGTGTTCTAGCTGTGTGCATTTTAGCATTTTGCATTTATATGATATACAATTCTATATCCACAGAATTATTTGGGGGAAAGAGAAATATGTTATTCTTAACAATGTACCATTATTAGTATTATGCTAATGTAGCATAATAAAGTTCATTAGCATAATGGTAACATAGCATTATGCTAATAATGTGGCATTGTTAGCTTCATGTAGGATTATGCTAGTAAGCTTAATATTCCATAGGATACTCAGTAAATATGAGAAAAGTTAGTTTTCTCTTAAATCCTTATATTTTCACAGATTGTCAGCGTTGGAAAACATGTTAAAGGATACCATTATATCATTGCAAACCTGGTGAGTACTCTCTATTTACTACTTTTAGCAAAAGTTGACAAATTAGATTTTTTTTAAAAAAATCTTTTTAGCCATGCCTGAAAATAATGCCTAAGAAAATATTTTTATGTAGAAGTTTTTATGCAAAAGTTATAATTGTCATTTCATTTGGAATATTGATGTAATAGTAATAATGGTATTTTGAATAGAGAATCATACCATATTGTGCATGTATTTGCTTGAAATGTCATGATGAAATTTAGAAACAATGATCATAGTATTCATTTCATTAAGGGTATTGGTTGTCAAAATAATTAATGGCCTTCATTCTACATGGTAGCTCATGACTTTCAATTAAGATTTATGGAACTTTAAGAGTATGTTAGGAATCCAAAGTAGTCCTGAAACTGTAGGATAGAGAGGAGAACAACATTTTATAATTTCAGGTCTCATTGTACTTTGAGGAGGTACTTTATGTGGGACTACTAAAAAAAATTTGTGAGAAACTGCTTAGTGTTCAATTAAAATACGTAAGTATTTGCTCAATGTGTAAATAAGGAAAGACATTACTTATTCTGAAATTTTCCAGTCTGTTTAAGGTTATTTACAATATACTCAGAAGATTTTGAAAATTTTTCCTTGTTAAATTTCCATTGTAGGGAAATATTGCATATAACAGATAACAGATTTACATTTAATGACATATAGTTAAACTTTCTAAGTGGGTTTAACCGTAAACAGGTCTGGTCTTACCTCCTTCTCTTTATTTCTTCTCCCTCCCCAGATATTTGTTCAGCAGTGTCTTGAGAGTAGATTTTGTTTCATTCTTTATATTTGTTTCAGCTTGATGTCTAGTATATGGTGGATGTTTAATAAATACTTGTTGATTAATTAATCCCCCAAAGAGATGGTGAACCTTTGTATACAGACATCAAACAGATAATTTCATCAACTATGTAAGGTTAAATAACAATATTAGAGACAGGGGCAGAATTGTATAGTGGATGGAAAACTGGATTAGGAGTCAGGAAAACCTGAGTACAAATCATACCTCTGACACTATCTGTGTGACTATGGGCAATTAATTCCTCCTCATCATGCCTTAGTTTGATCTGTATATAAGGGCAGGTGAATCAACCAACTAAATAAATCAATCACTCCACCCTACTAAGAAGATTCTATACCTATGAAAACTAATAAGATGATAAGATACTACCTCTATAATACCTTAATCAGGTGAGAACATCTTTACTGAATCAATCAGGCAAAGGTTGGACTGGATCTGAAAAGCCTTTGATCAATTTAAAAGTCTTTGAAAACCATTTGATGCACAGGTTTTGTTGTTGTTGAGCTGCATCAGTCATGTCCAACTTTTCTGACCCTATTTGGGGTTTTCTTGGTAAAGAAACTGGAACAGTTTGCTATTTCCCTCTCTAGTTCATTTTACAGATAAGGAAACTGAGGAAAACAGGGTTAAGTGGATTGCCCAGGATCATACAGCTAATAAGTGTTTAAATCCAGATTTGAACTCAGGTCTTCCCAACTCCAGACCCAGCACTCTATCCACTGAGCCACCAAGCTGCCCTTTGCTCAAGTAGTATGTTCCAATAGGTGGAAGAGAATTAGTCAAACCCTTTGAGGATTGTTTTAAACCAGCAAGTTAGTTTACATTGAGCATTTAAGTATCTGCCAGCTCCATGATAGATGCCTTTTGCTAAAGCCCTTGAAAAGAAATTGTTTGGGCATGAGGACAGTACTTTGGCCTCTCCTTCCATACTATTTCACCAGGGGAAGACCTTGTAAACTTCAGAGGGCTAGAGTACTTTCAACTTTATGCCTGGCAACAAGATCTGAATGACGAGTGAGGAAAGACTAGACATACCGAAGAAAGAAAGAGTGAAGACTCCATGAGTATCCCAGCAGAAAAGGTGTACTATGGCTGAGGGGAACTTCTTAAGTAACCCACAAAGGGAAGAAAATAACCAAGAGATGTGACCTATTCCTTGACCACATGTGTTCTCTAAACTTGAACCCACTCTTCCCTGGACTATCTATGTACTTGTAGGAGAGTTTGTTTTAGACTTGAGGGCAGAGGGGATCGAACCAATTGTAATAATTATACCACTTTAGAGAACACTACTTTCTAAAAGCTAATTAAGTCTAGCTTGCTAATTGATAGCAAGTGATAATCATGAGGAAGAGCACACTAGGTGATAACGATAAGCTTTAATACTTAAAAAACAAATAAAAAATAACTCCCCAGAGTGCTTTAGAACCCTGAGACGACAAGTAGCCAACCACAATGTGGGGACTTAACTTGCCAGTGCAAGTAGAAGTTCAGCTAATTATTGCTAAAACATGTACTACATTTAAAATAAGGATAATGGTGCCTTTATTACCTACTTTCCACAGAGCTGTGGTAAGGGTCAAATAAGCTAATATAAAGAGCTATGTAAATGTATATAAAATGCTCAGTTCCAAGTACCTCTCATTTCCAAAAAACGTATACAGATAGTTCTCACCTTATATAAATTTGCATTACACAAAATAATCTTTATATAAAGAATTATTTTTAAAAATCCACATTCCAAAAAAAACCTATCCTAACTTTAC
Organism: Trichosurus vulpecula; assembly: GCF_011100635.1. Lineage (NCBI taxonomy): Eukaryota > Metazoa > Chordata > Mammalia > Diprotodontia > Phalangeridae > Trichosurus > Trichosurus vulpecula. Next base: position 141,678,717 of record NC_050574.1, on the reverse strand, counting down.
TGTACAACATTATAATATACACTCTTTACTTCTGCCCCTCAGCTGGGTGCTTTTCAGCCACTCACCCACCCCTACCACAAAAACCCCTAAAAATAAAAACCCACCAAGTGAGAGCAGAAAGACAGATGTGGAGAGACCACTGCTGCTGTCCTGGCTGCCCCCAGATTGGGGACTTGGTTTGAGACCTCTACCTATGAGAGAATAGACTTTTGCCCCACTCTACCCACCTGGCCATGTCTGTCTTTCATCAGTCTGCAGTGGGATACCACTTGTCTGTCCCAGCTCCTATGTGTCACCCTTCCTCTCCTGACTTGTCCAATGTGGCTGGCCCGAGCCCTGCATTTTTCTCCTCCTGCTCTTGCTTCTCTGTCTCCAGCCTTCACCTGTGCTTGAACCATATGCTGGTCCCCTCCACAGTCACTCGGCCCCTGTCCTGCTTGCCTCCCCTCCTCTCTCCCCCGCTTCCTTCCCCATGTCCAAAGCAAGTTCACCATATGTAAAAATTGCTTCACTTATTTAAATTCACTTATTTAAATAAAACTTATTTTATTGCTCCACTTATTTAAAGCAAGAACAGTACAACCAATGGATCTGTAATGTCACAGACTTGGATAAGTCCTCCGTTGATCTAGAAAGCAACTCATCTATACTTGCCTATCCACTGTGACTCTTATCCATGTCCACCTGTAATCTCAGTGCAGGAAGAAGTCCTCCTTTAGGCCTCCATTTTTTTTTCCTCTTGATATTTTCTTGATACCAATGCAGTATACAAGTTCTCACTATCAGGCTCCTAGAAAACTAGATTTCTTAATTCTTCTATTTGCAAACTAACATCTAACCAAAGTAACAGAAGAATCTTTTGTTCATTGTTCAGTCATTTCAGTCATATCTGACTCTTTTTAATCCCATTTGGGATTTTCTTGACAGAGATACTGGAGTGGTTTGCCATTTCCTTGTCCAGCTCATTCCATAGATGAGGAAACTGAAGCAAACAGGGTTTAGTGACTTGCCTAAGGTCACACAGCTAGTAAACAGCTGAGGCCAGGTTTCAACTCAGATCTTCCTGACTCCAGGCACATAGCTCTATCCACTGAGTCACCTAGCTGCCCCTATCAGGGGAGACATGATACTTTGTTTTTCTGTATTGAAGTTTTTTGACATTTTTGTAACCCATAGAATTCTCACAAACTTAGACACAGAAAAACTAAAAGTAGTGTCTATTTCATTACTTTTCCTATGTGTTAGCATGTTTGCTAAGAATATAGGAGTCAGTTTTACAGAGGCTAGAGTAAGAGGCTGAATTTCGAACTTTTCAAAGGCATTTTATCACTCTACAGCAGCAAACACAACCAGTCATTTCCCTAACCATAAAATATGTAAGTTACCTGCCTCTAGCAAAACAAGCCTGAGTTAGGAATAAACTAGGGACATACACATACTTTTTTCTGTAGATATTAGTAATTTCTTTATTTTATTCTGTAAGGGGGAATTCTCTTTGAGCAACCGTGTCCTCACTGTCAATATTTCCATGATCTGAGTTGAAATCTGGCCTCAGACTCTCACTAGCTGTGTGACCCTGGACAAGTCATTTAACCTGTTTGCCTCAGTTTCCTCATCTGTAAAATGTGCTGGAGAAAGAAATGGCTAACAACTCAAGTATCTCTGCTGAGAAAACCCCAAATGGGGTCACAAAGAGTCAGACACAGTTAAACAACAAATGTCTGAATCAGATTGTATAGAGAGCACTATAGTCATCAGGATGTTAGGGGTCTTACAATTCATAATATAGCCCCTTTCCCAAAATGAAATATGTGAAAAGGCAGAAGATACTTTATGTCATAATGGCAATAATAACTGACATAAATGTTTCTCAAGTTCATAACAATATAAAGTAAAATTTCAAAAATGATAAACTTATAACTCCTTAAATTTTGCAAAGTATTTAACCTGTTATGCA